>NC_039265.1:13594622-13922122 GCF_003368295.1 Carassius auratus | reverse complement strand
CCACAGAGAAGCAGGACAAATATTCTTAGTGGCATTTAGTTGAGGAGTCAATGGCATTCAAATGGCTTACAAAATAGCTTTAAAATATTCAGTAGTTACTGAATGTTAAAATACTTGCTTCTATCTAAATATGGCAAGACAAATATAAGTAAGCAATTCAAATGGTGATATCCCAACACTGTAAACACTTTGGCGCTATAAAAACACTGCTCTGTTTAACTGAACAACAACAACAACAACACTGGCTTAACCAATGGTGTGAGATGGGGGTGGTACTATCTTATTGGTCAGCCAATGGCAGAAACCTGTTTGAAAACGCATGCCTTGTCCAAATACCCACACTTGCGGACTTGGCCACTTGAGAGAGCGTTCACACGACAGTAAGTAAGTGCGCAAGACTGTCCCAGGTCTTAAAAACGCTGAAGTGTAGTGTCCTAAACACACACATCATCCACAGTATCTTGAATACAGTTCCAGACTAGTGCAATTCGTAGCTTAGAATATCCCATCATGCATCACGTATTGAAAATAAGTCATGAGACTTTTTACAGAGATCTTGCAAGAGATTACAGAAACCTTTCCGATATTAATAAAAAAAATAAGATAGTAAAAATACTTTGGTAGTAAGACAAAGTTTGGCTTGTTTTATTGGTGCAAAGATAACTTAATTGTGTCATCTGTTATAGGGACTACTGAAAAAAGTGCCACGGATTTTTTTAAAAAAATACATTTTGGGATTTAATAGAGTAAGAAGCTAATTGCTATGTAAGTGATAGAACTACATTTAAGCACTGATCTGCAAACTTGTGGTGGAAGTAAGCATTGTGTGTGTCGATGGTCGTGTGTGATTTAGCTGGTAAGAATGGATGATGTAAACACATGGAAGTTCCCAGATCTGTGTTTATGGCTGAGACAGAGTCTGTTCTCTCACACTCAGATCCTACGTCTGCTCTCTTTTTATGGCTTAGTGCTGAAACACCAGACTCTCCAGCGTGCATAAATCTACTGGCTTTAAATCACTTGTAGAAAATAAACCAGTGCATAGAGCAGGTGTGTGTGTCTCTCACTGACTGTGGTTGTCCCTCTTTCTTTTTTATATCACTTTATCTTTCTCAGTCCTGCACTCTCTTCCTGCTCTCGTTTCTGCTTTGCCAGATGTGATAAAGATGCAGAGATCTGAGAAGTCTCACTCTCTATGAGTTTACGGCACAACTCTTCACAGAGCTGGGAAGTTTTTCCATAAATTGCTTCTTTATTTACAAGCCATCAGGAAACATCACATTTTGGCTGATTTATACTGTATATATTTGCACAAAGTCAAGAAAAGAGGAAATGTAGTAGGAAATTATTAAACTTTTAATATAATTTAAAACATTATGTGAGATTAAGGTAAACAGCACTTTTTTAAGTGACGTAGGAATGTATAATTTATAATGATATAGAAAATGTACGCATGATAAATTATATTATTATAATGTCAAAAAGTGTATATTCTAATTATTGCATTCAAAAAAATATTTTACATCCATAAAAATAACAACTTTCACATTCGTTGCAACCTCTAGGCCACAGTTTGAGAACCTTTTCCCATAAAAAAGAATTTGGCATAAAAAAGAATTCAATCAGTTTGGGGGAAAAGTTGGCTTAGAAATAAAATAAATATAAAATCGATCTAAATATGTGAAACCGCACTACTCCCATTCCTGTTCTGGTGGCCAGAAGAAGACCTGATTACTGGTGGTTTTATGCACATTACTTCATTTATTTACCTGAAAGCCTTTGAGATAAAGCTGTAAAAACATGGCCAAAAGCATTTTCATCTCTAAAGAAGAGAATCTGCGATGGCTGTTCCCCAGTGCGTATCATTACCCAGAATGCATTACTGCAGCGCAGCAATCCCAGTGTTTGGTTCCTGTGATTTCTGCCCAATATAAACATGTAGTAGAGGGTCATGCTCCTCCCCTCCTTGTTTACAAATCGCCCTCATTACCTCAGCAACACATCCAACAGCACAAACAATGTTTAATATGACATTGCGTTTCAGCATCTCTGTCTTCAAACTAGACAAAGAGGCGTCCAGATGCATTTGATTTTACTTTTACAAGGTTTCTAAAGGGTTCCAGGACTCACATCCTCCTGCAAGCTTACGTCGTCCAATGCCCCCCATCTAACCCCAAACACTCTCCAATGAAACTGACCCCTTCTTGACCTCCGAGCCGAATCCTGTGCAACCTTTAACATCCTCTGTACTAGTGCAATATGCAAATGGTGCGTCATGCTGGTATTAAGCCATCGGGCTGTGTTTATGCTGTTTGGCAGAATAGATAATGGCGATAGCACTTCCTTTTTCTGACCTCCAGAGCGGTAAACAAGAATGATGGTTCTGGAATCGACTGGAGTAAAAGCAATGGCTATTTTTCCCCCCATCCAAAAGATTAGCGGATAGGAGAACAGAAGATCCGAGAGGATCTTGGTGGTCGGGGCCGGGGCAGGGCTCATGGAGGAGCAAGGGAGTGATGGAGAACGTGTTTACTCTGCCTGTACTGTCTGTTTATGTATCTTCTATCTTAATGAACAACGTATTATTTCTCTCAGGAAGAGAGTTTCAATGATGCTAAGGTCTATTTTATTGTCTATAAACACACTTAAGTCTCTGAAGTTGCAGTGTGGCAGGGGGCGTGTCAGACGCCGCTTGTGGTCTGACACTGCGCTAACCTGCTTTAAATCTCTAGCTTTATAGTAAACAGCTCTGGACATCTCTACAGGGCTTTCCACACACAATTTATTTTATTTACTTCAGTATATTTCTGCCAGAGAGGCTCTTGAGATTTCACAAAGCCTTTCTAGTAACCAAGGAGGAACCAAATAACAGCACTGAATCACTCTGAAACTATTGTGCTGTTTTGCTTGGGAAAAGTCCAGTTTGGACAGAGAGTCAAGGGTCGTAGAGTGCAACAGAGTTCAGGCGAGCCCAAATTAGTAAAATCAGAATGGCTCTGTAAATGCTTTGGAATGTAAAATTAGGTACTGAGGAAAGTAAAATTGCATTTGGGGTTTTATCAACATTTAAAGGAATAGTTCACTTAAAAATGAAAATGTACTCTGCACTACATCACTTGCTCACCAATGGATCCTCTGCAGTGAATGGGTGCCGTCAGAATGAGTCCAAACAGCTGATAAAAAAACATCACGACAAAATCTGAGCACATGGTCCATGATAGCGCTTCCTCAAAAAGTCCCCGCTGTATTGTCCTCCCACATCAAAATCCACTGACACATTTGTTTAGAACTGTTTCCAATTGTAAACATTGCTTTTTCTGGGAATATTTCTCTCCTGATTCAGACAAGACAAAATTTCACTAGAGATATCGTTTTTTTTTTTTTTTTTTTTTTTTGTTTGTTTGTTTGTTTGTTTTTTAAGCTGGAAACAGTGGTTTGAAGTTTAAAATGCCTGAAAGGGATAGTTTTTTTTTTGACTCATCCTCATATTAGTACCTGTATAAGATAATTTCTTATGCTGCACACAAAATAGGATATTTTGAAGAATTTTGAAGGACCAAACAGTTATCCACAGGAACCATCAACTGTTTGATTACTAGCATTCTTCAAAATATCTTCTGTTATGATCAACATAAGAAAGAAACTCATACAGGTTTGAAACAACATGAGGTTGAGTAAACAATGACACAATTTTCATTTTTAGGTGAACTATCCCTTTAATGGTGGATTTGTTTCTTATAAACAAACACCTTTTCACTAGATGTTAAATGATGGACTTTTAAGGCACTGGGCATTAACTGCGAGGATCCAATGGTGAGCAAGTGATTAAATGCTAAACTTCTTTAATCATCATTGATTCTGTTATCACCCGTTTATCACTGTGAATATGCTTTGAAATAATCTGTATTGTTTTTAACACTATCAAAATGAAGGTAACTTGACTTTCGTCCAAGGACTTTACATGTTAGTATCATATCAAATAAATTAGATTTATCTGAGGCTGGTTCAGCACATTATCTAGGTGTCACCAGTTCATTCATTAAAAGTGCTGAAGGTCCATTCAGGCAGCTGAAGACCCTCAGTTATATCCTTGTCTCCTAGTCATGCCAGAGTGGCTACTTCAATTTTGCTGTCACCTTTCCAGAAACCGCAAAACAATGCTTTCTGTCCAGATGTGTCCACTTTGGACAAAAGCTGCTGACCCCATTAAACCTGGACCTGAGACAGGACAAAATAAACACAGCCATGGAAAGTGGTGAATAATATGTCAGAAAAAAGTGTGTCGGACACAATGCAGTGCTGGACGGTACTATCAGACAGATGGCCAATGTACAATTTTTACTAAGTATAAGGGAGATTGTTAGGGCAATTGTTTAAGTGTCAAGTAATTACTTTGGATTAACTAGTTCAACATGTTCAGAGATATTCACTTCTGCTAGGAGTGCAAACTCCTGTTTCCTTCATTTTCTTACAAAATGTGTTTCTCCTTGTCAATCACTTGATTGGTTCAACATGTTTTAACAACTTAGGGCACGAAAGATGTGTAAAATATTTAATATACCCATTGACAAATATCATTTACATCAGTGGACGCATTAAATCATACTTCACTTCAAACTGATAGTCAGTTTCGTCTAGCAAACTCTCAACATAGTCTGCATATGTGTCCATATTTCATAGTATGTTGCCTATCTTCACATAATAAATGCAGCAGCCCTTTTGTTGGTCTAGAGTAATTTTAATAAAAATTTAAATCCCAGTGACATGGAATTAATGTATCAAGATTGTGACAATACGCACAGTGAGTTAAAATAATTTAAAAAGAAAAATAAAAAATTAGAAGACTCACTTGTGTTAAAAAAAGAAATAAATAAATACTATATATATATATATATATATATATATATATATATATATATATATATATATATATATATATATATATATATATATATATATATATATATATACACACACATATGTATGTATGTATTTATATGTATATCTATATGTATATGTATAATTTAATTATGGGCAAAAAATGCTGACAAAACATGAAACATTATTTAAAAAGTCTTATAGAAATAAAAATAGCTTTTTTTTTGTAATTTTTTTAAGGATTCATAGTTATTTTCTTTCTATTTTAGTCTATCTTCTAATTCAATGCATTGGAATTTACGTGACATTTTTTGCAGAAATGTTGCTATTTTAACAAATAGCAGGTAAAGTTATGGGACATATTTGGCCCATGAGAGGCGTATTTTAACAATCTGATTATTAAATTCAATATCAGGATCAAGTTGGCACTAGTAAAGATAGCCAAAAGATGGCACTAGTAGTCTGTCAGTTATGAAGGTAAATGTTTATACTACATAGGTCAAATGTGTGGCTGGTTTTCTCCCATCCGTGTGAGGGCGCTGTGGCGTGTTTGAACGGACAGTTTCTCATCTCGCGCAGGAACTGAGGCATCCTTGACAACAGTCGCCGGTTGTCTGTTGTTTGTGTGTTGACGCTTTTGTTTAATTTTGGTTTCTCGACGACCGTTAATTTTATTCATATATATTTTTAAACATTTAAACATTCGTTTTAAGATAATTTCGCCACGTTTTTTAATAATACGACTCTCTCGTACGCACCGTTTGACGCCCATATCAGCCAAGGTAGTTATTATGTCAGTCAAGTTTATTAAGTCGGTGTGTTTGCCATACATTTAGTTATTAACTAAACCTGTCTGTGTTGTTTAAACTAATGTATGGTCCCTTTTGCATGCATATTGATATTTATTTCTAACGGTGCATCTCTGTTATTTAGTGTTTGAGCTGAAAAAGCTAGCATGCAGGTTTAATGTTGTTGCCTCCTGCTGATGCCTGTGTTGCTTATATTTGTGATGAAATATAATATTTTACAATGAAATGTGAATTAATTTGTTAGGAGTTGCTGCGTTATTGTTTTGTCATTTGATCTGTTTAAAATGTGTGCCAGGGCTTTGTAGACAATGTTTGTAAATAATGGCTGCTCTGGTATTTCAAGTAACGTAACGTTAACCTGTGAGCTATTTCATTTTAGTACATAGAAGTGGTCACTTTTACAAATGCTTTTATTCAAAGTGACTAAGAGTGCATTTATTACAGGGATCGTTCCCAAATGAAAAGTTTGGGGTTAAGTGCCTTTGTTTGAAGCACAAGGGTCATAGTTAATGAATTATAACCTAGTTTTAACTAACATCAACAGTATGTAACGTAAAACCATGACCTGGAGTACCTGGATTTTTTTTTAAACTTTTTTGTTTTTTGCAGGTTTTGTTATGTGACGTGAAATGCATCTGTAAAAGGGTTGTCAAGCTTAAAACATCTACAGTGGCTCCATGGAACCCAGTAATGATGTGGCGCTTGATATCATCGTTAGCAATGTCGTATCTGTCTTCAGAACCAGGTGCCATCTAAACCTGCGTACCATTGGCCTAGAGGGGACTAATGTCATCTACAAACCTGAAATGGGAGTAAGTCTAGACAGTTAGACCTGTGGAGATGAGTTGTTATACTTAAGCACCTATATTCTGGATTTGCATATGTTAGTATGGAAAGATCTGAAATTGTATTATTATGACCTTAAACTAATTTTTTCATCACTCAAATCATGAATAGGTGTTCTCAAAACCTACTTACCAAAATGTGTCATGTGTAAATGCAATCTAAAACACTTTTGTGTGATTTTTCTGTAAATGCAATTTAAAGTTATTAACTTTCGAGCTAATTTTGGTTGATGATTGTTATTACAGTAGGTAACAGAGTTGAATTGTTAAGCCTGATGAATGTGGCTAACATGTGTGACCCTGGACCACAAAACAAGTCATAAGGGTCAGTTTATTGAAATAAAGATTTATACATCATCTAAAAGTTGAATAAATAAATAACCTTTTTATTGATGTATAGTTTGTTAGAATAGGACAATATTTGGCAAAGATACCGTTATTTGAAAATCTGGAATCTGATGGTGCAAAAAAATATATATATATATTGAGAAAATCAACTTTAAAGTTGTCCAGTGAAGTTTTTAGCAATGCATATTACTAATCAAATTTAAGTTTTAATATATTTATGGTATGAAATTTACTAAATATCGTCATGGAACACAATCTTTACTTAACATCCAAATGATCTTTGGCATAAAAGAAAAATTGATAATGTTGACCCATATCATGTATTTCTACAAGTATATCCATGCCACCAATGACTAGTTTTGTGGTCCAGGGTCACATATTTGAGAAACAAAAAGAGAAGATTTACAGGAGAAAGGGTCCAATTGATGTTTATTTTTTGAAGACTTGCAACTTTTCCTGCTATGTCAGTTGTGTTACTTAACATGTCTAGTGATTTTATTACAAAACATGCATTTTGTCCCTTACGGCTTAAAAATAATGTAATGGGACACCAACATGTGCACAATTCATGGAAAGTGCCATCATGTTTTCACCTTTTGCTGAAAATCATGAGTATCAGCAGTATTAATCAGTATATGGCCAATCATTAATGCATGTTGTTGCTTATGTTCTGCGGATGTTTCTCCAGAAAGTCCTGATGAAGCTGCGGAAGCCACGGATCACTGCCTCTATATGGTCATCAGGGAAAATTATTTGCACTGGAGCAACAAGGTCTTACTAAAATCTGCTTTTCAATTCTCAGAATACTAATAAGCCAAGAGTTGTTTGTGCTACTGAAATGATCAATTTCTTCTAAAAGCCTATCTTTTTTTCTCTCTGGTGGTTTTCATGAATGTTTATTTTTGTTTAGTGAGGAAGAAGCCAAACTAGGTGCTCGGCGGTTGGCCCGCTGCCTGCAGAAGATTGGATTCAAGGTGTCTAAATTGATTAAAAGCTACTGTAAACAGCTTTGTGGAACTTCTGAATGATGTTTTATTGTTCTCTCATCTGCAGGTGAGGTTCTCGGACTTTAAGGTTGTCAATGTGTTGGCGGTGTGCTCCTTGCCTTTTCAAATCCGTCTCATTGAGTTCACTAAGAATAACCGACCAATTGCCAGGTAAGAGATTATATTTGCTCTCATGGTGTTCTCAAAAACTCATTTCAAAATACCCATGCAATTTAATAGTACGTGCATTTGTGTTGTGGATGTCTAGTTTTAATGAAAGCAATTAAGAGACAGTGGAGTGGCTTTGCAAACAAACAATTTGTGATCATGCTTGTTTACATTTGGTATTAACATCCGTTTTGGGCCAATTTGACAACTGGTCAGAGCTAAATACAAGTTTAACAGTTAGTGATGGATGTAGCAATGAAATCCAATCACAAGTGGTCACAGGAGGCACATTTGAGATGCATGTTAATACCAGCTGTGAACAGAAATGTGACCACTTGTGATCGGGATAGCCAGACACCAGAGGAACCTTGAGGGTCTAAAAAGGGGTACAGTGCTCTCTAGTGGTGCAATACAGCTGGATTGCAGGTCTCATCAGTATATTTGTGTCTGTGTATTTTTAGCTATGAACCCGAGCTCCATCCTGCTGCGACATACAGAATTAAAAACCTCAGGAGTACAGTGCAGGTGTTTTCCACAGGCAATATCACTGTTACAGGTAAACCATGTATGAAATCTTCCAATAAAAAAAAAAAAAGTTATTTAAGTGCTTGCCTCCATAGAGCTCATACAGATTGAAACATTAGTAAGAATTCTGGATATGAACAAATATAATGTAGTAAGCTACAATGATGCTCTGGAATCTTTTTATTTGTTTAAAATGTTTTTATTCATCAGTGAAATTAATTCATATATGTCTTCGTGTTCTTATATGTGCAGAAAATATTAAATAATGTTGCATATTTTACTTAAATTTAGAATAGATAAAACATTTCAGCTAATTGTTTCTAGGTCTGATAAAAAAAAAACTATATATATATATAATTACTATTTTTGCATGGTTCGAGTTGGATCATAATTTTATATTTAAACGTAAACATATTTAAGAATATTTTCATGATTTCTGCATGAAATCATTTTCAATATAACCATGAATAATTAATGCAATCCACTGTTTAGCACATGCTTTTTGTGAAAAACGAAAAGCTGAACTAATGCTAGATCTTATAATATCAATGACTGTCTTTCCCTCTCTCTAGGACCAAATGTGCAGAGCGTGGCGTCTGCGGTGGAGCAGATTTATCCTCTGCTGTTTGAGTGTCAGAAAACAGTCATAAACCACACACACATGTAGGCACCAGTTTGAAATGAAAAGCACCTTATTATTGAATGTTTAAGGCTTGTAACTGTTGTACTGTATGTGTTTCCGAGGCAGCTTTTGCCATTTCACGTCCAAGCAGGTCTGGGTCGTGTGTTTTCAGAGTCATGCCTTTGAACTTTCAGACCCCACGTTGATTAATGACGACCTCTTAAAGCTCAGAAGAGGACCATTAGTGCATTGACGTTGTGTTGCTGACATTGTGTGGTATACACACTTGAATTAACTGTATTATATAATGCATGGACACCAAAGTAAAACCCTGGACAAAACATCTTGGAAATTTTAGCTAATTTGATTCTAGTAACATTTTTGGAGCTCTTTTATTAATACTATAAATCAGAAGCAAGAAGTTAAAGGGCAAACACTTCACATTTAAACAGCAGGTGATGTATATCTGGTGTAGACTGTGGACAAGAACACTCTTGACATAAACATATGTTTATGTAGTATATGAAAACTTTTGTATTTTATAATAAACTAAAATAAAATAATCCCTATATTAAGTCATTGCATCTGTGTCTGTACAGAAGGAATACCCCAGCATTACTCATATTTAGGCCCATATCATTTAAAGTACTGCATGTCCACTGCCTCACTTAATAGTTTTGTTTAATTTGACTATTCTTGTATCTTCATGTTTAAATTCATTTAACATTTAAATTTAATCTGCACAAACAAGTTTAGTCTATTCATATTTTAACTATAAGCAAATTAGTCACAATGGGCCATTTGAAATGCGGTTATAAGCAAAGTAATTAAAAAAAATCTGTATTTTTTCAGAGGACTGCGTTTTCAATGTGTGGGTTATATTGTGAAACTTTAACCATAAATGTATTTTTGACTCTCTTCTGTGGCGTGACATATCGCTGTAGCCCCCTCAGTGGAAATTAATGTTTTTGCCACAAGTAAACCTCTCATCTTTTCCTCTTTACTAAATATGGTGCGGGAAAATTACAATTACATGTTTATGAATACATTTACATAATTCACTGGATAACTGGGGGAAAAAAAATCTATAGAAAAGCATATTGCTACAATCTTAATTATATTTACATGCATTTTATTTTTGTTTTATAATTATCAAATGTATTTTTTATCTAATCGTGTAAAAAAAATTTAAAGTTAAAAAATGTGTTTTTAAATCAAAACGAATTAGTGATGGTGCAAGAGAAAGAAATTAGATTTTTTTTTTTTACTATAATCATAAATATTTTTGAATTAACAAAATTACAGTTTGTAATAATACATACCATGCTGATTTGCAGTTAACCTGATTACATGATGGCATCTCTTGCCAGAGAGACACCTTCACGCGTTGTCTATATTAGTGCTCTGCACACAAACAATGACATGTGGCTGGGACACAGAACTTGGCTTTGACTTGTTATGGCATGATTATGGTCATGATTGCACAATTTCCAAATTGTTTTTATAACAGTTATCTGTAAATTCTCCATATAAATCTCAATTAATACCAAAACTACTTAAAATGCATTTAAAAAAGAATACAAATAAATCAGATGGACATACAAACTCTTCTCAACTGACCCACCATGCCAATGAAAGGTTTATAAAGCTAAAATATAGCCACGACAACATCAGTCAGTTATATCTCTTCAATACTTTGAAAAGTGCAGTCACAGGTTTGTCTGTCCTGTAAGTTGCCAGATGGAAGAACAATCCAAGATGCCAAGAACAAACCATTGTTTGCAATACCCTTGTGCTCTTCCACTCTTCATCTAGGCAATAAGTCAAACAGTTGCGAGGGCTTTTTCCTCCTGTGGAGTCTGTGCTGGAGCCTCCTGTTTTCTTCTGTCACACAGCAGTCTACTGCTCAGGTTATTCCTGCACAACAATACACGTGTCTGATCACTGACGCATGGGGCAAGTGCAAAGTATTGTCAAATTGGGTGTATGAATGTTTTTGACCCTCACACCACTATTATAATTTTCAGCTGAACTGAGTGTGTAACTGTTGTAGAACAGGGGCCCATTTCAATAAGGAAGTCCAACCAACTCGGAGTTTAAACTTGAACTCTGAGTTGACTTACCGGATTCAGAACTGCTGAATTGTGTTAGTTCGGTTAACTATGAGTATGTTGACTCTGAGTTTATAGCGTGCACCATGACTATGAAAAGTCATGATCAGTGGAGCTCCAAAATTACGATTCACCATGGCAACAGCACCCGACAAAATGACATCTGTGTACTTCCAAGTCAATGCGTAACTTTCATTCTTACTGTTTCTAATTTAATAACGAATATAATATCAGGGTTGAAAACTGTAAATTATTGAACTAATATTCATTTTAATGGTATTCCATAGCAAAGGAAAAAAGAAACAAGAATATGGCAGCAGCAAAAAAATTAAGTATAAAAACATAATTCAATCAATGTAAAGCTTTAAGCATGAAACGTTCATGGATGTAGGATAAATGACTTTATAAACATTTGGCATTAAATATCATTCAGTGTCTATTTCAATGCGCAATCATTCATTTTCAGATGGTGCGATGGTGGGGATATGTTTATCATCAATGCATCTAACCATACTAGAAATCCTGAAGGAAATTCTGATTATTGGGTTACTCCCAGAAGGCACCTTAATAAAGGTAAAGGTCCTTTATTAAATTAGCCTAATTCAATCCAATTTCTACACCACTGACCTACAGTCCTGTGAAACTCGGATTGATGCCCAGGAAAAAAAAATTACGGTTTATGTAAAATTCACTAAAAAGGAAAATCCCCCAGGAAACAAGACTAAATATCTTAGACCATTTTTCATCTATAGAAAATGCATCTTAACTTAAGATTTTTTTGTTATTTGTGCTTGAAACAAGAATAAAAATCAATTTTGCATTGTGAATGAATGTATAAGCTATTTTAAACATCACTTACACTTTAAAAACGGGGAGATCACAGAAAGAAACTCTGGGTTTCCTTTAGAAAACCTGCTCCTAACCAGGTTAAGGTTACCCAGAGTTTCCCTCATTTCAGGGTTAACATTCTCAGATTGCACTTAACCTCCTTTCTGAAATGGACCCCAGGTTACTGAAGAAACATTGTTTGTCATCCCAAGTCTCTATGATATTCAGTATTTTATATGCTTAAGTCTTTCCTAATTGTAAATTTGAAGGACTTTATTAGCCATATATTTTTAAGATTTAATAAATACATTAAACCTAGTGCTGTCAAATGATTAATCGCAATTAATAGCATCCAAAATAAAAGTTTTTGTTTACATAATATATGTGTGTACCATGGTTCCGTGGCAAAGACTATGCATATATGTGTGTGTGTGTGTGTGTGTGTGCACTCACTTCATGGCAAGCTCCTTAGAGATCTGTTCCAGCGATCTGCCTTTCGTCTCTGGCACAAATACAATCACAAACACCACCAACACGAAGCTCATAGCAGCATAGGAGAAGATCACCGAGGGCAGGCCGATCCTCTCTACAACCACAACACATTTCAGTAAATGACCTCTGAAAAACACTCCTTTCTGCTACAAAACCTATTTTTTGTTTATGGTTGAGTGCAAAACTCTGTAAGTCTGTGTTTTCATTCCATCTCTGCTGGAACATCCCCACAGGTGCCACATGGATGTTTGGCAGACTGCCTTTAAACACAATCCTAACTCCATCCACACTTTGCGATCAGTTTCTGAGAATAAAACACTGCTTAAATTGTGTTTGGATACTGATATTGCTATCTACTTGTTTCAGTGTTATGTTATGTGTTTGCTGTTAGGTTAATGCCGTATATACTTGAGTTTTAAATTGCTTGAATGATATGGAAATGACTTGCAATACTTCCTTTGTTTACTTTAAGATAGGATGAATACGCAGCTGTGAAAGTTAGGTTCCTGGGTTTGATGCTTTGTAATCAACCACAGAGGATAACAAGAGTGAGCTGCTAGTCATCTGATATGTAATGTAAATGTATATGATAATATATATGCCAAATAATAACACTGTATTAAGCCTATCTTTTTTTCTATCCATTACTGTGTCATGTTAATTTATTTCAAATGTATCTGTAGCGACATTTTCACAACAAATATTACAAATATTTGATAAACAATTGTTAACCCTCTTGCTGGCCACTTGAGATCCCTGGACCTTTTTGAAAACCTTTGATTTATATCATTTTAGGCTAGCTAGAGCAAAGCTTGTAGACTATGGGAAAAACATGCTGTGTTTAATTATAATAATAATAATTAATCCACTGTTTTGCGGAGTAGAAATTGAATCAACTTATCCTTTTTACCTTGTTAGTTAATGATCTATGGTACAATTAACTGTGCTCTTGCATAACTCCTGAAGGGACATTATGGTGTCTGGCTTTTGCTTGCTTTAATGATATTCATGTCTGTAGTACAAACAGTAAGAGACAGATTTTGTATTTAGACTTAGGAATTTACCACTAACCTTAAGTTGGAGAAAACATAAAATTGATTGTAATATTTTCCTCCTAACAGTGTCAGACCAAGCACCCAGAGTACAAAAGTGTCAAATCAGCAATTGCTTACCCCATGAGAACACACAAATTACCTACTTATCTAAATAGAGACAGCCTCAATCTTCTTGGTTTTATTGGATGACCTTCAGAACCCAGATACTGATAAATACACTGACAGCATCATGCAATACTACTGGGTCACCATGATCTACTGATCTCATTGCTGTATATAACCCTTCGCTCTGTGTTTGTGTGTGTGTGTTACCTGTCAGAGTAAGGAAGGTCATCGATATGAGCAAATTTGTGGCCCAGTTGAAGGCAGAGATGACGGACACAGCCTTTCCACGGATGCCAGTCGGGAAGATCGCACTCAAAACCACATGAACCACTGCAGAATGATTATTAGACAAAGGCATACATAAATTTAGTTTAAAAAAAGTTTCTTTAACAGGACATTTTTGCTTTATATGACCAGTGTCTGAATCTTACTTGGTCCCAAGCTGATGGAAAATCCAGCTACATACACCAGCAGGCTGACCAGAGAGATCCATTTCAGAGATGGTGACACTTCATTAACATGAAGAGATTGAAGTGCAACTGTGGAACTGTCTTTCTTGGAACCCTCAGCCAGTTCCATTAATGCTGTCCTATGATCAGGAGTGTCGTTTAAAACCCAGAGGTCCTTAGTGTCATTAATGCTAGTGAGGAAAGCATTTGTTTTATGCTTGTTTTGGAGTTCATGGTAAGAAGACTGGTACAAACCCAGTGGAGTGTTTGTCTGGAAATCAGTCTCTTCTCCCGTCCCAAAAACGGTGAGGTTTGCTTTATTAACGGGGCCTCTGCATAGGCTAGAAACATGTGTGTGACTTTGCATAGTCACAGCCCCCAGTGTTGCTGTTGACAATGTCATAACAACGGCACCAACACATAGTAAGGCCTTAGGCCCCACTTTGTCCACTAGAAAGACTGCAGGAATGGTCCCGCCCACTTTAACCACACCAAACCCTGTGGATGCAAGAGTCGCTGCCTCATTCCCATGGAAGCCCACGCTGCTGAGAACAGTCGACGCATACGCTAAAATGTTGGGCTGTCCTGTAGCCTGCTGCAAGAAAACTAGCGCAGCGCCAACAAGCAGTCTCTGAAGCATATTGTCACTAGAACGGAAGAGGTCCAGGAAACCGTGCTGGCGCTCCGCCCCCAATGCCATGCGTATCGCCTGAAGTTCGTCCTCCACTGGGTCTACTCCTTTGATTCCAGCACGAAGACGGACGAGAGTTGCGTGAGCCTCTTTCTCGCGCTGCTGGGCCAGCAAAAAGCGTGGACTCTGCGGCAAAAGCGGCATGATGCCAGCTTGCAGCAAAGCAGGGAACAGCACGCCACCAAACGTAAACCTCCATCCATCAGAGACCCCTGCGAATGCCCAGCTCAGTCCAAAACCCAACAGCATCCCTAAAACTACCATCAACTCATACACACACACGCACCTCCCGCGCCAGGCGGCCGGTGCCACTTCTGCCGCATAAAGACACGACGCTGTGCCTGACAGCGCAACCGCCATCCCAACAAGCATCCGCCCGACTACTAGCACCCAAAATGACACCACACACACGCTCAGAAGTGTGCCTAACACACACAGCAGCGCTGTGAGGATGATGGAGAACCGCCGTCCATAACGGTCCAGGATGGTGCCACCACCCAGGGAGAGGAGGAAGGCTCCAAACAGAAGAGAGCCAACAACTTGCTCTTGCTGCGGGCAGGAGAGAGTCAAAACGTCCCTGAGTTGAAGCAATGCACCTGATATCAGACTCATCTCATAACCCATCATCAACCCACTCAGGCAGGCCACAGATACAGAACACAACACCAGTGCTGCACCATTGCCTACAGAGACAGAGAGAGAGGAGAGTACAATGACATTTTATATTCAATTTAAAAATACATTTTTGATTTATAGATACATAAATAATATAAAATGCAATATTATATCATTACAGGATATTACATAAAACATGCCATGCATGCACCATACTGAAGTATGTAAATACATTAAAATGATTCTCAAACTACTACGGTACTGTACAACCAAAATAACTAATGAATATAGAATGTTACAGTATGTAAAAAAAAAAAAATTGCTTGATTGTGTCAACAGCAATTATTGCGCACACAACCTCACATGGCTTTGGTTTCAAGGTTTGTTCCATGCTGTCCTACACTGTAAAATAAATCTTTAAAAATAAGGCACTACATTGTGTATGATTAATGGAAATGTCCTCTGCAAATTACCAGTACATTTCCCTTATTAATTTTTTTTTTTTTTTTTTTACAGAGTACAAACAATTTCACATTGAGCACTGGCAAGTGTTTGAATTGCTGTATTGCAAACCTTATAATAATCCCAGATAAATGATAAAACAGTCTGCACATGCATCATCTTTAATTAACTCCAGTATACCTTACTATATATGACGGCGTAATTACAGCATCACAGCTGTCACAAGAAATTTACCACATTAAAACCAGGGTTTACTTAAGTAATGATTGGTATTACATAACTGTTACACAACTATGATCAGGTGAACATGTTTTAGATTACATTTCTAACCAAGTTGTGAAACACACACCCACGATATATTATATTTTTGAATTATAATAATCAGAAAAAGTGTGAGTCATTATCATTACTAGTACATTTGAATTATTTGCATTTAAACTTTATAACAGAGAGAGCTTTCTAAATGTAATCCATTACCACACATGATACTGTATAAATAACAGGAAAATGTATACTATATATCAAAGATCAGTTTTAGTCAAGTTTAACTGGGTGCACAGATTTTGACATAAAAAAAATATAAATACTGGAAGTTTTTGAAAGGAGTAGATACCTGATTTTGCAGATGGGCTTTTCTCTTGATATTTGTGTGTGTCCTGACTCTGTACACATGTTTTGCTCTGAGAATCAGAAGTCATTCTTATGGACTCTTCAGGTGCGTCCATGTTCTTCAAGGGTTGTTGTACAACTAGAGTAGGTGGACATTAAACAACGATTATTTAAGAATAGGTTCATAATAACCTATCAGGTGATCATGCATTTCACCAGCAATAATATCAGCAACGAAAAGATCAGAAATATGAAACACATTTGTAAACAAGGAACCTTCAGGGCTCTGCTAGACCTCGACCATGACACCTCCACAACACTGAAGCAATGGGATTATACCAATAAAAAAAACATTGTCTGCTTCTTAATAAGCTCATCGTTCAAACATATTTATAATAAGCATTCAAGTAACCACTAAACACCTAAAAAACGCAAACAGTTACTCCAATTCATGTAAGCTCATACTTACTAACAAAGCTACCAATGGGTACACCACAACATGCATGAAAACAACTTTATTTGCTGCTCTTAACACATAAGTATAACAACATGTCCCAATCAGGAATGCACAGCCACTGACCATCTTGGATTTCTCAGTGCCACTGCTGTAGTCGCGGATCTGAGAACCGTTTTTAACTATTTAGACCATTCAAACAAAACCTCCGCGTTTTGGTGGCAACGTTACCTTCTTAACGTCAACAACGGAGAAGGCTGTCTATGAAATCATCGCAGCTCTTCGACTCTCTCCTCCCGGTGGCAGTAACTTATCTGTCCTTGTGTCGACACACGCACGTTCCTTGTTTTGGAAGGCACTGTGACATAAACTCCGCCTACACTGACCAATGCTAAACAGCGAGACTGAAAGTGTCAAGTAAGCAGAAGGGGTTGAAGAACTAAGCGGAACTAAGCAACTGTTGAGCTGTGTTCATAAATTAATATGCATCATTACACCAGGGAATTCATCGTCTTTCATGTTTGGCCTGAAGGAAATAATATGGTGACCAAAAGAAAAACTTTCAGTTTAGTGAAGAAGACCGCGGAACATGAACATCTAGAATGTTGTCAGCTGTTGCGGTGTCTGATTCATTCAGGAGTCGAGTTCAGTTCTTTTGATTCGAATCATGGAGTCAGTTATGTTCAATGAATCATTGAACCGGTTCGGACTGAACGAGTCAAATCGGGACGACCGATTAAAAAAAGTGATTCCTTGAATACTGAGTGAGCAGACACAGTGCTCCTAACGTATTGGGAAGGTTCTTTGTAGTTTCCTTGAACGCTCTGGAATCTAGAAATTGTTAGTTGAGATACTATAGTGTTTTTAAACCATATTATATTATGCTGTATATATTATAGTATTTACAACACTTTGTTAATGAAGCATACCGTACTGTAGTCACTATAGTGAATTTATTTATTTGTTTTTTTACTGCAGTAAACTGTAATATATACCCTAGGGTTGTAGAAAACGTACAATATTTGGGTAATTTGTTTATATTGCTATTGTTGTTTTATTGCCACGGCAACTGTAACAGTTTAATATTGCAAGTACCATATGGTTCAAAAACATGGATTTGTTATGGTATTTAGGTCTACAATTACTGTAGGTCTGCAGACCAACGCAAGAACGCACATCAAATGTTGTATATAAAACGTTCTGTAAGTATGTTTGTGACTTGAATATTGGGCAGCCGACGCATAAAAACAGTTGTCATGGACCACTCACTGAGTTAAAGAATTGGCGCATTGTTTTCTCGAACCACTTCTTTGAAACGAACTGTTCCAAATATTCGTGGACGATTTGGACTGATCAGAAGGTGCATGACTCGCTGGGTTATGCATTTTCCTTACTTCAAAAATACAACACCCACAAATGTCGAAAACACCGGGACAAAACATGTATATGAAGAAGAAAACTAACTGCATCTTAATTTGTTCAGGTGACACAAATAGCTGGTATACAAATACTTCCTTTGTGGCTTCACAGCTGCTCAAAAAGGGTAAGAGTTCACACGTACAGTAGTTATCTCCAGTAGGGTGAATTAGGGTACATTTAGACAGTCATCAAGTGGACAATTTTATGTAAATTCACCTATATAATCTAATCTCATACGTAATTAATAGATTGTAATAATATATAAACATATATGGTCCAATATAACGTTTAACTTGATTGATTTATGGCTGTGATAATAGCTTAAATACAATATGGTGGTCTGCTGTGTCACAGATAATGACAGGTTTATGTAAAATAATCACCTAGGACTTTAAAAAGAAAAGAAATATATATATATAAAATATATATATATATATATATATATATATATATATATATATATATATATATATATATATATATATATATATATATATATATATATATATATATATCACACATTGTTTTTTCCAGAACATCATCTATTGTAATATAGTGCCATCTACTGTCCAGATAATTGTAACTACATTGTAACTCCATTACCATTTAAAGTTCTACGCAAAGACTGCGTGGCTCAGTTTGACAAGGTTCTTTTTGTCTTAACTGTGGAAATATGTAAAAATCCTCATAAAGCACCACAACAATTATCAGCCACAAAAAAAAAAAAAAAAGATTTACAAATTCTGTCACACCAAGCAAAATGAACAGAAAGTAAATTATTTATACATACTTTTGGTTTATAATAATGTATTTACCGTAGCAGCACATTTTACTACATTTTGTAGAAAATTTGGCTTCTGGTCATGTTTAGGAGGAAAAATGTGCCCAACCGTTGGGGGGCGCTAGTGGATAAAATATCTAAGATTGTAACTCCGTTCTATTTATCAGCACTTCTTTTTTTATTATTATTTTTTTTATTGCAATGCAGCATGGTCCCTTATAAAACAAACATATTTATATTGTGAGATTTAATGACACCACATCACATATTTGCAGGTTATTGATACGTGTTATATTTAGAAACCTTTTATCAGTCACATAGCCATGTTGGCCTGTTGAGAGTAAATTTACAGCTTGTAATTCCCTGTGCATCCTGCATAGCATGTCTCTGAAACGTCTTAAAAGCAATGCTCAGGTTTATTTTTAACAAATTACTAGTAATTTCACTGATGCATGACCTAGTTTAAGCGTTTCTAGTGAACTTGCTCAGACCATTACGCTGGGTCTCAGAAAAGCAGTTCCAGGAGCTGCAGTTAAAACATAGGCCTGCAAACATTGACAGCTGCCAGAGAAATTAAAATTATGGCTGGTTAAAGACGGGGTTCAATGCGCAGGGATGGCGTGAGCACTGGGATGTGAAAGTAAAATGATGCACAACAATGTACTAAAAGCAACCTTTGGCCAGCTGAGGCGACTGATGACGTTGTTTCATGGCGTGTGATGTTTGTCTGTTTCTTAAATGATGTTTGTTACATTATATGACCCAATGATTTAGTTTCATCAACAGAAAAAAGAAAACAGATGCAAAAGTTGTTTTGGGGAAAAATAACCATAAAGTTTTATTGTGAACCAAACAAGGTCACATGATTCAAACATTTTACAATTTTACAGTACATTTATAGTTACATATAAGCATACCTTAAGTTTTTGTTCCATATACATTAAAACTAATACATAGACCTTAAAATATACAAACAAATTTAAATAACCATACAGTCATATTCCATGGAATGCGATGTTCAGACAAACTGGCCCATTTCTGAGCTGTACAATTACTGTACATCCTAGGAGGCTGGAAGACTAAGGTAAAACAGAGGCGTCTGATTCCTTGGTCCAAGTGTGTATCTACACAAATCAGCAGCACATCCCTCTAGCACCTTCCACTTTAACAAGGAAAACATAAAAAAGGAAGTGCTCTTTAAATTAGGAAGATAAATGTGCAACTTGATCCCAGATATGCAACTGAAAGATCACAAAAACATCAGATGCTGACATATTTTAGTGGTTTTAGCATCAGGTTGACTGTATTTATATCCGACACAGACTGACATGCCAGATCACATGATTTAGATTAAACAAACATGTGTGAAGGGGTGTTAAAACGAAGGCACATACACACACATCAAATCCATCCAAAACAATGAAGTCTAGCACTGACAATCCTATCAAAGTAAATAAGCTGGAAATAAATTTCAAGAAAGGAGAAGTACGTAACAATCGTCCATCAGCATCAATCTTCTCTCTCTCTCTCTCTTTCCCCATCTGTCTCTCTGACACAACCCGGGGTGAAAGCGGAGGAGAAATCGTGCATTTGGATGCAGTCAATGAAGATGACAAGTCCATTTTTTTAATGTGTAAAACTCAGGCCTTTTAACAAAGGCCTTTTGAGCTGCCGTACGCCATGTGCAAATGCCCCCTATCTGGAGGAAGGGAATGAGACAGGGTTTGCTTTTTTCATAGTGATGCACTACAGGTGTGATTCCATGGGACTGTGTTTCCATGGTAATGAGCTACAGGTAAGAGTCTATGGGATGGCGTTTCTGCGTCGATGGGCTACAGGTAGGAATCCATGGCAGGGGCGTAAGAGAAGCCTAAGAAAGCCTCGGCCGCCTCGGTGATGCTGGCTGTGACTAGAGCGCTGTCCGGGGAGCAGCCGATTGAATTTGGCACTGGCTCATCGGTGAACTCAGGGTCGAAGTGCCGTAAGTCATTAGGCCCCGTCTGAAACAAAAACACATCAAAATTACACGATTGAAATGTATTCATAAAATGCTGCAATATTTGCATAGTAGGATTCGCTGCATTCTCTTATCACAAATCAGCCAGAACGACTAGGTCCATTTATCTATAACACCCAGTGCTATGTGGTAAAAACGCAAAGTCAGTGCAGAAGAGCAGTGGAACGTACCACATTGGGGTTGAAGGGAGGTGTGAGCTTCTTGGCATTTAGATCATCCCAGTTTATGGGAGAGAAGAACATGTGGTTCTTGATCTCAGTCTACAAAAGTGAAACAGAATATACATTAGATACAAGAGCAACAGAACTCTTATTTAATATATTTATAGCTAATGTATTTAATAGCAAAACCTATATATATATATATATATAAATTCCAACACACTTACAAAGTCATCAGTGAAGCCTAGTCTCTTGGTTCTGTCTTTCTGCAGCAGGCCCTCCAGCAGGTGTCTGGCAGCGTTAGATATGTTGGGCTTGAGCTGCAGTGGCTTGTTCAGAATGTTATCGTACATTTCTGCTGTGTTACGGCTGTAGAACGGAGGCTGTGGAGAAACCGTAAAAGCAATCAGCAATCATGTAAAAAGCCTAATACTCAATTCAGTTCCAATTCAACTAAACTAGTTAGTTAAATACATTCAATTAAAGGCACGAAATCAATTTATTTTGCTGGAATGACTCACCAGGCCATATAACATTTCATACAGCACTGCTCCCAAACACCACCAGTCCACCGTCCGGTCATATGGCTGCTTGTGTAACACCTCCGGTGCCAAATACTGCAAGACAGAAGGAGAAGCATCGAGATGAGTTAGCTTTCTGACTCCAAATGCAATTGCACTGTTTGAAAGCAACCATTTAAAAGTGAATGCTATTTACCTCTGGTGTTCCACAGAAAGTTGATGTTGTTCCATTGGGTTCTATGTTCTCTTTGCACAGGCCGAAGTCAGTCAGGATGATGTGTCCTTGAGAATCCAAGAGAATGTTCTCAGGCTTCAAGTCTCGGTACACTATGTTCAGTGAGTGCAGGTACCCCAAAGCGCTTGCGATCTCGGCTGCATAGAACCGTGCACGGGGCTCCAAAAAGCATTGCTCCCGTTGCAAATGATAGAACAGCTATTGAAAGACACAGAGAGAGAGGAAACAGATTAGGTTGTGAATTCTATATCCTGAATGGCGTACTTAATCAAGGCTTTCTAGACTCCAGAATCCTGAACAATGGCAGGAAATGAGAACGTTACCCCCCCCCCCCCCCACACACACACACACACACCCTACAGCCCCTCAGAGACGTCTGTTGAGTTAGACCAAGTCTAAAACATCATAGCTGCTAAATCTGGCTCCCCTACCTCACACACTTTCCCCTCCCAGCCATTTCCCGAGGAGAGTTTCCTATTCAGAGCCTAGGCGCTCCGCTTTGCTTCTCATGACAGGATATCCCTTTTCTGTCTGCATCTACCTCACTGTCTCCAACTTTTTGGACTATTTTAATTTCTATTTTGTAAATATTGCTTTACTCCCTACTATGTGCATCTTAAAAAAATGCAAATGAAATAACATACCTCTCCGCCATTGATGTAGTCCAGTACAAAGTAGAGTTTATCAGCAGTCTGAAAGGAGTAATGCAGGCCCACCAAGAAAGGATGCTTGACATTCTTCAGTAGCACGTTCCGCTCAGACATGATGTGTTTCTCCTGAGGTCAGAGGTTAGAGGTCATGACAAGAGGTCAGCCAACCATCTAGAACTACTATGTTGTTTTAAAACACATGCATTCTCCAAAGAAACTATCATTAAAGAGTGAATTCCATACCTCTTTTTTCTTTAAAATGGCTTTCTTTTGCAGCACCTTGACTGCATAGAACTTCTCATCGCTCCGGTGGCGGGCCAGAAGAACCTTTCCAAAGCTGCCTTTCCCGATGACCTTGAGGAAGTCGAAGTCTGACGGTTTGGCGGTGGGGTTGGAGGAAGGGCCGAGGTTTATCTGCTGAGAAGGACTTGGCTGGAGAGGAGAGAAAGATGATTAGGCAAATATGACTCACATTTTGTTTTGTATACAGATGCATGATGTATGTACACACACATGCTTTTGTGAAACAATAAATGCTGGTTTACCGGTGGGGAAGGGTTGCTGTTCATCAGCTCAGCATCTTGTGGAGGTGTCAAGTTCAAGATGGACTGAACCTCAGGACTGCAGGAAGAAAAGACCACTGATGATCAGATGCATAGTTTTAACAAGAACAACTTAGCGAACAGAGAGAAATGTCTCAATAGGAGTAGTTATAATTATAGTTGTATTATTATAGTTGTAATTTTATATTACTGCAATAATAATTGCAAAAAACAAATGTCAAAAAAGTAAATAAACTAT
Source organism: Carassius auratus (assembly GCF_003368295.1). NCBI lineage: Eukaryota > Metazoa > Chordata > Actinopteri > Cypriniformes > Cyprinidae > Carassius > Carassius auratus. The sequence goes on along the minus strand of NC_039265.1, from coordinate 13,898,485 downwards.
TCTATTTTGTAAATAAACATATTTGTAATAAGTTTGTAAATAGGTGCAATTGATTTACACATGAATGTATATTTGAAATATGTAAACATTTGCATTTTCTTTGCAGATTTGCATAAAATAAACTTACTGCTTGCATGCATAAGAGCTGGTGGAAAGCTTCTGGATAAAGTCATTCAGTCCCATCTTTCTCTGTTTCATAAAGGCTGCACATAAAAGAAAAAGCAGAGAGAGAGAGAGAAAATAGTCCATTAAAAAGCTAGATCACTTAATATTCTTCCCATTCTGTGCTAAAGTTGGCTCAGGAGATTCCATTCATCTGAAAAAACAAAGCCTACCACTGAGATTAGCTACTAGTCCTCTTGTTTTAGAGTAGGTCAAGTCTTGAGCTGGGACGCCCGTCTCCGTTTGAATTGTCATTGCTGTAGTTTTCCACTCGGGGCCCGTAACCAAAACGACACAAAGCGCTACTGAACTCCTACGCTACTGTTCCAACTATTTAAAAGGCAGGGGGAGGAGGCTAGAGATCGAGTTCCGCTAAGAGGCGTGGCTTGGCACTTGTTCTTATAGAGGAGGCGTGTCCTGACGCAAGTCTCTGTATGCGGGGGCGTGGCCTTGCGTAAGTACCGTAAGTTCTAGCGGAGTCGGCGGTGACGTCTATGAAGGGCCAGCTGTGAGTGAACGAGAACGTGATGCCCCAAAATCTTATGTTATGTTACATACAGTTGAAAACAAGATCTTCCTGGATCTAACAAGCTTAGCAGGACTACATGTACTTTTGACAACAATAAAAATGGTTCAAAATTGAATCATTGTTTGCCTGCCACAGAATACTGTCATAATACAAACAGTCTTGCTACACATTCATTGCTACTTTATCGCAAGAGAAAACAATGCATTCAGTATGTAAGTGTGCAAGTGTAATGATAAATGAGAAATTATTTGGTTGATTCATCACACCTGTACAAAAGACCTCCTAAAACAACAGCTATCCACGTGTGCACAACAGTCAATGAGTCCTAGGCTACTGCTGCTCTTTCATGCTTTATCTAAAAAAAAATTCTCAAAGCCCCGTTTTAACCGTCGTGCAGATGACGCATGAATGAGACAAAAGCAAAGGGACTCGAGCCAAACTTCAGCACTCACTGGAAAAATACTGACTGGATTACCGGTGAATAACCCGTTGTTTTGTGTGGGGTCTTTTTAATGAATCGGTTGAAGTCCGAACGAGTCAGGCGGAGCCGTTAATTGAGTCTACTCACAACTCACTGAACGAATAACGTTACTAAAATGCAGTAAACGTTAAATATACGGATATATATATGCGGAATTTTAAGTAAATTTCCACACCTTCAGGGTGTAAAAATATCATGAAGTAAAATAAGCCGAATCGATTTTTGAACTGGTGTTCGGAATGAACTGTTCGAAAGAATGGATTCGTGGAAATGAGTAGAACTTCACAGAATTAATTGCTTATAGGAAAATTCAAGCATTCTTCTTCTGCTTTCTTCCCTTCTGTCATTGAAAGCCCGTATCAGGAAATGTACATAAGATCATGAAATGCCCTAGTTTTCCACTGTTATGCAACCCCAGCAGACTATTAATTAACGTCATTTAAAGTTACTCATTTAACTCATTAAATTATAATAAAAACTCAGAACCTAAGCCTCAAAAAGATGTAATCTCATAAATGGTTTGATTGTTGCAAAAACCATTTTGATGTTAACCGCTTAGTTTAAGATGCAATGCTTGTAATTACAATGTATCTCATTTTGCAGCAGCGTTTTTTTATAGAGTAGAACCGTGGCACTTAACCCAGCTCTACAGAGCTTTACAACAAAACACATTGGAGTCATCAGCTCTTCTCACGCTAGTATTAGTAGAATAAATTAGTTCCAGCAACCGAACAACACTGAGTAAATGTATATTATGCCTACATCCCAAAAAGTTGTTAAAGTTGTTTCACCATTGTTCATTATTCAGTGCATGGGAAGCATTAAACACAACATGAAGACTACAATAAACAACATGCACTTACTACGTTTTTTTTTTTAGGTTTTTGAGAAAAGTACAAACCTTTAAGTTCCGCTGAGGTTCTCATTTTGCTGTAAACCCTGACAAGTCTCTTGTGAGAGCCAAGACTGACTAGCGTTCCTTATGTTTGGCAAAGACAGAGTCAAATGCCTTTATCAGACTAAATCAATATAGATATGAGCAAGTTGTTAAAACCGGGTCACTGCCCCTACGGTAACACACCTACAGATGGCTCCAGTAATTACAAGCGAACACCTCCAGTGGAACGTCATTAAAAAAAAAAAAAAAACGTTCCAGAACACAATTTTTCCGCGATAAATTCGACTAGATTCAACTTACATGACAGCGAAGAAGTTTTGTCTTTCATAGGGTCAGGAAAGAGCGTAAAGTGCTGCAGACACACTTGATGAGGAAGTTTGGAGGTGAAAGAATTTTCTCAATCCACCGCATTCCAGCAGGGCTGATCTGACACCGGATATCTGCGGGGCGGGGTCTCTCCAGCCCTCCAACAATGTGCTGCACTGTTTTCATGTGAAGCTGAAGCTTAATGAACACTCTACCTGAACAGTTTTTGGCAATCAATGGCGAGTGCAACTCGACTGAGACCGATAAAGAGACTTTTAATGTGGATATGGAGTCCTGCTACTTTTTTTTTTTTTTTTTGCAAAAAAGTTTTGTATTCTTTATGTACTAATTAAGAGAAGTTAGATAAGAAGAGAAGTTCTCCACGCCTCTCCAACACTAATTACAGTTTAGTAAAGCATGAAAATGATCACACACAAAATGCTCAAACACACAATCTTAAGACTGGGGCAAGTTGTCACACTTTATGGGGTAAGTCATAATGGAAACTATGTTTATTAATAGTTTGAAATTATTACAAAAATATTATTATATTACAATAGTTTTAATATAATATAATATTTTAAACACACACACACACACACAGCAAAGCATGAAATTGATTACATATAAAATACTCTGACATAAATTTAATATTATATTATATGATAATAAAGGTTTAATCTAATATAATAAAATAATAACTACAATTTATAACTAAATTGTAAACATAAATGTAAAAATATAAAAACGTGTTTGGCCAAAAGATACTGTGATTGGATAATTGTGTAACATTCGAACAAATTCAACTTTCCTGTGTGTTTTTGTACTGTATGTCATCACTGTCACTCCTTGCGGTTCTCTATATTTCACAACAGTTTTGTGAAATGTTTTGAAACTTTTCAACTTTAAGTTCTCAGTTTTATACTCCTAATTTAGATTCTCTTCCCTTTGTCTCCTTGTGCTCATCATATCATCCAGATTCTGGTCTTTCAGTCCCTCGTTCTTTGTGTAAATAGGAAGTGAATAGAGGTATGGGAGAGGATAGAGAGACAGAGAGAGCACAGTGGGATAAAGTGTCTAAAACACTTTGTTTATTTATGTAAGAAGATGGGGATTATGTAAAATCTTATTTAAATGCAACTAAGCACTCAATGAAGGACCCAAACATTACGCATACTAATGTGGTCTTGGATCATACTCTGGTTTCAAGAGCATTATGTAATTTCCTTCACACACACACACATTCACATGAATGCATACAAATATGTGCGGACACAAACACACCTGCAGTGACATTGTCAAGAGAAACTCTGGAGCCTATGAGATCATTTAGACAAATTTAGACTATGAGTAATGTAATGTAAACACAAACAAATATATTAAAGATGCAGCTACTGTAGTTATAGATTCTTTTGCCTCCATAGGGATTGTACTACTCAATTATGAGACAGCTACATGTCAGTGATAGCAAATTCACTCATCTCCAGAGTGCTCTGTATTTTGGCATGTTTCGTTAAATAGGAAAGCACATTTTATACAGCTGACCAGTCCCAAGAGACTCCGACTCCTCAGGACTCTGTCCTCTTTGTACCTGTCCTGGGTTCAGTGTTAAGTTATGATAGGACAAAAAAAACTTTCCACAGAAATAAGATGAAAGTATTTTTGCATTTGCCCCTTTTCAGATAAGCTTATCACCCTAACCTTCAAAAGACTTGTAATATACAGCCATGTCATTGTGAAGGAAGTTTTCAAAATCTTCTATCTACAGAGTCAGCAAAAGACCATTTATGAGTCATTAATTATGGGCTGTTTGGTTTACTTGAAATCATGACAAATAAAAAACAGCTCCCTTGTCATTTCTCATCTACATCATGTTTTATATAAGACAGCAACTTGTTTTTGAAAATCATATTTCCCATGTTACAAAAAAAGTATTCTTCCATCTTAGAAACATTGCCAAGCTACGGAACATGTTATCTGTTTCTGATGCAGAAAAGCTAGTTCATGCATTCATGACCTCTAGACTGGACTATTGTAATGCACTGCTAGGTGATTGTCCTGCATCTTCAGTAAACAAGCTACAGGTAGTCCAAAATGCAGCAGCTGGCTACCTATTAAGTTCTGTATCAGTTACAGAGTATTATAACTTATCTATAAGGCCCTTAATGGGTCAGCTTCTGTAAACCTAAGTCTACCATGATACCATCCATCACGCTCCCGAAAATAAAAAAAAATAAAAAATCACCCATACACATAAGATCATAATTCGCTGTCAATGTCGGGAAAGTTTAGCACATACAATGCATGTAAAGAAGCACTTGATCAATGTGCGTGGTAAATTTCTACCATTATCGGGTGGCACTGGGTGTTTGTAATTGAAAAGTGTAGGAGTGTTTTATTCACAGAAGCGCTGTTTTGAGCACTTGCCTAAAAATAGTTATTAAAGGTTCAACTCTAAGCCTACATGGATCAAGGTGATTATGGGTTATGCTTATACCAGCAAAAGAGAAAAACAGGGAGAAGAAACAAAACAACTCAAAAAGAAAGAGAAGGAAGTGCAACAGAAAGCAGAAAGGTCCTGAAAAAGTTATAAAGGTGGATGAATGAGAAAAGATATACAAAAGAGAGGGAGAGAGGACAGAAATAAAGAAAAGACTGGTGGAGAAAAAAAAAGACAGCACTTACTGGTGTCAGACAGACAGCAATAATCAGAGTCAGGCTCTCCATGGTAATAAAGGTCCATTGCCTGAAAAAAAAAGAAGAAATGTAGGTCAGTGCAATGTGTCTTCAGTGAAAACACTCTTTTGTTGTCTTAGTACCGCATGTCTCTTTTGACCTATAGACAAGAGGTCTTCTTCCTTGAATATGATAACACTGAATATTAGAATTAGGACTTTGGTTTATTAATATAGTGTGCTTAGTGCTTTGTTATCTAATGCAATGATCCTCATACATTTTTGCATGAGACATTTGTTTGTGTGCTGACCTGTGTGCGCTGACGTGGTTGCCATGCCTCCTCATGCCCGTAAGTGATGAAGGGTCCGTTGCAGATGCAACATTCCAGCAGTACGGGGCTTCCCAGCAGTGGTGACATCGTACAGGGGCAGATCACATGACCCTCTGATTCAGCCTCCTTCACCTTACCATCGTTGTGATGTCGACTGAGCATCTTCCATTTTCTCACCTTTTGAAAAACACAGATGAGGTAAGCTATTGTACTGACATGGGCTAGTAGTAGTCATTAAGTCATTTAGTTGAGGGTATTCCAAAATTTTCAATGACAAGGACCCTTAAATATAATAAAAAAATATATCGCCTTGCAAGGAACACACTTCTTAAATGCTATATCTAAGACCTGTGTATATTGTGTGTGAAAAATAGCATTAAACTATAAAGACAACATTACTTTATATTATATTGTTATTGCACTGAAGCCAAGTCTGTTCAAGTTTAAGGTAAGTAAGTTTTTTCCCCCAAATATTACAGAAAATGAATACTTTTTATTAAATAAAATAAAAAAACGTAAGATCGATCAAAAGTGACAGTAAAAACGTTTACATTAATGATGCTGAAAAATACAGCTTTGCCATCACAGGAATAAAATACAGTACATTATGTAAACATAGAAAACTGTTGTTTTAATTTGTAATAATATTTCACAATATTAGTATTTTTTACTGTATTTTTATATATATATACATTGCAGAAAATGTCTGTGAACCCCCTAATTCAGCTAATGTTTTTTTACCAAAAAAATGACACACAGTAGACCTTGCACAGGCACAATCTCTCTGAAGTAATCTCAATCTTGTTCAAGGCCATAATGACAATAGATCATGGATTCACTATCGCAAGGTTAAAAAAAAGAAGTTTAGTTACCAGTTCAGACTTTAACCACTACGTCACAATACCCCATGAGTAAGCATGATGTGCAAAAACAGCACAATAAGTGGCACAGTAAAGTATAAATAGAAGCATTTTGTTATTAAAGCTGTAACTCTTGTCGTGTGCTTATTTCAGTTAATAAGTAAATTGAGACATAAATCATCTCAAATCAAGGATTTAGGGGTGAAATTCACTAAGAATATATTACGCTAATAGCTCATAGTTCATTTGCATTAGCTGACTGTGTTGGTTTAGCACCTGATACATATATCTATTTTTGGATAAAAAAAAGACCTATTCAAAAGTGTCTGTTCAGCATATTTTCCTCTAAAGGTCGTATAGGACTAGATCTACATTTGACTCAAAGACAAAATTAAATGTGTGTGTGTGTGTGTGTGTGTGTGTGTGTGTAAATGTGCTGATAAAAGCTCAAGGGTCAGTGAAAGACGTCACAGCAGCGACTCAAGCTTTTTCTATAATCCACAATAATCAGAAGGACACACACTTTGCTCTTTAGCCTTTGATGCCAATAATGAAGCACAGATTCCAGGGAAAGGTGATCTTGGAACTTTCTTAAGGGCCTAGGCTTGTGCACACACTCAACCTGGCCCAAATATTTCTACATCAAAAGCTGCCGATTATGTAAGTGCTCTAACAGTAAAATGTTCCGATAAAAAAAAATGGTTAATCAGCAACTCTTCCCTCCCTTGTCCTCCAAACAGCGTGTGAGTTGGCATTTCACATGCAAGGCTTTGCACTGCTATTGTAATCTAAAATCTCTTTGACAGTATTTACCAGGCAGAGATTTTCAAGTCAATACAAAGTCATTATATTTTCGAAGCCCTGGGGTGTGTTTGTGTCTGTTTATGTGTGTAGCCAGGGAGGTTAAATCACACACTATAACTTTGTTTGAGGAGATTATTCCCAAACTCTTGTATGGTATTGGCCTATGCTGAATTCCCAGGGGCTTCCTCATCACGAACCCAGCTGGGAACATACACTACTGAAAGTCCCATTTCCTATGAAATACTTTTGGAAAGCTGTCCTGCACAGATGTAGTAGGAGGTATAAAATGTTCCTAGCAAAAGTATTATTTAATAAAAAAAAAAAAAAAAACATGTTTATATGTTGCATAAAATATTTTCAAATAATACCAAAGTAAATGTAATTGCTCTGCCATTAGCCATAATTTAAACAATTTTGGTTTCATATTTTTCATACTTCGTAGTTCATACTTAATTTGACTAAAATACTTAACATTTATTCAGAATTCATAATATGTGCACAATTTAAAGATGACACACTTTAATTAAAGCTAAGTTGTTTTCACGTTAAGCTATTTTAATGACTGCAGACAAACCTTGCAATTGAAAGAAAAAAGAAAGAACATTTTAATTGTGAGTCATTTTTACCTTTGAAAGGTTTAGCTCAATACAGTGGTCATTTTTGTCCCTGAAGTATAGCGAAAGTAAAGCCCTACAAACTAAATCCTGTAAGCATAATTAAACCCGCTCTGAACCAGGAAAGAGTTTCATTCCCACAGAATAAGTATTACTTCCCTCCTAAAATCTATTAGCCCGCTGTGCTTCTTTGTGGGAGGACTGTGGAACGATTCAGGAAAGATTACAGAATGATTCAGGCCTTTTCTGCACCAGTGCAAAGCTCTATAAATATAATCGCTCTTACAACACGATAGCGGAAAATATATAAAGGTCATGAACTTCCTTAGAAGAACTTCTACCCAGCTGACACTGCTGGCCCACGCTTGGAAGGTGAGAGGGAATTTGGCTTGGAGCCACCCTCGACTGGCACAGCACCAGAGTTTGCATACAGCAGCATGGTTAAGGGCCGGGATTCAATGCATGTTAGTGGGGTCCAGTGTTGTTATGGACAACACTGAATGTCATCGTATGGACAAAAACAGTTGAAACATTCTTAAAAATGTATCATTGTTTGTCACCAGAAGAAAGAAATTCATAGAGGTTTGGAACGACATGAGGAGGGTGAGTCACACGAGGCCAGAATTTACGCTTTTGGACAAACTCTTCCTTTTAACAAAAGTTTCTGATTATATTACTACCTAAAAGAAACCAATTTGATATTAAAAATGTCTAATTTTGTCAGTTGACTTCACTTTAAACCCTCTACACTGAAGAGTTTAACCAGTCATAAGCGATCAGACAGTTAATATAATCATAATGACAAAAACATTATGCTCTTAACATCTGCTTCATTACTCAGTTTTGTATTTTACTATGAAATATTACATTTGCATAAACTCTTTGTCTTAAACATCCTTCCTTATAAAATAATATTACAGAAACATTTTCCGTTCAATTAATTGATCTGTATAGGACTTTTTTCCCATCTGTTGCTTATTTTCATCAACTGTTTCATCCAATTTTCCAAGGAGCCCTACTTTTATAATGTATTTTTAAAAAATGTGTCTGTCAAAAAGACTTGAGATGCTTAAAACCTCAGACTCACTCCTGAAGGATGAATAGATGCATGAATAAACATTTGACAGATGACCGAAAAGTTAATAAACAGACATAAGGAGGCCCTCCACACTGAAGAGTTTAATCAGTCATAACCAATCAGGCACTTCATAGAATCATCCCAACGGGGAACAAGCTGATTCATACAATAATTATTCAGCAGATCCTCCAAATAAATCACATACGATCTCATCACAGGCTCACTGAAGTACTGATGGCAAGCACAATGTGGTGGATCAAACTTTATGCTCATTTCAACCTGGCGAAACCTGGCACTAGAAAGACTGGCCCTGTGTGTGTGCGTTTGTGTGATTCGCAGACCTCATGAGCGATGAGTCATCGGCGCAACCCCCCGCTCCTCACATCTTTCTGCCACATTAATTCCACAAACACAAACAAGCACACAAACCCACATGCAGAGCGAGAAGGAGCCCCGCTGCTCTCCATATTTTCACAGGGCGTGAAATAAAAATCCTTCCAGGCAACATCTACTGTAAAACACGATCATGCTTCTTCTAAAGAGTCAATAGAACAAAATAAAGGAAGCATAATACAGAGCCATCACTAGACTGGGTTAAGTGTTTGGAAGGACTTCAACTATAAAACCAATCGTCAGCTGTTGCTTTAGCATAATAATAATCAAAAGCATGACTGATTAGCGATAGATCTGAGCTGGCAGTGATGATGAAGGCAGGTTATGAGGATGAACAGAATTTATTACTCTCCGGCTGCTGAATGAATTCAGTCATTCATAGATGGCTCCTGGGATTCCGTCATTCGCACCCTGATGTTACATAACTTCAGCCTCGAGACCGACTGGACACAAAGTGATGTGTCATCTCTCTCGTTTTTCCACTCTCCCATAATATTTCCTCTTCTCCTCTCCCATTCTCCCTGTCAGGACACATATATTTTTAACCCAACCTAACCTTTATATACAAGCCGCCCAATAGTAGCTCCTACACAGAATTCATGAATAAAACAGCTCAGGGATTAGTTCTCTGGTTATTTGAGAACTGTTTGTGGCAAAGCAGAGGCGAAGTGGGCAAGAGGTTGTCAAATCAATCGAACAAACACAAAAATCAACCAACCTTAGACGGCTACAACTTTAGCCAATGTTATGTAATCGACACTGTCTGTCTGTCTATCTGTCTATAGTGCTGCAAATACACCAAAATATAAGAGAAAGCAAGATATAATAGAACTAGGTTAATCTTTGCATAAATTAATTAATTAATTAATTAAGATTCAGAGGTTTTCAGGGACCATAAGGGACCATATGTCATATGTCATAAAATGTCATAATATAACAATAAAAGTTAATCAAATTATTAAACAGTAAATTATTAAAATATAAATAGACTTTAACTTTGTATTAAATATTAATGTGAAAATATTCAATAAATATTTCAAAGAATCTTTGTATGAATTTTTTTATATTATATTTATGTTCTATATCTTATATATTACAGAAACAATTTCAGTTAAATAAAAATTTATTTGTATTGCACTTTTCACACTTTTTATTTTGCTTGTGTATTTCATAAAATTCATTTTCAAATGAATAAAATTCAAATTTCTCTGAAATTTCTCTCAAACCCCCTTGCAACTTCTGAATTACTTTATTTATCACAATATCATATTAATTCAAATGTAAAATATTTTCACTGCAAGTATGGATTTTGCAATGTAAAATTTAAAACGTGCATTTTATAAAAATAATATTTCAGGTGTTTCTTCAGGTTTTCCTTTCTCTGTTCAAAACGTTTCACTTTTGTTTATTTTATTTTTTTTAAATAATGTTTTAATTGTCAATTTGGGTCACAATTTATAGATTTATGCTGTGCCCTCACATCACATTCCATTAGTCTTCTGCAATGTTCAAATAAAAGCCTGATACTTCCTGATTTATCTGAAGTATTAGCAATGGATAAACTGAATTCTGTGATGTTTTGGAATGTTAGTTGGTTTGTGTCACTGTAAAACATTCCATTACGTTTGATAAAATCACAGAAATCGGTATGACATTGAAATCTCAAGTTGACACCTTATGCAAGCTAACATTATTCCTCACTGAGCAATGCCTAAGTTTAGCTTTTAATTTCCATTCTGCTAGCTTCCAACCTACTAATTTTCATGCCATTGTGTAATTAATCAAATTATATGCTTCTGCAGTTAAAGTACCACAGCACATTTCTGAAAGTTTGCTATACAAAATGCTTCCCTAATAACAGCACATACAATATAATGTATTTCAAACTGTCTGTCTGTTACATAAACTGAGGGCACATGTAGCGAGCAGTGCTGCTGTCATGTGTGATCTCTCTCTCTGCAGGGACGACTGAGAGACAGACTCCCTCTGAGCTCTGTGTCATCTCTCTAATACTCATGGTCTCCGAGAGCCAATCAAACAGCCAGGGGACCAACTGTGGAAGAAAGTGAGAGCGCTCTCAACTCAACTAACCTCCAACCCTGAGAAGCTGTTTAGCATTGCTAAATGGAAAGACAACATTCTCAGCCTCTTGTGCTTCCCTACGGCATGGTAAGATTAAAACCTTGCACTGCAAGGGATCAGAAAAACAAGCAAAATGGGGGATAAAATGACAATAAGAACATTTTTGTTGGTCCTGAAGTATGTATAGCGTAGAAATGATTAGACCCTGTTTATGATTGCAATTCTCTTCACATCTGCTGTAAACTGATATCTGAGGTTATTTCAATCTGAAGCCTTAACCATTCTTACCAGTCACTACAAAAGGTTCATTACATTAGTTTCTTCCATTTCTATAGCTCTTTGTTTGACTTTTGTTATTGCTCATTTGTTCAATTGTTTCATAAAATATTTTCATTTTCTCTCAAATTTTCCATGGACCGTCTAAAACTCCCTTGTGGGCCCTAGTTTGAAAACCCCCAAATTAGTTAATCACAAAGTCAGATTTAAGTGAACACAGGGAAGTTTTTTTTATTATTATTTAAGTGCAAGTGGGTATTTGTATCCAAGTAAAATTGGCAATTTATAAAAAAAAATATCTCAAATGCTTTTTGTATATTTTCCTTTCTCTCCAAACTAATGTTTTCTTGGGAATCCTCTTTTAGTTGGTCTAAAAGTTTCTTCACTTTTTATCTGAACGCTTCCAATAAAACAACAAAAATATACGACATTGTCTACTGACAAAAACTGCAATTTTACATGATTATTCATGTCTGTCAAGTAAGGCTCGAGACTGAAAGATTAGAATCACTCGTGAAGAATGAATATAAACAATTAACAGATGACGGAAAGGTTAATAAACAGACAGTTTTCTGACCTTGCATGTCTTGTTCTTGTCTGTCTGGCAAGGTGTGCATGGGGCACAGGGCTGACAGAGAGGGCTGGGGGGGTGAGGGAGGTAGTATCCTCCAGGACTGTAGTGACAGCAGCCGTAAGGAGCTGGGAAGTGTGAGTACCACAGATCCTGGCCTTCCTGACATTTTGGACATGGAGACAGGAAGCCCTTAGCCTGGACCTTCTCCACATTCACCTTTGGATTTCTCATCCACCTGCGCACCTGGAGGCAAAACATGAAAGAGTCTTACATCTGTGCATTATATAATAAGTGGTGGAGCAAGTTGATTAAGGGTCAAGGGCTCGTAAGTTAGTGGTTAACTTGACCTGGAGTAGGAACCTAACACACTAAGTGCAGGAAACAAATTCCACTGGTCATGTGGTGCGTGACTAATACATTTCCACGAAATGCTTATGAAACCATGTGTTTTATTAACAACATCTAGAAGCCTTGGAATTATGATTGATGATCAGCTGACTTTCTTAGACCACATTGCTAAAACTGTCTGATCATGCAGATTTGCTTTATTCAACATCAAGAAGATCAAGCCCTTTCTTTCGGAACATGCTGCACAACTCCTTGTTCAAGCTCTTGTTCTGTCCAGGCTGGACTATTGCAATGCCCTCTTGGCAGGTCTTCCAGACAATTCTATCAAGCCTTTACAATAACTCCAGAACACGGCAGCAAGATACATTTTTAATGAGCCAAAAATAATACACATAACACCTCTGTTTATCAATTTGCACTGACTACCAATAGCTGCTCACATAAAATTCAAGGCATTGATGTTTGCCTACAAAACTACCACTGGCCACTGCACCCATTTACCATTATGTTCTCTCTTTACCTTAATTACTTCAGACTTATGTGCCCTCTAGAAGCTTGCGTTCTGCAAGTGAACGTCACTTGATTGTGCCATCCCAAAGAAGCACAAAGTCACTTTTATGGACTTTTAAATTAAATGTTCCCTCCTGGTGGAATGAACTCCCCAACTCAATCCGAGCAGCTGAGTCCTTAGCCATCTTCAAGAATCTCTTCCATCTTTATTTGACTCTTTAACTTTAACACTCACTATTCTAATTCTATTCTTTAAAAAAAAATCTAACTACCTTTCTTTTTGTATTCTATTTTCTTTTCATTTATTATGCAATTGTGTGTGTCTATATATGCAGACACACACACACACACACATATCTATATATATCTATATCTCTGTTTTCTTTTTATTTATTATATTATTTAATAGCCCATGCTATGTGTACCGTGTTAAGCTAACTGAGACTTGTTATAGCACTTATATATCGTTGCTCTTTTTGTTGTTTTTGATTGCTTCCACTGTCTTCATTTGTAAGTCGCTTTGGATAAAAGCGTCTGCTAAATGAATAAATGTAAATGTAATCTAAAATAAGTATGCTGGATGTAGATATGAAATCCCAGAGGAAAGTGTTATGCTCAGATGTTGCTCGTTTATAGCTCCGGATATTTAATGACAATCTCAGAAAAGTTTCTCTTAAGAATCAGCTTTGCATCTGATATTCGTCTGAAAATGTCTTCTGTCTTTAAAAATAATATATAATGCAATAAAAGTCAAATAATTTTTATTTATTTATATAAATACACAATGCTCAATGGTACCAAACAGTATGAAATAAAATGATATATTAAATAATGAAATACATTTGGCTAGTATAACTTATTACTTGGTCTTATATCTTGGCACATTTGAGCAGTTTTGTTTCATTAACATCTCTTCTGATCCTGCAGATGAGACAGTGTGACTCTGCATAGGTGAAAGTTTCAATCTACACCCCATTTAATATTAAAGAGATCTTATTTGTGATTTTCCTTCATGTGGGATCGAGTATTGTTCTGAAGCAAAAGGCTCTTGTGAAAACCAGTTCTCAAACGCCATGTTTTTTTTATATTTCATCATGTGAAAACATCTTGAATTGTTTAAGGCAATCTGTGAATATGAATTTTGGATTGGTGCATTTGCTCCTGTATTTAAAAAGGCATCTCAAGGCTGTACCCATCTATGTCTTTACAAGCTAAACAATGAAATCTGAAAGGCATCCTCCAAATCACCAGCAGTGAATGACTGAAAGAGGCAGGGCACAGGGTCGCATGTCTTCTTTGTAGTTAACATTGTATTTAATGACTTCATTCCCTTGAGTGAAAAGCAATTTTCTAGGCCCCAGGAAATCCTGGAACTCACTGCGAGCACAAGCTGAGAGATTTCCACTTCTCACTTCATTTCGTACAGCTGCCAAACAGCCAGATGAAAAAAACAGTCTCAAAGCTCTTTTTTTTTTAGAATGAAGGAAACAATGGAGAAAGAATCCTGAAATTAATGAAAACAATGCTTCTCGCATACATAAACACTTACAGCATATAGCCACAGATCCTAACAATTCACTGCTCTCTTCCTGTCGCTCTTCTTTGATCGGATTTTCAAAGTTATGTCATCGTATGTTTTCACCCTGGTGATACACTAGCATTGAGAATCTCGCTCTCCCTTTACTTCTTAAAATAAGTTGAATCTCAGTTAAATTTAATCAATAATTTGCCATGTCATTTTAGTGAACAAAAATCATATTTTGTCTGACAAGAAATGAAAGCAAATATTCTTATATATATATGAATCTAGTCTCATCTCATTTGGCATGCTGCGTCTTCTGTGTAGTAGCCATGTCGGTGTGTTGTTGTTATGATCTGCATGTCAGGCACATGAATCATTCTTTACAGGAATCAAACACTGAAGAGATGGCAACTCAATAAACCACTCCAAATACAAGCTCACTGATGACTCAGCAAGCCACCAAACTTTAGTCACTAGAGAAAAACATCAGTGTGTGTGGGTGTGTGTGTGTGTGTTGCCCAGTGCACACAGCAAGTAAACCCACAAGTCAAAACACACAGCACCATCCAGTTGTGTTAATGCAACACACGTACGAGACAACACTGCAAGCTGACCTACAAAAGACAAACATCAACCTTGGCACTCCAGAAGATTCTTTCTCTCTCAGTCTCCATGTAGACATAAATACATAATAATCCAACAAAACCATCTCACTGAGTCACTCTCTGACACTCCATCTGCTTGTGTGTGTGTGTGTGTCTGTGTAGGAGTCTGGACTCAGTCCCACACCACACACACTTTCTCGCCTATTACCAAAACAAATACATTATATTTAAATAAATAATTCCAAACATGTTCAGATTGGCCATCACAGCAGTCACAAATCAAGCTGGAATAGCAATTACGCTTTCATTAAATTGCAAACAAAAGAAATCCATAAACAATCTCAAAGCTAATGTCAAATGAGATTGAAAAACTTGCGTGCATATTCACAGCTGGACATCAATCTCACAGCCATGGCACAAACAGCACATTGTGTAAATATACCACAAACATACTGGCTACTGGCTGATGTTAGAGGTTTTTAAATATTGATTGATATTGGATATTTAATTGTTTATGCTCATTTCCCCTATATTTGTATATTTAGATTACCTTTGTTGTCTTCTAATGCTCACTTAATCTTTAAAAGCAATAACAACTGAATAAAATGACAATAAAAATTAGATTTTTTAAAAGCAGTAATAATTGAACAATTAAGTAATTAAACACATGTTAAATGTAATATCTTGCAAGTTGCAAATGAATATGCATGTTTTGTAGTGCACATTATGATACTGAGATGCCTAAATTAATTTCTAGCATTTAAAATTATTCATTGTAATTTGCAGTGTTTAAATATATTTTTGCTATTTTATCTATTAAAAAAAGAAATCCATTTTATTATTTATTTAGATTAAAAAATATTTTAATAATATTTATTTTATTTAAATATTTACTTAATTTTTTTATTTACTTATCTACTTATTTTATACTATATAATTTTAATATTGCTCATAACATGAAAATAATTGAATAATTTTGTATCCCTATCCAAAAAAAATTGCAAATAACCACAATGTAATAACTACAAATAACTACAACGTAATACATGCATGCATATATTTTATTTACATAAACACAAATAAATATACATACTTTACTTCCTCCATAGAGAAAAATACCTTTAAACCCTTAAAACATATCAATGAAAATGACTTTAGCCCGATTAAAACTAAATTAGTCAGAGCATGTGCATTACCCACCAGGCCACGTCTCCAACAGAACAGCACTTTTAAATCTCCACAAGCCACAGAAGTTCTGGAGCCAGCATTCTCACACACTCACCTTCCTCTTGACAAACTGGAAGGCAGAGCACTTCTTAAAAGAGAAAGACTGTTTCTCTGCATTATGGACCAGCCTCATGGCCTCTGGCCGGCCCGCGCACTCTGCAGACCCCAGCGTGATGCCTTTGAGAAGGGACGAGAAGGTGAAAACACCATTATGAGCTCTTCTGTGCTGCCTGAAGCAATTACAACAGCACAAATCTGTGAAATCTCTTGCCTGACAAGCACATGTGTGTGTGTTTGTGTGTGTGCATGCCTGTGTCCATACCTGTGCTGTCGTCCTCCTCGGTCCAGGTTGTTATGATTGTCACTGCTGACCGATGATATCAGCGCTGCGCTGATGCCGTGAGTCTGTCCCGATGATGTCTCTGCAGCACCACCACTGTGTGAGTGTGTGAGTGTGTGTGAGAGAGAGAGACAGAATGAATGAGATGGAGCCGAACAGACACCTTGTCAATGTGACAGAGAGAGAGTGTTGCAATCAGAAAGAAGCGCACTTTCCTCCCTGTCCTTTCTCTCTCTCTCTGTAGCTGTTTGTTCTTCTGCGATGGCACGATACACTCTCTCTCCTCCTCCTCCTCCGCCCCTTCCCCACTGCGTTTTCTGCAGAAGCAGATGCTCTCTCTATCGCAGCGTCTCTCTCTCCATCCCACCCTCCCCGCTGCTTTGATTGTGTGAATGGAAGGATGGGCGAAGGATGAATGAAGGCTGATGGATTGGATGGGGGTGTTTAACCTGACCAGTGCTGTTTCAGGAACCGCTGCAGTGCTGCAACCCTCTTCTGACTCACACACACAGCATCACTCAGGTCCTTTTTCTCTCAGTCCTATACATGTCTGTTTTTCTGGATTCTCTTGGTCAAGAATCATTTATGAATGAGCAGGGGTGAATGAGTCAACAGGTTCGTCATCCTGCGAGCAGCGGATGGCACACATCTGCAGGGAGAGGAAATGGAAGATAATGATGGGAGAATCAATATACTGAGTTAAAGACATAATGATAGAGATCCAACTCCGTGTTCTTCTGAGTCAGTGGTAGGTATATCAGGATGTTGACAAAATGCAAAGAAAGATTCAAAATGGCATCATTTGGGGATCTTATTTTCTTTGGTAAATATGTTAATTTGCTTTTATAAATAAACCAAATCAAGTAAGAACGGACATTTAGGATTTTCCCCCAATAGATGTTTATATTATTATAATATAGTATATATACATCATGTTGTAACATAAAACCACCCCACCTATTAAATAAAATACATCATTATTAGTAAAAAATATTACTATAATTATAAACAATCACAATGCAATAAACAATACAATGTAACAATCTATATAATTATTATTCATTAAATTGTATAAAACAATAAATATGTATATGTTGTATGCTGTACTATAAAAATATATATATAAATATGTTAAAATAAAATGTAAAGGTCTAAAAATGTCTTTAAGGTCTGGAAAAGTAAAGGTTTTAAAAAAAAGGAAAGCATGAACTGATTAAATATATACATTGAATGCAATTAAATGCATAAATGTATTATATAAATGTAATATAAATAGTCATGAATATAAAGGACTATAAAAAATAAGGCAAAAGTAAAAAAAAGTTAAGAGACAATAAACAGGCAAGCAAAAAACAGCAACTAAACTATCATGGCATTAATTAACTGATTATTGTTTATGAATTGACAGTTTCAGGAAGCCTGGCACTGTGTGTGCTGTGTAGTGACTCATTTCTATTCATCATGCAAACACAGCTGGCAAATAATTTAGTGAAATCTCAGTGGTCATTTTCTTGATTTGTGTGGATGACAGACCTTGTGTAACCTATATGACTCATAGCTCTAAACCTGCAACAAAGAAATCTGAATCCCCCACACACACACAAAAGAAAAAGATTTTCTTCTTTTTGGAGATGACAGAAAGATAAAATGGATACACAGGCAATTTCCCAAATTACAGATAAGGAGAAAATGCATTTCCCATCTTGACGGTAAGAGCTGTCTGATTCACTATAACAGACTGGATCCTTTTATTCGAGAGCCAACCTGAGAAAGAAAGAATAACGTCTTTCATTCTGGACAAAAGAGGTATTCATTTTATGCATATCACTGATCTTGCTGTCTGCTCTGCCCAATCAAAGCCAAAATACCTTGCAAAGAGCAAGAAGCCACCAAAAAATAAACTGCTTTTGGAAAATATGATTATTATATGGCTCACGCTTTTTCATTTTTCATAAAAAAAAACGGGCGTTGCATCAGTTTGAGCAGTGAAAGGAGTCTCATATATTCTGTCTAATACAATCAGCTGCTCCATGAAATATGAAATATGAAAGCAAGCAATTTCAGATATCCATAAATAAAATAAATATGCATCATTTCCTGTTGTGTTATTTGGCGAAACAGCTGCTTCACAATTTATAAGACTGACCCATAGACCACAGTATTTTTTTAGACACAAACCAAGGTTGTATTATAACTGGTTATTATATTTTTGAGGACAGAAAATAACAGTTAAACATTTAAGGAAAAGTGCACACACAACCTGGGATGACTTTACCCATCAAAATGCAGATTTGAGAGTAGGAACACATCTTTAAAGTCTTTACAAATATCATTGTCACTGGAATGTACCTTTAATCAATCAATATCTTTATACATTTAGTATTCAAAGCAGAGTGTAGCAGAGGGCATCTATTATTTATAGAGTAGTTGATTCATCAGCACACTGGCCATCCTGTCCAATGAATGGAGTCTGTCTGGCACACAGCATATACAACTCCAGCTAAAGGAATGTTTTTCTTCCTGTAAGTATGCAAGATAAGACATTAAAACTCATAATTTTGACATAAACTGACACAGACCAGACAGAAGCTCTATTTCTCTCTTGTGCCTTCATATCTCTTTGAAGCGGGTTTCTCACTAGTCTCAAGTTGTTATTCTGAGATACAAATCTGAAGATCAAAACTACAGAGCAACAGGAGAGAGAAAAATGGAAATGTAGGGAACTGTGTTTAGTGAATGTATCTCGAAATGGAAAGGAATTCTGAGAATTATTTTAAAGGACATCTTTGCTCGATGAATGTCTAAAAAGGAGCTTTCAGTTACCTTTCATACATACTGCATTTACATTTTAGTCTCTTATGCTGCATTTATCAAATCAAAAATAACAGTAGTATTGTTAGATTTTTTAAGTTTTTCTTTTTCAGAAATCATTAGAAAATTTAGATTTGGGGCTCAAGAAACATTTCTTATTATTATCATTGCTGAAATCAGCAGTGCTGCTTAATTTATTTAATTTTTGTGATACATTTTCAGGATTCTTTGATGAATAAAAAGATCAGAAGAACAGTTTATTTGTTATTTAAATCTTTTGTAACATTATACAGTTATTGACTGTAAACTTTGATCAACTGCTGAAAAACATTATTAATTTTTGCAAAATGAAAAATCGCAGTAGTGTAGGTATCGACAGATGTTACTCCTAAAATCAGTTTGTTCAAATTGCTTTAATACAGTAAAAGATAATTTAGTCTCAGAAGAATCTGATGAGACATATTGGAGTTCATTTTGAGATCTCAGATTTTTGATTGAAGATCTGTGCAAACCGCTCTCTACTAACAGACTATTTCTCCGAAGAAAAATGCAAGCGACAGAAAACTTAAGCAAAAATCGTCCGTTTGCTCTCTATTTAAACCCACTGAATCAATTAAAATATTAAGATCATCACATCTGCAATCTTTCTTGTCTGTGGAAAAAGTTATCTGGAAATGAAAATGTCAGAATCATGACTAGTGGTAGTTATTTCTCATCAGGTGCTCTGGAGAAACATGTCCCTCTCTTCCTCACATCACTTCACATAAATGTTGAGTCATCCTCTGTGTGTGTGTAGTGTCATTTGAGCTGTGTTTGTGGAAAAGATTAGATCATTGTTGGAGCGTTTTGTCCTTCAGTACCTCAGTCCAAAAAATCCACAGGGACTATGATACCAACAACATCATCTGCCCTCTTCTCCTCTCCTCTCCTTCTAATACTTAGCTTCTTTTCAAAGTTACTCTCTCTCTCTCTCTAACACAAACACACATAAAAGAGAGAGTGGAGCCTTATAAAATAAACATGATTCTCTGCTCATCTCTCTCTATGCTACAGGGAAGGCAGGATATCTTTGGGGACACGGTTTCTTTTCTCTTTTTCTTCCCGTTCTCAGAATAGCTTCTTTCCCCTCACGTGCTGATGATGCTTCAGAGCCAAACAGAATAAGCAACACGTGAGAGCGTGAAATCTCACTTTGATGTAAGACGCATGACATGAAATCATGCCAGACAGACGGGAGCATCGAATCGGATACGTTGATTGGCACAATTATGCATACAAAAAGGGAAAGACGCACAATTTTGCCCCAGTTTTCCATTTAAAAAGTTTATAAGGTAGTGGTACATATGCTAATATAGCACTCAGACTGAAAGAAACAGAGAGAGAGAGAGATGGCAAGGAAGGAAGGTTGACAGGTGGAGTGGGAGGAGTAGCTGTGACTGATGCATTGGCTCATCTTGGTACTGAGTGTGTATGTGTATGTGTGCGTGTGAATGTAGGATAAAAATGACTGCAACGGCTGATATTCAAGGCCGCTGACAGGAAGGTAAATTAGAAATGTAATCTCCACACCACAATATGCACATTTTTGTTCATTTATACCCAAGCATTGGCACTTCTCAAAGAAGACAACTGCCGAAATGTGGTCTAGAGCAGCTATAGCGAGATAAAACCGATGTCGCCGACACCTTTAGCTGAACAGCCAGTATGTGTCAGCGTGTCAGATTTTCAAACATGATGAGTCATTAAGATTCTGAGTCTCCCAGGATTCAGTGTTTCTCAGACATCTGCAGCGAGAGCGAGACGACCGTGGGAGTGAAAAGAGCAGAGACGTATCGTGATGCTTCGGCAGGGGCATCTGTGAAAGAGTGTGTGTTTGTGTGTATTGTGTCTGTGCATTAGAGGTGTGCATGGAAGCACTGGCTCTCTCTCTCTCACACACACACACACATGCACATTTTACGCTCATGTATTCTTTAAGGATGGTAAAGATGAAAAGGTTTAAATTGCTGTACAAAATACAGGGATGCAGGACTTGACTTCTAAATTTTCCTGTTTGACCGTTTACAATGTCCACAGTTGGAATCTTTACATTTCATTGTGTTAGATGACAAAATATCAAATCTACAGTTGTTCCACAACAAGCTGCAAACAAAGACAGGTTATTACAAGTTATTTAAAGGAGCAATGTGCTTTTACAAATAACCCTAATTTATGAAAACAATTATTTGTGTCCCTGTTCATTTACATCTTAATGAAGTGATTTACTAAAATGAATCTGACTTTCCATGTGGGAAAGAAGACCATTTGGGGCAAAGGAATATCAGAACTGATTCACTAGAATGAATCAGATTTTCTATCGATACATCAGATGAATCTGAGTTTTCTAATGCACCATAATGAGAAAGAGAACCATCCCCCCCAAAAAAAGAGAGACTTCTCCAATGCTACATGAAAATTCTTTTAAACTACAACTACTGTAATTGACTAGAACATGAAATAAAACCAAATGAAAATATTAAATGAAAAATGTAAAAATAAGTTAACTTAAACTCAACTTAAACAAACATTTGAAATATTCCCTTGGGAATGTGCACTGTGCAAGATATGAAAAAGAGAACCGT
Source organism: Carassius auratus (assembly GCF_003368295.1). Lineage (NCBI taxonomy): Eukaryota > Metazoa > Chordata > Actinopteri > Cypriniformes > Cyprinidae > Carassius > Carassius auratus. The sequence continues at coordinate 13,876,437 of NC_039265.1, read as the reverse complement.
CTGAACAAACTGATTCATTGAATCAAGCAAAAGTGAACTGACCATTTTGACTCAAACCATTTGGTCATGCTACACTGACAATCTTTAAAGAAGGAGCTAGAGGGCCAGAAAAGGTCGGACATAATTTGTTTACATATTCATTGATTTGATACGTTGTTATCTAACAGAATGACATTTAAGCATTTTGTAAGCATGTCACTTATTGTGAAAAAAGCTGATTTTTGTATTATATGCTAGTTTAGATGCTCCTTTCAAACATTTATTTACAACCTCTCAGCCTGCTGGACTGACTTAAATGATAGCATGTGTGTACAGAAGTAAGCTTCAGGAGGACGGTCTTTCACATTCTGTGCACATAGAGAGAATGATTGAGGGACAGATTGATTATGCCCCGACTGACACAACAACAGACTGGACGCATGGCATGTGTTTGAGTGCATTTCATGCTTAAAACCGTGAAAGAGACCGTATCAAATATGACATGAGGTTAAGCAATAGACATATGCTGCTGCACAGACCATCTCTTACACACGCACACACACACACACACACACACACACACACACACACACACGCGCACACACACACACACACACACACACACACGCGCGCACACACACACACACACACACACACACACGGCACTCAGGGCATGTGTTTATAGTCTATAAGTCCTTAAATTGCTCTGCATTTCTGAAAAGATAAGGCACAAGATGAGTGAGATAACACAGAAAGAAGGGAAAAAATAATAAACTATGAATGATTTTAAGCAGCAGGGATAGGGTGAGGAGAATCCCATTATTTTGAGGGTCTATATTAAGCTCTTGTCACAGTATAGCTCTAATGTCATTAAGTAAATACAAAACTGCATTGAGGATTTTCCATAGTTGCACAACTGTTTTGTTCTTGTTCTCAACATTCATTTAAACAAACTTCATTTACAGGCTTACATAAAATCAATATAATTATAAAACCTACTTCTGTCAGTCTTATCTCACTAATTATTATACTTTCTTTTTTATATATCATTATACATCATTATTATTATTATTATTTACTTTTTAAAACTATTTATTTCAATTATTTAATTCCATTTCTGGATGCTGATTGGTCAATACAACATTTAAAAGTATTAAAACACTCTTTATTCTAAAACCACATAGATAGAAATGGTATACACCTAATATATGATGAAAAAATGTTTACATTGATACTATTAACTATATTTAAGGAGATGCGAGCTTAAAATAAGTAAAAACAAAAGGAGTGAATAATTCCCTGGTCCCCATCCAATTTTAGTGTATGGAGAAAAAGAAGCTTGGACATTTTTCGGTGAACTATTTCCTTAATATCTCATGCAGTTTTGCTTCTCAGATACATTTATCCTGCCATATTTTTACTGGAAAACATTGCAGTACGATATTGAGTGTACTCTCTATGCAGTGAAAGTGCAACTCTTATAAACTAGATAACAGCAGTTGACTGTAAGAGGATTGCATTTGGACAGCGTTTCATCGCTCATTTGTGGAAATGCCTCCACTGACAAGGAGTCACTCACAACCCAGACAAGACCATACAAAGAGAATATTTAACCAAGATAGAAAGGAAAAGAGAAGGATCGAGAGAGAGAGAAATGAGTCAGAGAGATGAAAACAATAAATTTGAGACAGAGCAGAAAGGATGGCTTGTGTTAAAGTGAATTGGATATGAGCAGAGAGATCCCAAAGGACTTGGCCTGGATTCTCACTGTTGAAAAAAGAGAAACACACCTCACTCTCACAGCTGATTGGTCCAAAGTCACCCCCAATAAGGCATTGTCCGAAATGCTAAACCGTTCAATAATGAGAAGAGTTCATATAGAGAGAATGACCCAAAGAATGACAGAAGTGAGCATCTTCTCAACAACTCTCTCGCACAGGAATATGGCGTTCTCACAGTTCCTTGAAACCTGTCAGATCTGTAGATTATACAGACAGCCTGAAGTGGAATCTTAACCTAGTTTCTCTTCTCTGCTGCAGTTTGTGGCATCAGGTTAAAAATGCAGAGGAGCTCACACATGTATACACATTACACACACACACACACACCCTGCATTGTTTCCGAGAGGCTTAGTGGTCATTTATTGTCCAGTGTGTGGAATGCCATTGTACAACATTACATAACTCAGAAAAAATCTTCCTGGCATTAGAACCAGTGTTGATAACATTCCTCTGCCCTTCAAAATGACCTTCAACACACACACAAACTCAGATTTCTACTCTTTTCTGATCTATCATCCTTCTTCATATTACAAAGCTACAGGGTTACTTGAACATTGTCTGAATGTGTGCTTGAATGGATTTGTGTGATTAATGTGTCCATGCATTGTTACACACTATATGTGTTGTATATGCACAACTGAGTAATTCTGAAACTGAGGAAATGCAGTGAAGCATGCACATCCAAACATGACTAATATAGGTATGCAACAAAAAACATAAGGCAAAATCAAAACATGATGTTGCCTTTTTAAAATATTTATTCATTTCCTCATCAAACAGATGTTTAAAGCCTGTTGCTCTTCATCAAATTTTGCCACACAATTCAGCAAAATAGTGAAAATAATAAATATTTATGATTACAACTATTTGATCCAAAATACAGTAACACAGAAATATTTTGAATTAATTACTATTTAAAAGAACTGTTTTCTATTTAAATATAATGTAAAGTGTTATTTATTCCTGTGATGTTAAAGCTAAAATTTTCAGCACCTTTACACATGATCCTTCAGAAATCATTCTAATATGCTGACTGGTGCTCAAGAAACATTTATTATTATCAATGCTGTGATGTAGAAACATTTTCAAGATTATCTGATGAATATAAAGCATTTATTTGAAATGGAAATCTTTGGTAAAAGTCTTTACTGCAACTTCTGATCAATTTAATGCATCCTTCCTAATTAAAAGTATTAATTTCTGTAGAATTTTTAAAAGCTCAGACGCACAATTATTTGTTGAATAATTTACGGTGTGTGCAAAACGTGGGTTACGCAACTCACAAAAATCATTTCGCTTTATCACTCTGTCCATCAGACAAGTATGTCAGCTGCTGTAGAGGTCCAACAGGATGACTCACAAATTTCCTGAAGCATGAGTGAAGATCCGGTTCCCTTGACTTCTTTGATCCCATCTGGAGTCCCAGCTTCAGGCTGACCAGAGCTTCATCAGGACTGGACTTACAAGGCTTAATCTGTACTGGGAAAACTATCATGATCACACATCCTGAGCCCCTCAAATACGGCGCGAGTCATCAATCAAAAGACACATCATGATCACCCCGAAACAGATATTACCGTACAAAAGAAATGATTTTCGCTCTTTCTTGGCTCACTATAATAGCTAATATGAAAGCAGTTAGTTTACAGATGTCAAGAGTCTTGTCATCCAAGTTTTTTTAGGAGTTTGCGGCATGGAAACTGTATTATATGGGTTTCAAGAGTTGTTTGTTGAGTGACTGAAGTGTGTTAAAGGCTTGAATGGTTATTCATGTGCTAATGAAGATGTGAGGTTATTCTCTCTCAACCACACACACACATGATTAAGTCATGTCAAGTTTGTATGAATGAAAACTAATTAGTTAATTTCCTTCTTTTGTTACAACTGGAAACATTTCTAGTTCGGTGCAGCACTGCAGTGTGTGTTGGCTGATCTGTATTCAGACTGTGTGTGCGCTGAGATGATTTGTATGCGCGTTGTGTGCTCTTACAACTTGCGTGAGCACCCCTCAGCTCATCCTGCGTGCTGATTGGCTGGAACTTGACGTCACACAACTGTAAGGGTCTCATCTGACCACAGAAAATGATACAGGCCACACATGGACACAATGGTATCCCAGGCAACAATATCCCAGCAACAGCATCCGCCTCTCAAGGGACAAAGTGAAACAGGCAACTTTCTTTCTATCTTTTTTTCTACATTCACATTTTAGTGAGTATTTGATGTATTAAAGCAAAGAAAATTCTGTCATTATTTACTCAGCCTCATATCGCTCTAAAGCCGCATTTAATCTGTGAAAAACATTGAGAATTTTTTAAGAAACTAACAAAAAAAAAAGTTGCAATTAAACAACCTAGATCTATTGCAACTCTGTTTGTTTGGCTGTCTTTTTTTTTATTCCTCCCTTCCTCCTCTTTTTTTTGTCTGGCGGCCTTCTTATATTTTAATCTGCAGAATATCATCTGTATAAACAAAATAAGCTAGTAAAATAAATAAAAATGATGGTAAGACAGTTACATTCTAATATCGCAACCAGTCCCAGACGTTCAAGGCTTAAGGCTGATCCTAAAAACATAGACAAATGACTACTGAATCACTGCTGGTGAAGATCCTTGTGTAACCTGTGTTTGGGGGGATGCTGTGCTTGTTAAGGGGGCTGAAGAGACGGTAAGGGCCAAAGGCAGGAGGAGACCAGCTGTCTGCTCTCCCTCTCTTTCTCTCTCGGCCTGGATTACGTAAGACTGACAATCAGCATCTTCTTTATCTGATGCTGGTAGAATGTGGCATGTGCGAGTATCTCAATTCTATCTTGTAGATTCTGCAGTAATTGGTCTTTCTGAACTTAGTTTTTGCCCATGTTTTCCTTTGAACTTACCCTTGAAATGTCTAACTGCACTTTTTTGGACTCTAGTGGAGTCCATGATTTCCACGTTGTGTTTTTTTTCTCTTTCGTGCTAGTTTGGGGCAGATTCCTGTGGTGAATTTGATTACAATGTCTGGTTTAGTCCGCATTGACTGCCAATGGCCTCTTAGACTGTGTGTACATGAATGAGACCACTAATGCAATCATTTCTCCACAACCATATTACTCAATAGCAAGGTCACTGCCTCTCCTGTCAAAATATTTGTGTATTTCAACAATTAGGTAGAAAGTGTTGGACATGATGAAACATCTCGTCTAACATCGTAATGATATGTCTATTGTCTATGTGCGTTTGATTTCGGGTTACAGTTCTTATCTGTGTATATATTTTGCTGTGCTTCTGCTCATTTTTCTGGAAAAAAAGTCTGTTTTAATTTTAGAGGGATTTTTTTATGGTTTTGTGGTGGTTTGTTGGGAATTTTTTTATATTTTTCCTGTAAAAAAGCACTGGAGAACATTTGTATTGTGAAAAGCTACATGGATCAAAATTTAAGATTCACAATTCTTTCAAATGTAATATGGCTACCAACATAAACATTTTCCAATGAATTATCTTAAAATGCATGTTGAATATATCACTTCATAGCCAAACATTGAGTAACTTTATACCCATCAGCACTGACAAACAGCTATATTCCCAAGTTAAGGGAAAAGTTACAAAACTTCTGTAATGTTCTTCCTGTTCAGAAATATCTACACAATGCATTGCAGTTCCCTTTATATTTTATTGTGAAATCACCATTTATCACACTTCATTATTTCTTCATTCTGTACATTCCTTTCTGACTGATCTTTTCAAAAAGATCATGTGATGCATGAGTGTTTTTGTTCTGTAAGTGTGCAAAGCATGATGGTGCTAATGTGCTTCTGGCTTTCAGCTCGCTTTACTTCACTAAACTACTAAGAGAACAAAATCTTTTCAGAATTCAACTTGTGAACACTTATCTCTCCACAAAAAATAAAAATTATATATATATGTATCAAAATGTCAAAATGTATCTTCATTAGCTGACCCTTACTTTAATGTACGTACGTCTGTGTGATTTTATTGTTTCCACTTTGTTTGTTCCTTCCGATGTTTCTGAGGCACTGCAGTTTTCTTCACTCATTAATATTCTAAAGTAGAAGAAAACAGTTTAAAGGAGTGACTAATGATTTTATAATTAATCATTTTTTATTTGTCTTTAAGATAACAAAATTACTTTTGGCAAATCCAAGGTAAAACCAGGTCATTCTACATTTGTTTAATTTATGTCTTTGTCTTTTTAATCAGCTCTCTCGTATTAAAACATTACAAAAATTATCTTTAAAAAAAATCCTTCTTAGAAGAGGACTGAGGAAGAACAGTGACATCATTGTTCTTGTCCTCTCCTGGTTTCCTCAATCATCCAAGCCATAAAGCTGATGGAATCCTTCCTCTCTTACACACACACACACACACACACACACAGTCAGTATGTCTCAACTCTTGGCTTCTTTTATATCATTCCAGGCCTTTACTGGCTTTAAAATAGCTTCACTCTGTGGACAGGAAGAGGGGTGTGTATGGACAGGAAGTAGCTGAGAAGAGCTGGAGACGGCCGTCTGCACAGCACAGCGCAGGGTCAAGAGTCACACACAACTCTGCTCACAATGCACCGCTCCACAGGAAAAAGACATAGAGTGGGGTCGAAAAGTCTGAGGCCAACAGTGGAAATGCTTTTATTTTCCTTTTTTTTTCCATTCAGCACTTTTTTTTAAACAAATTATACAATTGGCAGATTCATTTTACTAATGAAAGCATTTTCATTGTACATCATATATTTTATGCGGTTCTTTGTTTGTTAGTTTCTTTACAGATTTTATTTCGATTTTCAATCAGATTTTCAATGTGATCTGAAATTTTTCGACCCCACCGTGTGCTCACACACACAAATACAAAAGCTCAAACAATGACTTCAGTGTATCCAGTAGTAAGCATAAAACAAACTTTCACAAGACAAGTGGAGTGTCATCTCTTTTTCCTCTTTCACTTGCAGATTGTTGTTATTTTTAGTGCCTCTTTATTGTTGGACAGAGGGAGGTTGACAGTGCAATCCTGGTATCTATTTTGTTGGGAATATGCTGGGAATTATCCCGGAAAGCAGGCTCTGACATCTGAATGTCTGTTGGCAGATTTATTAGAGCTCTGATGACCCCATATATGTGCAAGGTCAGGCTTCTGTGTATGATGAGTCAAAGACCATCACGGGTCATTTAGCAGTGGGGGGAATCTTACAAAAGAAATATTATGAAAGGTCATGATTCAGCCCAAAATAAAAATACAAAAAAATACATATTTTGCATAAATGTGTATCAATAAAATGTATAAATAAACATACATTTAAAATATTTTAGGACCAACAAGCTTTTTGCATTTTGACGTTACAGACAAGACAATTACGTAAAAAAAAATGTATCCCTAGAATTGTATTGACTTTAAAGTAGAAAGAATTAAATATGTTAAAATTAATCTATACCTAGACAAGTAATTATGCTTTTTTAAAATTAAATTAGACCCAACAAATACTACAATGACATATAAATAATTTACAATTAAAATTTTTTTTACATTTTTTATTATTATCTAGTTTTATTTATTAAATATGTATTTAATGTACCTTAAGGACAATTTGGGGGAAAGATGGTGATAATAGGGTCACAGTCCTAAAAACATCTTGCAAATATGCTTTGTTTTCCACATGCAAAACAACATTTCATATTCTTCTTTTGATGTTGGGGTGAAACATGTTTTTCCAACCGCATAATGACCTCATTAGCAAATAAAGCCACCTGCAGAAAACTTTTTCTTTCTTCTAACCAATCACACAACTCTCTCTCTCTTTCTCTGCCCAAAGATGTGATTGGTTCCCTATATTTATAACCTCTTCATGTACTTTTGTAAACATGTACTTTTCAGACATGCCTGCAAAGTGTGTGCAGGGGTAAGTATGTGCTTTTGCTCACGTGATGGTGTAACATACCCATCCAAACACAGAAACCAAAACAACGTCTGGATGGAGACGACGTGTCGGTGTGCTCCTGTGACGCACAGCATTCACGATCCTCCCAAACCCTGCAAATCAACGCAAACGTGAGGAGAGAATTAATGATTAGCAGAGGATCAATGAAGAATTTTAGAGGAGAGAGAGAAGCTTGGCTTCAAAACAACAGTAAAAATCACTGTGTCATGCTGATGGCGTGCTAGACAACGAGAAAGCATAATATATAGACCACACATCAGATGGGTGTCATTGGGTGGCACTTGAGAGCTTCAGGGAGCTTGTGCTAGTCTAAATTGACGTCTGCCTGCAGAAGGCCCTCTGAGATGCTCACTCATGCTCATGGGTCAGCTGACTAGGGTGGAACACAGTGTCTTTTGTTCACTAGAACACCTCTGTTTACTGAGGAAATGACAGCAAAAGCAACACCTGCTTTTTTTATTTTGGCTATGGCCAGTGTGTTGGTGAGGGGTACGCTCTGTAGCCTCAGCAATTTCTGGAGAAAGAGTTCTGTAGAAAATCTTTAGTTCTTTGTCTTTGCTGTAACATTTAATTAGTTGGCCTTGCCTAAAAGCATGCAAAATTACTGCCTTACAAATGTAAATGTACTTTTAAGGAATCCTAATAAAAGATTCATTTTACTAATGAAAACATTTTCATTGTACATCATATATTTTATTTGGTTCTTTGTTTGTGTGTTTTTATTTTTATAGATTTTATTTCGATTTTCCATCACAGATTTTCTATGTGATCTGAAACTTTTCGGCCCCACCGTGTGCTCACACAAACATATACACAAAGGTATACACACAGTTTGTAAATGACAAATACAAAAGCTCAAACAATGACTTCAGTGTATCCAGTAGTTAGCATAAAACAAACTTTCACAAGACAAGTGGAGTGTCGTCTCTTTTTCCTCTTTCACTTGCAGATTGTTGTTATTTTTAGTGCCTCTTTTTTGTTGGGAATATGCTGGGAATTATCCCGGAAAGCAGGCTCTGACATCTGAATGTCTGTTGGCAGATTTATAAGAGCTCTGATGACCCCATGTGCAAGGTCAACATTATTTAATTAGTTGGCCTTACCTAAAAGCATGCAAAATTACTGCCTTAAAAATGTAAATGTACTTTTAAGGAATCCTAATAAAAGTACTCGACTGAACACAGGATTACCTAATGATCATCTCACAGTACTTAGATATTTAAAGTGAACCAGTTTTTCAGGTAGCCATTGCTCGAATAAATTATTAAAATGTAATTGTTTTACACAATTCAACTGAATTTAAAATAACTGGTCATAATCTAGAATTTGTGCTAGACAAGACTGTCTAAAATGCTAGACCTGTTTTGTGACATAATTTCACCTTTCAAACAATTCAAGTTGGACAAAAGTCCCATTTGGTCTCTTTATATTCCTTTTCTCATTTAATGTCTTTCCATTACTTTACAGACGTTTGAGAGTGTAACCTGTTGATGTAAGATGAAAAATTGCAAATATTAAAGAGCCACACAGATGGGAAATCAAAAATTACCTGTATTACAGTGTATGATGAGTGTAAACAATGTGCAAAGTAATTAAACCAAAAAGTACAGGATTTATAAAGTTATTGGCTCCTAAAGTAAGGAGTCGACTCTGAATCACTGAAACAAGTCGTTATAGATTTCAAATCTTTTGCCCATCTCTATGTACGTCACTAGGAACACTTTGCATAATAATCTCCGCCTACCGTCTTGGGAGAAACGTATCTATGAAGTGTAACTCCGTGAATACTCAACGAAGAGACGTGAGATAGATATCTATAGAAAGCTTGACATGTCTTCTTTAAAACTAAATAAGTGCTGCTAACAGATATTCTGTGATAAAGTAATCCATTTGAAAACAACGCGATAATGTGACCACGCCCCCGCGCTGAACGCGCTATTCAGATTCAAACTGAAGCGCACGGCTTGAATACACCCACACAGAAGAAAAAGCAGCGAGACTGTTCAAGTTTTTTATTTTACTGTTTGCTTCGCGGTGAGAGGAATAAGACATAATTCATCCCAAAAAGATGCTAACGCATTGTTAACCATGAAGTTCTGTACGGAACAACCAATCAAACCTGACTATGTTAGTTGACCAATCAGAACACAGTATGCTACCGAAAGGTGGGGTTTAAGGAAACTGAATCTTTTGAACAGCTTCGCGCGAACCGTTTGGGGATCTCTGAGAATTGAGGTAATTTTAAAATGATATTTTGACAAAATGACAATGTTTTTTAACCTTGGATGGATTTAAACCTATTGTACAGGACTTATAAACAGTGATAGGAAGCTCAGAATTTTCATCTTACTGGCTCTTTAAATATATAAACTGCATGTACCACACATTCAGCTACCGGCTGACTATATATGGAGTTCCTGCTGTGAACACAAAAAAATTATTGACTAGCAGATGCGCCTTATACATGACCTAGGAGTAGAAAAAAAACCCTTATTTGTAAGTCTACATTTTAATACTTTGTCATTATAATTTAAATATGGAAGCAAAGATATATACTATACAGTACTGTGCAAAAGTCTTAGGCAACTAGTATTTTCACCATTAAAAAAATCATGTTTTAATTTAGGTTTTAGAATTTAGTGTATGACTTAACTTGATTAAATATAAATTAATTGTTTCAAAAATTAAAATCAGTTCGATTAGTATTCATCTAGCTCTTTGTTTCTCTATCAGGGTGGAGTGAGGTATGGTGAAAATTGAAATTCATCTATCTGTCATTTTTTCATATTATGAGACATCGAACCATTTTTGTTTTTGAAGTCAGTCTAACTGGATATGATGTTTCAACAAAGTAACTATAAAAGGGAATTTTCTCTCTCTTTTTGTCTGTGGTGTTTGAGTACGCTTTGAAATCTTCCCTGCAGTGCATCTGCGTCATATTCATTTACCTGCTCTCTCCTGTGTGAGTGTGTGTGGTGTGTGTGTGTGTGTGTGTGTGTGTGTGTGTGTGTTGAAGGGACAATGTGGGCCGAGAAGAATCCAAGGAAATGCTGCTTTCTCTACAGGCTTTGTTCAAGCCAGGAAATCAGCTGCTGCAAGCTCATTGAATACAGTAAAAGCACAGATACATAGACACATGGACTCACACACTTTTGATACACTCCCTGAATGGCTGACAGAGACGCCTGTCTGAGGCGGAAGGAGTATAATAGACTGAAAGAGACGGTAACTCAAAGTATCTAAACACACGCACAGAGGAAACACAGTGGTAGTCTTCAGCGTCAAGACGTCTCTCTTGTGTCTAATGAGCGGCACACCTACACACTCCCTTCCAGCAGTGGAGTCAAGACGTCTGTCTCTCTTAGGGTGCTTCATCTGACACATCTGCAAAACTGCCTTCAATCAATCAATGAGACATCAAACCGATGTACAGACATTCTAGAGATTGAACTTTCAACCTTTGTGTCTGTAGCCTTAATCACAACATATCTAGCTACAGAACATCTGATATGTCCATGGATTTGTGTTATCCCATCCGCCATCCGTACTAATCTTCTCTGTGAAGATTAAATATTGGTACATGCGCTGCCAAAGTAAGCACAATGCTATTAAGCCTTTATATATATATATATATATATATATATATATATATATATATATATGAATGCTATTTCAGTTCTGTGGCTATTACTCTAAACTGCAATTAGCCGACAAGAAAAAAAAAACTATAGTAAAGAAATATCATACATTATACAACATTTGAATACCTAAAATGTCTGTTTTAGACATCAGACAAAAAAGTGAGAAAAATGAAGAAAATAAAATTCATAAGTTAAAGTCAAATGGTCTGAGCTATGCCATCCACATCAACTTTATAGTGTTTACTCTACAATTATTTCATTTGACTTGTTCTCCTCCAAGTCTATGGTGGATTTGGCCCTGATGAGAATGTAAATAAAACCAATGACGCACTCAGTATCTAGGACAAGGTCATTCAGTCACCTTTCTGTTTGCAGTGTGTGTGTGTGTGTGTGTGAGAGAGAGAGAGAGAGAGAGAGGGGAATGTTAAGGGAGGTGTGTGACTGTCCACCAATTCGGAGAGAGATCTAGCTGTCTGCCTGTATTTCTTCATAAACATTTATTTGTGAGACATAAATATATAATTTGTTTAATCCATTTTGTGAATATTCTTTTAAGGCTCAAAAACTTCAATCGCCACAATGACTTCCCCTGTCAACAATGGGAATTACGCACAAGCTGTTATCGTTTCATCATAATTGCCTGATGTGTTTACACATCCAGGACAAATATTCATTCATCACAAGTATGTAAGTGGTCCAGTGAGTTTAGAATCAATCAAGTGCATTCATGATGACGCCTGACCGCCTCTCTCTCGCTCTTCAGAGTGCGGCCGGCTGCGACTGTGATAGATGGATTTAAGTGTAATTGCATGCGATAAACCCTGTGCAAGTGTCTATAAGTCACATGACGAAATGTTTGTGTGAAACTGGCGAGGGTAAATTGCGTGGGACACTTCTGAGCAATCAAACTATAATCTAAATGACAAAATTGACCATTTGTGGATCAAGTCATCATGGTTTGGGTCAGATGGGGGTCAGAAATGCCTATTTAGGGAATTATTGTCTGAAAACACACTGTTGTTTCTCCTATAACATAGCGAGATTAACTGGAGATCAAATTGAGACTTTTAAGTCCACCGCTTCTCAGATTTGTCTCCTGTGATTAAAGGTCACAGATTTTAAAACGAATTGAACAACTCGGAAATTCATTTTATAGTCTTTATTCTGTATACGGTCCACAATTGTCTCATTTATTACAGGAGAATCATAGTTCATGCTGAGAAGTCTTCAAACTATAACCTTTGAATAACAACAATTTCCTCTGGACTGTAATGAGAGCAAATAAATCTCTTTTTTGGTATTTATGTTAACTTCCTTTACTTCAGTATCTCACCTCCATAAAATAATCGTGTGCTCTGTGCATCTCTTATCTTATAAAACTAAATCAGACACAAACAGAAAAACACTGAGCATGATTTCATCATCATGCACAAACGTGTGTGCATCATTTGTGTTGCTGTGTGTGTAGTTTATGTTGTTTCCATGGAGCGAGACCATCTGGTTAAATGGTGAATCGCTAGTCAGCAGAAAGTGATCCAACACTTGGATTCACTTGAGCATCGACTACACAGTGCATGTTGCAAACCCACGGTCACGTTAAGGAGGACTGGGAATTACAACTCCCACATGACTGACAAATGAAGGATGATGTCCGAATTGGGAGATAAGCCTCACTCTTATATAAACACAGAGAGTTCAATGTGTTCTGACACAGCATTATTGAAAACCTTATTTTAAAAAAACCACGTTTGCCACATACAAAATCCACATCCGTTCACAAAGATGTTCAAATACACCATCTTTTATGTTTGATTTGTTTGACCCAAATCTCTCTATTTTTTGGCTTTTTGTGTCACAGAGCTTAAACTTTAATCAGCAAATACACAATTATGTAAGTCCTCAGTCATGTCAAGGCCTACATGAAATCAGCACAAGTTATTCACAATTTCTTTGCTAATTGTGGGATTAAATATTGTCGGGATGGATTTAAATGTGGTAAAATGTGTTAAATATATTTGGAAGTCACAGTTGGTTATCATTAACATGATCATACTAGGAAAACAGACTGATGAGGGGCATGTCTAGAGTTTTATGAATGGAAAGCGATACAGAGTTTTTTGTGGAATGCTGTGGGCACAGATTCCGTCCAGGCCTAGTCATGAGTTTCATGACAGTGAGTCCAACTGCTTTCAGAAAGCTGGACAGTAAGTGTCTATAATCCGTCGAGGACTAAACAGCCAGTGTTTTGTGTTTAATGATGATCTTCTGTTGAAACTCACATCAGATAAGCTTTCAATGTGCCATGACGCCTTGTCTGATGATCTTAAAGAAACTCAAGAGAGCTTTTGAGATAAAAACATGAATATTTAGTGACTAAAATAATCATTTATACTGAATGGAAGCCTGCTTCGGTCTCAGTGAAAATACTTCTCGAGTCCCAGCTCTTCAAACTTTCCTGATCCTGTCTCACTATCTCTACTATGCTATCATAATGAAGGCATAAATGCCAAAAAAATAAAGCTCAATTAAAAATAAAGTCTAATTGCTTGATATAAAGCCACAACTGCAAGAATTTGCAAATTCTGAGACACTAAGATATAATCATAATTTTGATATAAAGTTTTAGTTGTGAGAAATTGTCAAAATACTGAGAAATTTTTAAATAAAGGCATACTGTGATGTTTAAGATAATTTTTTTAATTGTCACAAGGTGAAATAAAGACACATTGTGATAAATAAAATCACAAAGAGGAGAAAAAGTAAGACATTTTGAGAAGATGATTGTGAGATTATAGTAACATTGTGAGATGAATATGGGAAATAAAGTACAGTAGCAAACTAAGATATAAAGATACATAAATACAATTTTGACATGTGAAGTTGCAGTTGTGAGATGAAGTCATTATTTATCTGAAAATGCAATCATAAAATAGTCGCAACAGACACATAGTGAGAAAAAAAAGCCACTGTCAGAATTTTTTTTTTTTTGTTTGTTTGAATAAATGTTTTTATATAATGACACTGTTATTATAACATTTTTAAAATAGTAATACTGTGAAATATAAAGACAAATATGGGAAGTCAAAAATATGTGTAATAAAGTAGCAGCAGTTTAAAAAAGTTGTACTTTTGAGATACAGTATAAGGTCATGTTGTGTGATATAAAGTAAAAGTTTTGAGATATAAAGTTGCAGTTGTGCACTCTGTGACACAGCTATGATTAATAAAAGCACAAATTTTGAGATTGAGACCAGGTTTGATGAGAGTATTTCACAGTTTTCCCTGTCCACCATCTCTAAAACATCTACACCTGTTCCTCACAGAGGTCATTAGAAATCTCTCTCCACTCCTCTGTTGGCATGGAGGGTGGACTGGGTGGGTCGTACAGACACAAACATATTCCAAAGCTCTTTTTTTTCCTTTTGAAGGAAGTTTTCCAAGCTACGTGATCTTCCGCCATTTTCTTCCTGGGTCACGCACACCAGAGACAAGCTAATGAATGGCGAGAGACTGAAAGAGAAGGAGAGGGCTTTCTCCTTGTGTTTCCCATAGTTTATTTAACCTGATTAGATTTGAGATTTTTCTCACAAGTCAGCAATATTCATCAGAGCATTAGATATCCACCACCCACCGAGGGCCTCAATGGAAAACTGCCCTGATAAGACCTGCTGTTCTGTTCACAAAACATTTTTACATGCACGTGTTTATCTAGAGATTTAATGGAAACATGCCATAGATGTCTGAGTTTATATATATATATTTTTTTTTTATTAGAATTAAGTACAACAATGATTTATGAACATGTAGAATTGCATTCATCAAAACAATAAAAAGCTATTATTCACTATAAATTATGAAAAAAGGCTATTCTTGGTTTTGAAATGACAAGAAACATATACTTAAGGTATCAAACCCTAGATCCACGGTTATTATCGGAAGCATCCTCAAGATATGTATGCCTGTGTGTGTGTGTGTGTGTGTGTGTGTGTATAGACACTGGGTGGTACAGGGCATTCCCTGTGGCTAAGTCAAAATAAAAGCTGGCAGTGAGGGCTCTGCCCTTTGAGCACGGATGGTGTGTGAGCATGCAGAGACGTGACTGAACACATTCACATGTTTCCTTTAGTTTTCTAACACAAACGTGCACACACCCCTCATTAACTGAGAAAACCTTTCAATACAGATGCACGATATCACTGCTTTCCGGCACCCTGCAGACACGTAGGCTGCTCTTGGATTTTAGGTATTTTTCAGGACACTTTAAAGAACGCAATTAAGAGGCAATCAACAGACAATTATCTATTTTGGAACTACTTAAATGTACTGTATTTTATTTACTCATGACGTTACCTGGCCTAGAAATCACTCTTTTGGTTTACAATGCCTCTGTTTGTTAGCTTCCATTTTTTAAGGTCTGAAAGATTCAACAGAGATGAAAAACATGGTGTCCATCACTTCAGCTGCTGTTCTGATTCATGTGAAACATTCTGAAGCACAGACCAGTTGTGGGCTTTTGCAGGAATTAAATGTGTATGTGTGCTACAGTATGTGTCAGATAGTCACTTCCCACACTCTGATAAAACTCACACTCTGATAATTCTTGGAAACAGCACATTAATCCATGCACCCAGCAGTGGGAAGCTAACACACAAGAGCCTGCCAACCTTACAGCAATATCTACATACATATGTTGTTCTGACAGGACATAAATCCCAAATAAAATTTCTGTAAAGCAACACGGTTAGCGGTTAATAAGCAGAACTGCACACATCCCGCGGAAGAACATTATAACCGGAACTACTTCTTTAATTTATGTCTATCGCGATTCACGCAGGTATATGTTACTCCACACCGGTGAAGACATGAACAGGTTAAAATAGTCCAAAAACAATCACTTATTATAAATGTACCGTAGTGATTTGGGATAAGACAAACAGGCTGTTTGGTAGATGAATTTATGATGTATTCGCTCATTATATCATTGTGGACTGGAAATGATGAACAAAAGTGGCGCTTGAATATCTCAAGACAGCGACATGAGATTTAATGAAGAGTAAATTAAGTTTTTAAAGTTTCACAGACAGCGTTAATCACTTTTCCACTAGGAATAACATTTAAAAATAAAACAAATTAATTATCTATTTATTCATTCAGACA
This sequence comes from Carassius auratus, assembly GCF_003368295.1. Classification (NCBI taxonomy): domain Eukaryota; kingdom Metazoa; phylum Chordata; class Actinopteri; order Cypriniformes; family Cyprinidae; genus Carassius; species Carassius auratus. The sequence continues at coordinate 13,859,954 of NC_039265.1, read as the reverse complement.
ATGAAAAAGTAATATATATATATATATATATATATATATTATGTTACAGTTTTTTTGTATAAAATGTATTTTGACAGTAAAAAGATGTGAACCCTGGACCACAAAACCATCAATAAGGGTACATTTTTTTAAATTTGGATTTTCTACTGTACATCATTTGAAAGCTGAATAAATAAGCTTTCCATTGGTTTGTTATGAAAGTGGAAAATCAAAATATTGTGAAAATCGCCTTTAAAGTTGTCCAAATTAAGTCCTTAGCAATGCATATTACTAATCAAAAATAAAGTTTTGATATATTTACGGCAGGAAATGTACAAGAAATATCTTAATGGAACATGATCTTTACTTAATATTTTGGCATAGAAAAATTATAATTTTGACCTGTCCAATGTATTGTTGGTTATTTCTTCAAATACTTGTGTGGCTTATGACTGACTTTGTAATCCAGGTTCATATATGCATTTTAAAAATTTTAAATTGCATTTAAAAAAGCACTGGCCAATTGTTTCTCTCAATCCTTTTGCCAAATAGCATTTCTATGAATCAACAAATGTACTTTAGACATCGTAATTTCAATTGTTAAATTAAAATCATTTTTAAACTTTTACATTTCTTGTAAATAAATTTTTAAACATGAATTAACTTTAGTTTAAAATGCCTATTTATGTCTATTCATTGTCATTTTGAAACCCATCAATCATTTATCCTTTCATCTTTGAATCAATATCATCATTTTTTCACTGTTTTTAAGTATCTCTCCAAGATATTAAATTCTGCAGTCAAAACTCACAGATTTGATCAAATTTGTCCAAAACCGAATTACTAAGCTGAGATCTGCCCCTCCATTTAACAGCTATATATTTTTTATATTAAAAATAAACTCATTTGCGTCTTTATTGCTTTTTTAGGAAAAACAAAGTTAATTAGATAAAAATAAGACAAAGCAGACCTGTAAAATAGAAAACTTCTAAGCAATAAAATTGAAGACTCATATGTCTTAAAATCAAATATTCTAAGAAAATATCAGTTTAAGACCACTGAGAAGATTCACCTACATTAAATCACCAAAATCAGTATGAAGCACTTAGATTTTCTCTTGGACTTTATTCCCAATCATATCAAGTCTGATTGCTTCTTCTATATAATTTGTATGCATATTTAAGATGACACATGAAGCACACAGTGACTCGTATACTGCTTCATTCTGTGTCAGTGTTTGATGGTGATGGACTTGACCTCAGTGAAGAAGTGGTACGAGTCTTTTCCCCCCTCTCGACCAATGCCCGAGTTTTTCATGCCACCGAAGGGGAGGTTTAGATCTCTGACCAGCCAGCAGTTGGTCCACACCAACCCAGCCTGCAGTTTCCTAGCAACCCTGTGCACGCGCCCCACATCTCGGGACCACACTGTGGCGGATAAACCGTAGCGGACACCGTTGGCCCGTGATATAACTTCCTCCTCCTCATCGAAGGGTGTCACACAGGTTACAGGACCAAAAATCTCTTCCTGCATCAATGCGGACGAGTCTTTCACTCCAGAGATGATAGTGGGCAACATGAAGTAGCCACCTGCATTTTGTTGTGGAAGGATAAGTTTGTCCACACCCTCCCCACAATGCACCTGGGCACCTTCTTCCAGCGCCAAAGAAACATAACCTTTAACCTGTAGGAGTTAGCAGGCAATTGAAATGTTTTACATGTCTATCTATTTGTAAACATAGTAATTTCCTTTCATACGAAGATAAAGACTGTATTTTTCATATACATCCACTTTCTAATCTCACACTGTCTGACAGTTAACACTGAAAACGCAGTTTGTTTTATCAAAAGAAACACATCTGTGATTATCATCAGACCTTCTGTAGATGCTCTTTGCTGATGAGCGCTCCATTGTCGTTGGAAAGGTCAGAGGGCGCTCCAGTTTTCCACCGACGAGCCGCCTCCACGAAACGAGCAAGGAATTCTGGGTAAACGCTGCGCTCAACAAAGATTCTGCTGGTGCACAGACAGATCTCTCCCTGAGAGAAGAGAAGAGAAAAAGATGCAAATAAGGTCTTAAGTAAATCTAGCAATTTTCACTGGGTTGTGTAAACTAATTATATACAGACACTGTAAATATTAGCACAGAGGTGATGTGTTTGTGTGTGTGAAGTGAAGGCCTAAGAGAGAGAAAAAGAGAAAGAAAGAGAAAGAGTGTGAGAGAACAATGTACAATGTTGTATTAACAATTGATGTGCTCTGAGCACCACAGTGTGGCAGAAAGCTGAACTACATGTTGTCTTCCCATTCAAAAGTAAGGTTTGAGACCATACAATATAATAACAATTTCATAGTTAAACCAACATGTTGTTAAATTCTGCTAATGGAGACAGGTTATCATCAGTGTTGTTACTGTGAACTAAAACTGAATCTTTTTTCCCTATAACAAAAAAAAAAACGGAAATAATTTTTTTTTCTAACTGAAATAAAAGTGAATTATTACAATTACTGAAGCAATACATTTCTGCAATCTGATTGGTTAAGCTCTGCATGAGCTAACCTGATTGGAGAAGCTGGATCGTACAGTAGTGCTGATGCACTGCTCCATGTCAGCATCAGCAAATATAATAGCCGGGTTTTTTCCGCCAAGCTCCAGGGAAAGCTTCTTACAGTACGGTGCACTGCGCTCTGTTATAAGTCTTGCTGTAGCTGTGCTCCCTGTAAATGAGATCAACGGCACATCAGGGTGGGACACCAGGGCATCCCCGGCTCGTGGGCCCGTACCAAAGACAATGTTGATCACTCCAGGTGGAAAGCCTAGAAAAAGGACACACAGATTATACAGAAACATGCACTCAGTTCGGAGGCAATGCAAGATGAAGATGAGTTTATTTCTTGATTAGAACAGATTTGGACAAATTTAGCGTTTTCTCACTTGCTCACCAATGGATTCACTGCAGTGAATGGGTGCCTTCAGTCCAAACAGATTTTCAGACTCTCATTCTGATGGCACCCATTCACTGCAAAGGATCTACTGATGAACAACCAAATTTATACGAATCTGTTCTGATAAAGAAACAAACTCATCAACATCTTGGGTGGCCTGAGAGTGAGTAAATTGAGCAAATTTTCATTTTTGGGTGAAATATTCCTTTTTAAAATCTGACATAGATAAACACAAATCTCTCACCAGCTTCCTCCAATAGTTGACACATCATCCAGGCAGTGACGGAGGTCATTTCACTGGGTTTCGCCACCACAGTATTGCCTGCAGCAACAGCCGGGGCAATCTTCCAGGTCAGGAGGTACAACGGCAGGTTCCATGGGCTTATGAGACCAGCTATAGGCAGAGAAATTTAACACACATGAAAATGATTAATGCACTAATGAGAATAATAGTATAGTATGTATAGACAGACACATACCCACTCCTACAGGACAGCGTACTGTGTAGTTGAGACAGCCCATGTGATCCATCTGACTGCAGTCATTAGTGTGATGCAGGACAGACGAAGCAAAAAAACGGAAGTTGTACGCTGATCGTGGAATGTCCACATTTCGGGCAAAAGTTATAGTCTTTCCTGGAAAAAAAAAAAATATTTGGAAATGAGTCCATTTAATGCTTTAAGAGACCTCTAAAACAAAATGAATGAAAGTGAATGAAAATGTTCAGTGAAAGAAAGACAGTAGCCTAATACTGACATATCTATCTATTTAGCTAGCTAGCTGTTAATTAAAAGTTTAAGCTAAAGCCAGATAGACAAGAGCTAGATGACAAAATAAAATAAAAGCTCTTAAAATAAAATAAATTCTATTAAAAAAAAACCTGATATGTGTGGCCATTCAGGTTTCTAGATGTTATATAAGCCACTGAAAAACCCCATATCTGTTGACCACAAGAAAAGTACATTGCTGACTCGCAGCATACCTTTGGTCTGTTGTGCACTTTGAACTTATTTAGTGTAATCTGTTTAGTGTGTCCTGTATTACAGTGCAGTTTCTAGAGTTTTACCCTGGTCTTTAGACTCAGCCTGGACAAACTCGTCCAGTTTAGCCTCTATCAGGTCAGCTAGTTTATTCAGTACTTTGGATCTCTCTGCTGGACTCTTTGCGGACCAATCAGGAAAGGCTTCTGTGGCTGCCCTCACTGCAGCATCCACCTATTAGCAGTAGGAAATGGGTTAACGTGAATTGGGTAGATCTTCCTTTCTACAGGCACTGGCCCATTTTAGGATATGATATTGTTATGTAATGCCATCATTTCAGTATCAAAACTCTTTATTAACTGCATAAAAATGGACTATAAAATATATTTTAAAAACTAAGTGAATCTATAATATAACATAGTGCAAAACAGTAATGGACTGTACATCCTACAGCTAAACTCTTTTCTGTTCCACTGACCCAGACAAGTTCATCTGGTGAGAGCTATAATAGTTACTAATTAAACACTGGACCTTGAGCGTCGCCCACCTGATTATGAGCGGTGCTTACTGTGAGAAGAATATGAGAGCAAAGGTACATCACCCTGACTCCGAATCATTACTCTTGCCTTCCTTGGAACTGGTGTCTTTAGCCAAATAATCTTGTGACAAGTTACATATTATTAAAGGTAAAACTTCAATTATTATTATTTTTTTTACATTACAAAACAATTGAAAATGTTTAACTAGTGAAATACACATTCAGACACATGGACAAGACAGTACATCTATAGCGACACAGAACAGAATTCACAATGCACAACCGACATCTTCAAATATTAGAAAGAAATTGAGAATAATAAGAAAGACCAAGAAAAATCGTACCTCCTCAGATCCACTGTCTGGAACTTTGCAATAAACCTCTCCAGTCGATGGGTTGAACGAGTCTATTAGCTTGGAACATGGTACAAACTTCCCACCAATATAGTTTTCCAGCACTAGGTATTTGTCTTTTGACATTGTAGAAAAATACGATTAAAAACCAGTTTTGCAGACAAAAGAAAAACCTGAAATGTTTGCGCACCAGTCAGCACACAGGTACAAATGAGCTTTCACCGGACTCTTTTGCAATCTGTTTACTCAAGTAAATGAGAGGTTGCAAAGTAAACTAAATGGCTCCTCCAGCAGATATGACACTCATTAATTCGAGTACTAGTTGGACATTAAAAGACTTTAAAGTGCTGGAGGTTTTGAGATGTTGTTTACATTTCTTTGAAAAGGAAATTGTTGTCTTGAGTTGGATATTAAACACCGCTATTGATGACTTTGCAATAAATTTACAATAAATTTGACTAAATAAATCAATGCAAAACTAAAATTATACAAGACTAATCCTCAACACATTTAAAGGGATTATTTAGAGACAAACGTGTTTATAATATACTAAAATGCTCATTTGGGCAACTGAAGTGGGTGCTTTTATCCTGTAGTGCGCACAGAAATAACACCCAATGCTGATAATTTATTTGAGGAACACGTTTTGAGGAAGCTTGTTCTGGAAGGAAATGAAAAGCAAAATATGTACAGGTGTGGAGGAGGCCGATAAATGTGTCTCAGTATTAAGAGGTTAGATTGGGACTGTTTGTGTTTCTGTGTTTCTGTGTGCAGAACTTCAGGCCTGAAACTAGAGGAGTAAAGTTTGATGTCAAACTTTAAAACTGGCTTGAGAAAGCCAGGCCATTAAGGTTGAAAACATTTTAATAGCCTTAAGTAGTTCTACAGTTTAAAGTTTTAATGTTTTGAAGGCAATGTAAGAGATAAACAGACAGACAGACAAACGTGAACTTACACGGCTATATTTGTGGGTTTGGAAATGTTTTGGCTGCTTAACCTTGTAAAGTTGAAATGTCGTTATATGTATTTTTTTCTTAATGCACTACAATATGCTGTGTCTAGCCTGTTGCTAGAATGTTTCTAGCAAGATTAACATGTTACTAGCATGGTTAAGTTACTATAATGATTCTAGCATTATTAGCATGTTACTAGCATGATTCTAGCATGATTAGCAAGGTACTAACGTGTTAGCATGGTTAGCAGCAAGTTAACAGCATTATTTATAGCATTATTAGCATGTTACTAACGGGTTGCTAGCATATTTCTAACACGATTGGCATGATTATAGCATGATTAGCATTTTGCTAGAATTATTCTAACATGATTAACGCCATATAAGCATGTTGTTAGCATGATGCTAGCATATTCCTAGCATGATTAGCACATAACTAGCATGGTGATAGCATTCTATTGGCATGATAGCAAGTTAGCAAAGGACGAGTTATGAATGAATGAAACGCCTTTGTCCATGTTCACTCAGTGTCGAATTGCTCATCTTTAAGAGCAAGATTTTGGTTCCTTAAAATATTTATATATTAAACTATCTCAAACTGAACTCTTTTGAGGACATGTGCAACACCGGTAATGCTACTGTATTGTGACTAGTAAATGATTCGACAACAATTTACTTTTGTCAGTAGACTAGTTTTTCAAAATACTGTATTTTTTCCAGTAACAAGCTACTTTTCCATAAAGTATTGGAGTAACACGACGAAATAGCTTCGCAGGAGGAAATTACACAAACGCCAGATTCGAGTGATTCTTTAAATGAACCGATTAACAAAAAAAAAGATGAAATCCCTGTACAAAACTCTCTGTGTGGATTTTCAGGTCTTTTTATAGCAACATATTAAGTTACATGCTGATATTCAATGTTATGTTTGACTTATGCAATTATTTGTATACAATAGTTATACAAATTATAATTCATAATAGTTTTTGTTGAAAAAACTATTTTCTCTGCAAGAAAAATTGCTTTGATGAAATTATATCATTAAAAATATAGCAATGACAAAAAATGTAGGTACAGAAATTTACTGACTTAAATTATGAGTAAATAGTTTGAAAATTAAGTGACTTATTTTAGGCTAATAGCAACCAGGTCTCCAACAGAAACTGCGGACATGTAATTAACATTTTAATCGAAGAGAGACAGGCCACACTTAAACCAAGATGGCTGGTGGATGTCTGCCATTTTCTTACTTTGCAGAAGATGGTACTGTTGGCAGAAATCCAATCACACTTAATTTCACACTCACTTCATCTGACTCAGGTTCTCAATGCAGCACTAGGCCTCAATTTCAATTTCATGATATAACTCTTCACTGAGAGACAGATGAAAGGGTCTCTTGAGAAAAATTTGTTAATTTGAAGTTTTGAGTGAGATATTACACCAATTCTGAACAGGGAACTTAGAACAAGCTTCCACAATATTGACAACAGGAGAGTGAATGCAAATAATGAATGTGTAAGAATCCGAATATGGAAAGACAAAAAAAAAAACCTTTGTATATACATCATGTCAATGAGAAGCTTAATTAAAATATTTTATCATTTTATATCACTTTAATGTTTCATGAAGCAGCATTAGAACATGAAAGTTTTATGGAGAAGAGCAGAGAGTGAGACTTTGCTCATTCAGAATCAAAAGACCCAGAGAAAAAGTGGGTGGATGTTGAGATTTCATTTCTCAAGAAAAGATATAAGCCACCATTCTAAGGAAAAACAACACCGATAATGAGAATTAACAAGAAAAGAAAAAAAAAACTCTTACTGTCAAAGTGCTATTGAATACAGTGATGCAGAAAATTAAAGGAAGGAAACGATCATTAGGCAACTATTTTGGATGATTTAAAACGAGGATCAAAGAGAACAATGAGCTGAAATTAGAGAAAGACAGCATTAAAAAGTTGCTATTTTCAAAAATGTTCTTTGTGGGTAATTCAGAAAACTCTTTGAAGCTTTCAAAGCAGAGCTAATGTCAGAATCTCTTGAGACTGTGATTACTGCACTTGTAATTGAGCTAACTCTGCAGCACAGAGCACATACATATAATAACCCAATGCTCAGTCGAGAAGTCATTTGTTACATTGCAGCAAGTCCAGTGCTATAAAACTAAAAGGTCAAATCCCCCAGTTTTTACTTTTGATTGTAATTATTCTTATTAAATACGATCTTTTGTGGTGGATAAGGTCCAAGCACCTTATTTATCTTCAATTTCAGTATATTTACTTTGTGCCTACCAGTGGAAACATACTACTAATTACTCAGCATATTTTTCTCTACAACCAAGAGGCAGAGACACATTGATTAAACCGAGCTTCACTGAATCAATGTGTCGTCATCTTCAAATCTTTATCTATTCTGAACAAGCTGCATTCATGAAATCATTTGATTATCAGGCCGTGAAGTGGAAAATTACAGCAGCACATTCTCACATAAGAAAACAACTTATTAGCTACATCTGTTAGCTTTTGAGCACATATAATGAGCATCTGTCGGAGTTAGCACTTTCTGGAATAAGTGGCAAATTACATGATTTGCATAACTCACATTATACTGCAATAGTAAAGTGAGTTCACAAAACATCAATGCACTGGGATTCATGTCATTCAGCATCAAGCCAAAAGGTGGTGAACGCCGAATCAAGAATTCATGAATATTATAAGGATGAAAACAATCATCTTGCAGGCAGGAAAAAAACATACATTCCTGTCCAGAGAATAATTGACACTTTTGTAAATGTTGAGCAGGGTCATAAAGTATAAAGCTAATTTCAACAGAATAAAAAATTTAAAATGATAATTGCAACTTTCTATCTCTGAGTTTATCTCTCATAGATTGTGGACAATGTTTCTCGTAATTCTAGGAAAAAAAATCTGAATTGTGAGATATACTGTATACTCAAAAATGTGAAATATAAACTGCTCATTTTTTCAATTCACTCACAATTCTGACGTTTTCTCTCAATTCTGAGTTTACATCTTCCAATTCTGTTTGCTCATTAGTTTTTTTCCACCATGGAATAAAAAATAAAAATAAAAGTTGACTGCAACTTTTTATCTCGCTTTCGATATTTAATTATTTGGCGGAAACAGGCTTCCATGATAAAATCAACAAACACTTTCCAAAATGGAAAAATAAAAGTAAGACTGAATAAATACTATGTATATATTTACGGGCCCAACAATACACACACACTCGGGTTTTCCACAGTGATCAATATATTTTTTATTTTTCTGATGTAGAAGATTTTCCCCAATTGAACAACTTCAGCTCCGATACACCCAAACAAAACATTCTTTAAATTAAAACCCCTTAATAATCAAGTCAATAACAGATGAGTAGGAGTCAAGTCCGTTAGGTCCTTAAAGTGATTACTGTTAGATTATAGACATGCGGATGAGTTTCTCCACAGAATATCCATTTGGCCACTGGTTCTCGATCCTTCGGTTTTCTCATTAACGATCAGGAAAAGACTGAGTAGCAGCATTGGAAGGGCAGGTTTCATTCACACTGTCCCGCTCGCTCACACGAGAAACTGACGGAGGAGATGAGAGCAGCCAGCTGTGTTGCTTAATCTATTTTCCCTTTCACAAATGTACACATCCTTAACTAATTTAACATTAACTAACCTTTAAAACCTTCCATTTGAACCAAAACTAAATCATGTGTCCATCATGTGCTGCCATCTTGTAGTCAAAAATGATGCACTTTACAATAATCTAAATAAAACGTTAAATAATAAAACATGAGTTCAGTTTATGATGCAATGAACGAATGGAAGCAAACCAAAGTAAATTACAGGTAAATGTTCTCTGAGTGTTTTAGGAGGGTTTAAGTTTAAATTTATGATAAATTATAACACAGATCAACTGTATACTGCAAGTTGAGGGGCGGGACAAACTGCAGTCTCTCTCAAACACACACACACACATATATTCACACTCATTCCAGGGCCTTTAATAAGGTGAAATGTGAACTGTAGCTAGATGTTGCCTTGCAGGCATCTGTGTGTATTCACTTTATGCTTGTGTTACTGTAGCTCTGAGGGGGAATTGCACTTCTTTATAGAGGTTTCTGGAGGATCCAGTTCCGACTGGTTCTTACTCTTTGATCTAGAACAGTATAAACATTAGCAGTATTAACAGGCAACACGTTCTCATGATGCAATATCAAAAAAAGCTGATTAATACAAAACAGGAATGTGTTTCGTGATTAAAGGTGGATGTGTACTGCCTTTTACCTCAGTGACAACCCCAGCAGCAATGGTGGAGCCCACATATCTCAGCATGAACCGCCCCAGTTCTTTATAGTCCTTATAGAGCTCCAGAGCCACAGGCCTGTGTGTCTGAATCTCCACCACAGCATTCTGTCCTTTACTCAAACACCTGCAAGACAGTCATACACCTTCAACCACAAACTGACAGATTCTTCAGCATTAATAAACAATTCCCCCAAAGATGATATCAGGAAGTTTTAATAGGGATCACAAACTTGGAAAATGGGGAAAAGATTTATCTTAGGTAGTTTTTATTTATTTTTATCCATACTAAAAAATTTTATAAATAATATTTAAGTGTTTATTAACTATGATTTAGCTTAGGGATAGAAATTTTGTGCTTTTGATATTTTATAGGGTTTTTAAAAACTTTTTTTCTGCTTCAGTTATTAATTTATTTAGTTATTTATTAATAATACTAGTTTTTCAAAGTTTTTGAATTCAATTGTTTTCATGTAATATTTACATTTGATTTTACCTCAGCTATATTTTATTACCAACATCTATTTTTAATAGTTTTATTTTGCATTAATAATAACTATATAATATAACTAACTATAATGTGCACAAATATGACTCCATATCATTCATTCGCTTACTTTGGTTTCTTCTTGAGAACTTCTCCACTGCTCTTGTGTAATACACTCACTAACTTCCTAATAGTGGCTGGTTCGCTTACAGTCTGATAATGTAACAGTACCTGACAATCAAACACACAAAACAAGTAAATGTTATAATAAATAAATAAATAATAAATACAGTAGAAGTCTAAACCGAGAGAAGGCATTTTCTTACGGGGAAGCCTTGCGTGACAGGAACTTCTATATTAAATAGGAGAATTCTTGCTCGGAATCTTGTACAGGCTCTGATGGGCTCTTTGGGATCACAGAATATACATCCAACACTAGAAAGAGAAGAGAGAGTGACGAGAAAACATCATACATGATTCCAGAATCAACAGTGTCCAGAATTTTTCACACTAGTGTTTCTTTGCACACTCACTTTATTTTGATAATGTCCATGCCAGTTACAGTTAGACTGACATGATCACCAGCAGCCGCCCAGTCTAAAGCTTCATCATGGAGAGTGATCCCTAGAGACAGACAGATGCATCAATTCAGAAACATTTATGAAATGATAATAATGGCCATAATTTGTGGCAATCAGGGCTAGGCTTACACTACCATTACACTACCATTCAAAAGTCTGAGGCTGGTAAAATCTTTTAAAGAAGTCTTCTATAATCACCTAGGCTTCATTAATTTTATTATATATATATATATATATATATATATATATATATATATTTATAATCATGGTTTTCTATTTTAATACCATTTAATATGTAATTTATTAATGTAATGGCAGTACTAAAAAAGTATTACAATTACTGACCCGTATATTTTCAATATATTCATGATGTATATGAAATTATTTTGCTGGCAAAACAAAATTCTGCAATATCATAACTACCACAATAATATTAATAATACATTTTCTGGTTTCATTACACTAGTTTTGCAATCTCTTCTTGTCTCAGTAGGACAGACATAAAAGTCAGTAATAGAAGAGTTAATAGTTTGAATATTATTGTGAATCAACTGATAACTTATGCAATGCTTTGTCAAAAATATAAAAATAAATGTTTTAGTGTTTTAGTCTTAATTTTTCATATTTATATGTTGCATTACAACACCAGAAGAGGGCACTGTTGCATGTCCTCTTAAAGCATTGCCAGTCTCTCCAAGCTGATAAAGCTGCTGTGCATTTACCTTTAACTGTGCAGGTCTCATTAGGAGGCATGGCCAGAACTTTATCGCCTGTCTGAATGAAGCCAGCCTCGATCTTCCCCGTCACACAAAACCCAGAGCCCTGATCTGAAAACAGGGAGGCTGTTTAGGTGATCATAAAGGAAAAAGTATTTTCTTAACTGGCTATAAAGAAAGTAAAAGTATTGGGTTGTTTCTCTTTTAGATTTTTTAAATATGGGGTTGTTTCTCTTTTAGACAGAATCCACCTTGATATGTGCGTGATTAGATTTGGTACACTTTGCTTTCACGGTGGTTTCAATGCTGACCTTTGAAGACATCTGAGACACAAAGCCTGAAGGGCTTCTCCACTGACCTCTGGGGTGGTTTAAACGCATCTGCAGATAGACAGTGAGAAAGAGATGAGGAAAGATGCAGTAGTCTGAAGGTTTTCTGTTTGCCTCATCAGGTTTTGATGAGTCAAACTAAAACTGCTGAGGATTCTCACAAGTCAGCCGACAATCAATTCACGGCATCATGACACAAGAACTTCTGTGAAAATCATCACAGCAGAGGATTCTACTCTTACACACACCTCTGTTAATGAACACAGAAGCGCTCATTCAAACATTTAAATGTGGCACATTAGCAAGGAGGATTTATTTTTTGCAACTTAAGGGGGTCATATGATGTAGCTAAAATAACTTTATTTGGTGTATTTGGTGTAATGAAATGTGTTTATATGTGATTTAGGATTAAAAAATAATCTCCACATAATGTACATTATTCTCCTCTATGCCCCGTCTTTCTGAAACGCGACGATTTTTACAAAGCTCATCATTTTGAAAAACAAGGTGTGCTGATTAGCCTGCTATCCAGTGCGCTGTGATTGGCCGAATTCCTCAAGCGTGTGATGGAAATGTTATGCCCCTTAACAAACTGTGATGCCGTTTCCTAGCACAACCAGACAAAAACATTCATTTTTTTATTTAACCATTACAAACGAGGCATTTGTTGCATCCAGTATGGATTATAATGACTCACACTGTCTTTTTTGCAATGCATTGCATATTGCACTGCGTAAAAATAAAACCATATCTGCAACTGATCGGAAATACAACAAACAAAAAGCACTACTCTACACTGCTTAAAACTTGCGTTTGAATCATCAGTGGCAAATTATTTAAATATGTAAACATACTTACAGGCTGTGAGTCAGAACAGCCGGCAGATCAGGAAACAGTCCTTCATAAAATACATTGCTAACATCTGAACATATGGGTTGAACTGTTCTGGAACAGTGTTGTAAATACAACTTAACGGCCTTCCAAAGAGCCACGGCGGGCTCGAGTGAGCGGCGGTGGCCGGGACTCCATAGAGCAAAGTTGATGCATTTTCTCAGTGACCAGCATGGATCAGCTCTAGGCATGTTTAATAACGAAACACAGCTATTCCACAACATGGTGGCAACGGCAACAGCGAGAATAAAAGTTGCACCTTCTTTCTCTGTGTGAACATTTGGGTGGCGTTATACAAATCTTCCCACATCGTGACATAGATATGTGGGGGCATGTTAGAACAAGACATTTTTGGAGGGCATGGACGAGTCTTAACTTTTATAAAAAATATCTCTTTGGATTTGAGACTTTAGTCTTTGCAACTTTACAGATCTTCTTTATGCATCAAAAGCTTGTTACACTCCAAAGAGAAAGGAAAAACTGAAATCGCATCATGTGACCCCTTTAGAAAAAAAAAAACCTTTGGTAATTTATTTGCATAAGAATTGGAGGGAAAACACACTAATGCATAAATAACCCTTTCAGATGTCTAAATTTGGTCAATTTAGTCACAGTCGCACATTCTGCAGACCATTTGACCATTATCTACTCTCCCTCATTCTGCACAAAAGAAAGGATTTTCCCACCTGAAAACAGAAAAATATCTCAAGATGTCAAAGTTCCTCTTTTGCAAATTGCTCTTTTTTTAAATAATAAAATAACATTATATTGTATTTTTTGTTACATTATATTTATGTGCATGACATTTTTTCCTTGAATGCAAACCAAAAGACACACAAGATATGAGAATAGACACACACACACACACACACCTATCTGTTCCAGTAGGCATGGTCCAGTGTACCAGGCTGTAAGATCTGCAACTTTACTCTTAGTAGTCAGATTCTCTCCTGAAAGGCCGCTGGTAGGGATGTAAAACACATCAGAATCCTGCAAAGATAAGCATGTTTGTAAGGCATGGCACAGATAATTTCCTTAGTGGAATGTGCTGTTGATGGATCAAATCAACAGGCTGAAAGGAACCATGAAATGTTGCTGTACATTTCCAAACCATTTACCACCCACGTTTTTATTGGCCAACGGATATATACAGTTATACTTTGTGCTGGTACATCATAGATGACATATCCAACATTATAAATACAGGTAACTGCTAAAACACATAATGAAGATCTAGAAGATGAAACAAAGATATATTTATATAATCTAAAATACTAGAGAATGCCAACAAATAACAGATAGAGTATGCACATTAGTCTCCATTGCTGTGACAGTAGAGCTACGTTTACATTAAAAAAAATTACGAATTTCTTATGTTGGTAAAAATTAACACATCGCACTCATAATATTTTAGAAACTAGACCTACTAGAAACATGTTGAGCAAAGGTGAAACTAGTAAAAAGCTGATTTCAATAATTTCATTATTACAGTGTAAGAATGTTCTTCTATTCTTGTGTCATAATATGTACGGTTTTGAACAAAATAGAAAATTGTCATTTATAACTTGTCCTTATTTGACACCATTCAAACAAAAATATTCTGTATTTGGCAAAATATCCAAACTATCTTACTTGTACAAGACTTTGTAAGCTTTTTAAGTCATTCATAATTCAAATGATTTATGCAAAAAGGAAAAAATTTTCCCCTACACCACAGCCTCATCTGTGCAATTTCCACACAAGCTATATCGTATCAACTTCATGAAAACAGCACACTAAACATTTTGCAAAACATATTCAAGTCATAAGGGGTCAATCAATGGAGATAACAGCATTTGCAACACAGAAGTAAGAAAAACCAGGCAGAAAAGACTGACAAGTATCAGCCTGTAAGCACATATGATAGATTCAATCAGAAACATGTGAAACATATTTTTTAAATGCAGTTTCTGGATGTGTCATCAATCAGATAAAGCTTTACTTTATCCAAAAGCACTAACAGACAAATGTTTGCAGACACACTCATAAATGACAGTAACAATTTTGTTGGAAAATTACTAGGGGAAAACATGTAGATGGGGGGAAATATATAAACATCCTCCATGCACAAAGACTAAGTTACCTTAAAACCAGCCTGCTTTAGAAAGTGACCGAGCTTCGAGATGATTTCCTGGAACCTCTCCTGCTGCCAGTTCACCTGCAGACACACACACAATGTGATGAGCAGGAGTGGTGGGAGAGGGATTGAAGCAGAGTTCTCAGACATAAATACAATTATGATTGACACTGCTGTGGGTTACTGTACGCTGTTGTGGTCACTCTGGTTACCCACCTGGTCCATCTTGTTGACAGCAACAGCAAGCTGTGTGACTCCGAGGGATCGAACCAGCAGCCCGTGCTCACGGGTCTGCCCCCCCGCCTCGAACCCGGCCTCAAACTCCCCACGACTGGCATCTACGACTAACACAGCCACATCAGCCTGCAAAACACACAAACACACAACCTCAGACACTAATGACACCTGCCAAGAAGCCCAAACACTGAAGTTGCTCACAAAAAAAGTATTGTGATGTGTAATATTTGGGTGTATTTACATTATATATATATATATATATATATATATATATATATATATATATATATATATATATATGTACACACACACACATATAATACTACACACATATAATATTATATATATAAAAGTGTATTTATAATAATGTATCCAATATTTATAATGTAAAAAAATACATATATATATATATATGTATACATATATATATATATACATATATATATACATACATATATATATATATATATATATATATATATATATATACATATATATATATATACATATATATATACATACATATATATATATATATACATATATATATACATACATATATATATATATATATTAGGGCTGGGCGATATGGAGCAAAAAATATATCTCGATATATTTTGCTATATCTCGATATACGATATATATCTCGATATCTTTACAGGAAAAATAACCCACAAAAAACTACTTCAAAAACAAATATGGCAAATATTACATGTTAAGGGGCCTATGAAACATTTTATTTTTTTCTTCACCATATGTTTTATTGTTACCTAATTCTGTGTTTTAGCATGTGCAATTATTTAAATGCATAAAAACAACTTAATTAGTTAAAAACAATTCTTAAAATAGCCTTATGTGAAATGTTTTTTTCCCTTCAGAAATTCTGTGTATTTACATTTTTCTGATTATCAAATGAAGGCATAAAACATTCATTTAATTTATCTTTTAATTATTAAACTTTATTTTTTGGTAAACAAAGGGGATTTACTATTAAAAATAAAACATGGGAGAAATGTTGTGTGATTATTCCTTATAAAATTATGTTCGTTTCATTTTAATAGTAGTAGTAGTGGGCTATCTACATTCTGCTGTACAATAGTAATAGATTTCTGTCAAATACTTTTATTTTGACGGGTTTACCTTCACAGTTCTGTGTATGTGATACCACAGTCTATGATGTGATATGAGCTAGTCTTACTCAAATCAAACGGTCATATGCTCATGAAGTGACTCTCAGTGCAGTTCTGGAGATGTTCCTCATGTGTTTACGTCTTTATTTAGAGAGAGGAAAGACGATGAAATCAGCGCGAGCGTTATGCGAGCTTCCGTGTTTAATGAATGAAGACGCGCTTCTGCTCCATTCGTTGACACAGACACGCAGAACATGCAGGATTCATATTTAAATAGACTTTTCCGGGTTAATATTTGCAGATATTAGTCCATTTCGCGATTTGATGTAAGTGCATGACCGACATTTGATTAATTAATTTAAAATTTGACCAATTCCGTGACATTCCGCGTTAAACTGTAAATTCCATTTTTATGACTGGATTCCGTGATTCCGTCCGCGTTTCATTGGGCCCTACAGTAGACATCTGCCTGCCTTTCGCCATATAATGGAGCCAGTTGTCTTTTTTTTTTTTTTTTTTTTTTTTTGACTAGTTCTCTACACGCGAGGAGAGAGGGGACAAAAGCAAGGAGGCGGGGGGCGAGCGAGCGGGGGCGAGCACAGCACAGGGAAGGCAAACAAGCAAAGTGGCGGAATCAGAATATAAACAATATATCGATATATACGATATGTCAAAATCCATATCGTGGTTAAAAAATATCTCGATATATTTTAAATATCGAGATATCGCCCACCCCTAATATATATATATATATATATATATATATATATATATATATATATATATATATATATATATATATATATATACACACACACACACACACACACACACACACACACTCGCAAACATGCATAGACGTATATGATATGTACAGATTTTTTAATTACATTTTATATGTATCTGATTCTCAGATCAGTATTGCTTTGTCATGTCAATTTCAGCTTCCGAAATCATACAGTAAAAGTCTAGACCCAATACACACCCACCCTCAATATAGACACACACACACACCCATTGCCCCCAAAAACCCTTTCTCAGCAGACTGACAGGAGGAAATGAGTAAATCCGGCACGAACAAGGTGACTAATTTCATTCAATGCATTTGTAGGTATCAGCCAAATCCAAACACACACACACTCATATACAGACTACTAGTGGTGGTGGCACCCAAATCCACAAAGAACAAGTTTCATTGAGACTTTGCTTTGCACAAGAAATTATGCACAGACATCAGTTGTCCTCTCGTAAACTCGTGCACACAAAAAGGGTGTAGGCAAATGAAGAACAGGACTTCATTAAAAGATTAGTTCAACCAAAAAATAAAAAATAGGTCATTTACTCACTTCACTGTCACTCTGAATCTGGAAGTCTTTCTTAAGTGGAAAAATTCTGAATAAAATTGCCCATGCAATTGTCATGAACCGGGACTGAAGTTTCCAAATAAAACAATATTAAAAAGTAGCATAAAAGTGGTTCATATGATTTGTGCACGAATTTCTAAGTCCTCTTAAGTCATGCAATAATTGTGTGAGAAACAGACCATAATTACATCACTACACAAAGGTAATTTTCCCCTGTAGTGAGTTGTTAACCACTGTGGCCAGACCATTGAGCCAGTAAACTGAACTTTGAACCAGTCCGATGTGATTCATTCAGATCATTTTTTACCCATATGAACTGCTTCATTAGAGATCCAATTCAACAAAATGATTCATTCATTCATTCATGAATCAAACAATGTTACTGCACTTCTCTCAAGAGCACGCCAATCAGTTATAGTAGGGCAGATGTCAAAGTTTTCAGTGTACCATGTTTTTAGTTGGAAATTTCAGTGTAATTCATACACAAAAGGTATTATATGGTTTTATTAGACTGGGAATATAGTGCACAAGTTGGATGGGCCAATTTTACAGTGCCTCTTTATCCTTTTCGAAAGTTTTACTTGTTTGCCGTTTATTGCAAATTCCTGAAAAACGTATTCAGTGTTGTGGGGAAGATTTAAAACAACATGTTGTGAGAAAGTGTGTCGGGGTTGACTAGGGAAAGTACCTGTGCAGCCCCTGTAATCATATTCGGAATGAAATCTTTGTGTCCCGGTGCGTCCATCAGAGTTATAACCTTCGAGTCGGTCTCAAACTTTGTCATGCCCACATCCATAGTCACTCCTCTATGAAACAGAAAAGATGATAAACAAATACATTTTGGTTCAGGTCACTTTTACCAAACTGGTAATGACAGCTGAATGAGTTTATATTTAAAGTACCTGTCTCTCTCCTCTCCTGTCTCGTCCAGTACCCACGCATAAGCGAATGAGGCCTTGCCAGCTTTCTTGGCCTCCTGCTCATATTTATGCATGGTTCTCTTATTAACGTTCCCCAGTAGATATAACAGATGACCCATGAGAGTGCTCTTACCAGCATCTACATGACCTACAAACACACAAAAAAGTTCAAGGTTCACATTTACTGCAAATATATATATTTATATTTTTTATCTAACATAGAGACCAGGGGTTAAAGCAAAAAAAAAATCCTGAGCATGAACTTTTTTCCGGGGTCGGGGCAGCACATGTAAAGCATGCAATGACAACTTTAACACTTGAAAGGATACTATGACAAAGTTATTGCTTTCTTTATTCAAACTGATTTTCTTTTTTATAAATATATGTGTGACCTGCAGAATTAAAGCTGCATCATACACTTGGAAAATTATGAGCTATATCATTGCTTATCGACACAAGAGGTGTGACAATACATTTGGCTAATGAGATGAGACAAAGTTCAGATACTTGGTTCACTAGAATGTGACAATGTTTTAATACTGTTTTTAAGAAGTATTCAATAAAATGTTCATCTTTTTGTTAAAAAAAGTAAAACAATGCAGTTGTATTTAGAAATATTTTAACTAATCTAGGGCTGTAACTAATGCTTATTTTGGTAATCAATTATTCTACTGATTATTTTGACAACAGAGTTTTTTTTTGTAACACAAACAGACCTAAGTATGACCATTTATATATAAACTAACAATGAGGCAATAATAATTGGCTCAAATAAAACATAAAAACCAAGAAATTACAAGATTGTATTGAACAACACTGTTAAAATACATAATGTAATATGCCTATATATAAGATGAACATAACTTAAATATATTATGTATTAAAACAAATACCTGCAGAGGGCACCAACAGGCCTGGTGCCGTTTCACTTTACAGCTTGATTAAACCATGTTTAAATCCATTAAATGTTAATATTTGGCCAAGTGCAGAAACATTTATTTTGAAATCGCGATGTACAATACAATGGCATATTTAGACATAGGTTAATGTATCTCCTGTGTTGCCAAAGGTTTATAAATGATTTACGTTATAAATCTAGTGAGATAATGCACACGGTTTTTCCAGATTACGTTAAGCAATTAAAAATGTTCTGGCAATCGTATCATTCTTATGGAGAAGGCATGATTACTCTGAGCTGTTTACAAAGCTCCGCTGCTTTATAATTAGCTTTACTATGTAGATATGCACTAGATGGATATATTTGACCATTTCGTCTCACAGCTTTTTGTCGCGCTTCTCCATTCATTCTGCAACTGAATATTATTATGCGGATTCTGACTGGTTAGTACTGTCAGTTTGGTTGAGAGTGAAAGCTGCACGTCTCATACCATTGGTAGGCGAACGCATGGACTCAAAAGAGATATCAATCAACAAGATTTTTTTTTATGTAGCATTAAACGCTGCACGCTGGAAATCCGGCACAGTGCCGGAGAAATCTAAGCCCTGAGATACATTAAGCATTCCAAATACTTTAGGGGATGAGTTTATGGTAATTGGTTTAATCAAAAGAATGAAACTAATTCAAATGCAACACCAAAATATTAAGTGGATGATAATGTGGCAGAATGAATAGTAAGAGAGCGAGAATATCATGCCTATGACCACCAGGTTGAGAAGCGGTTTTCCTCCTTGTCTCTTCTCCAGTTCAGCACGGATGTTGAGCTGCTGTTTGCTCTTTCCAGCTGGTCGAGTCGGGGTCGGGGCGGCAGAGTCTTCGTTCACAGCCGATGGTTTGGATGGTGTCTCTGTGGTTGGTGCAGCAGTGACCTCTGGACTCGGCCCTCTGCGAACTGATGGGGCAACTACTCCGTTTTCTTCCGCACTATAAAGACACAAAATTCAAATGCTAGCTCAGAATTTTTTACATTCTGCTTGTTTTTTATTCTTCTCGTCCTTACAGTCAATTAAAACCTCATTTAGCTAATTTGCCTTGAACAAAAACAAGGCTGTGATAAACATACAAGCCATTGTCATACTGTGTTACCGTCCTAGGTCTAATTTATTTAATCAATTTTTCTTGTTTGGGGTGGGGGGGGTCAGTATTGTTTGCATTTGCAAGAAGCTTTGCTCACCGAGGCTGCATTTATTTCATTAAAATACAGTGATATTCCAAAACATTATTGCAATTAAAAAATATATATTTCAATACATTTAAAAACTAAGCCATTACTCCAGTCTTCACTGTTACATGGTACTTCAGAAATATATTATTCTTATAAATATAGCTGATTTTGAGCTTAAGTAACATTTTTATTATTAATATTTTTGTGGACAACATGATATGTTTTCAGGACTCTTTGATGAATAGAAAGTAAAAAATAAATTATATATATATTTCAACGTTATTATAATGTTATTATACCTTACACAATTATACATACAAGTACTGAGTAATATTAACTAACTACATGTACTTATTATATGGTTAGGGTTAGGATTAGGACTTGACTTGGGTTATTTGCATGTAATTGTGCATAATTAATTGCTATTATAATAGTAGTAGGTGAAACGTGTCACAAGGACACCTTAAAATAAAATGTTACCATATCTTTTAACATGATAAATGTCTTCACTGTCACTTTTGACTAAAAAGTATTAATTTCATTCAAACCAAAAAAATACATCTTACTAACCCCATACTTTCGGAATATTAATGTACTGAACTTTGTGTACTAAACATTCTACATTTCAACTTTTTAAACTCAAAATGCTGACATATTTTCAGTGAAAACCTACAATTCTTTTTCTGAAATGGAAAGCTTATGTGGAAACTGTTATTGAACAGCCATTTAAACAAACTGTTCGGAACAAAATTAACCTATTAAATAAAAGTACACTGGTTGTTCCACCTGCAGATACCCCTACACCCTTTTCACTGTGTTTGACGGGTGTGGTCTGTGGCTGAAGGAGTGGGAGTGATAGGCTGTGGGTTTGTGTTTGTGAGTGTGTGAGATTAATCTACAGGCACCAGCCATCTCTGTGGTTTTCTGCTATCCCAGAATGCAATGCAGGTAGACAAACTTGGCCTGGTTCGGAGAATTAATTCTGTGCCATATGCTATTCTGTGGATAGCAGATGACCAAGACGAAGGTCTTTTTTTTGACATTTCAAAAAAGCATGTTAACAAAGTAACGTTTTTAGTCAAGTACTAAAATTAGTAAAACTGAAATAAAACTGCATCTTAATATAAATACTTGCTTAAAAGACAAAATACAGAAGCACATTAAATTACTAAAACTAAACTAAAATCAGACTTTATTAAAGTAAAAGCTAATTCAAAATGTACTTTATATTTTATTACTAAATATTATAATAGTATATAAATAATACTAACACTGCCCTGCCAATCATAAAATCTGTTAATTGTAACTGTATACTGATCTAAAACTATATCACATACTATGAAATATCTTGTAAGTGGCTTTGAGCATTTGACTAGTGTTCACTCTAGACTGACGAATCACTGAAAACGTGACCTATCTTGACTGATTAGGACACGGTGATACAGTGATACATATTACAGGGACTGTCCCCGTGGAGTGAGCTGTGGTTAAATGCTTTGTTCAACAGTTCAAGACCGTAAAAGATCATAGTATATAGAGCACCCCTTATAAGGTTTGAACCTACAATGTTTGGGTTACAAGGCCAGATCTTTAAACCACTTCCACATTACCTCGATTGGCTTACCTTCGCACATCAAAGCCCATGGTCTGCTTCTTGCCTGACACAGTCATGCGGGCAACCTTTGGGACAACCTCTGCTTCAACACGACTCTCTGATGCCTCCCGTGCTTTAGCTAGAATGTACAAAACAGCATGCATACACTAAATTTGGATTTTATATATATATATATATATATATATATATATATATATATATATATATATATATATATATATATATATATATTTTTTTTTTTTATACATTTTTTATAAAAAGATATTAAAACATTTTTTCACCCAAAAGTAAATTTATAAGATTGTTTCTTCATCATAACAGGTTTGGAGAAATTTAGCATTAAATCACTTGTTCACCAATGAATCCTATGCAGTGAATGGGTGCCATCAGAATAAGAGTCCAAATAGTTAATAAAAACATCACAAGTAATCCACACGACTGCAGCCCATTAATTAACTTGTGAAGCAAAAACAAGTTTTCATTTAAATCAGAACATTTTAACTTTTAGCTGAAACTCTAGTTCTCTATAATATTGCTTTCTCCTATAACAAAAAAATTGTCTTGTCTGAATCTGGAGAGAAATATGCACAGATTAAACTTTTTCACTGGATAAAGCATTGGATTTTAGGGTTAATCAGAAGCTACGGTTTAAAGTTATTTGTTTCATATAAAGACGTAGCTTTCACTTCACAAGATGTTCATTGATGGAACAGAGTTGAGTGGATTGATGTTTTATCAGCTGTTGGGACTCTTGTTCTGACGGCACCCATTCACTGTAGAGGATCAATTGGTGAGAAAATAATGTAATGTGATATTCTCCCAATCTGTTTCGATGAAGAAATACATCTCATCAAGAATCTATTCTACATCTCTAAGGGAGAGTAAAGAATAATTTTTGGGTGAACTATTCCTTTAAAGAAAAAGACCTCTGTTTTCCCAGAAACTTTTTCAGCACAAAGCAACTCTTTTGCACTAATCTACTTTCATAAAATGTATGACGGTGTACATTTTATGAAGGCAAGTTTCCGGTTTGGTACAGTATAATGAGTTACTCATTTTCAGATGAGCAGATGTGTGTGTCAGTGCAATAGACATGTGCTGAGCCTTGTTTTCTCACTATCTTACTGAAATTCATGAGTCAACTCCTCCACGCTGCACCAAAACAGGCTCTCGGAGCCAGAGAGGGGGAAGGGATGAACAAAAACGAGGATGAGAGAGTATTTTTCTGTCCCTGTAAGGTAAATGGCTACAGCGAGTGCTCGGTGTCTCGTCATAGCAGTAGAGCCGTTTCAGTGGCAACAGCCACAGCCAGTCATCTCGTACTGAGCAGCGAACGCTCTGGCCAGGAAAGGGTTAACTCCGGCACGTCACTCGTACTCCCACACTGACTGTGCACTTCCAGCACATAGAGGGTTAATGTGCTAAAATAATGCAGCCTCTAACCCCCAAGAACTAAATGAGAATAGATGAGAAAATGAGTAGGTTAAGGGGATCTTATATTTATTGAAATAAAATAAAAATTTCAAGGGAAAAAATGCAACGGGAAAAAACACACTTTGAAGTTCGGGAGAATTTAGCGAGATGTCTGACTCACCTTGGGGAAAAAAAACATTGATCTTAATCATTTTTAAGGTATCATAACGTGGGAATTGACATGTATTTGCATTGTTATAGAAACGTTAATAATTATATAAAAATAAAGACCAAACAAGTCCCCAGATGTGTTTGAGTTGGAATAGCCACACCACAAGGACCCTTTACACATACAGAGCTCAAGACGACAACAAAACACCTGTTGCAGGGACAGGAAGTGCTGGGGAATGTAGATATCATTTCACCTGCTCTCTCGCACACACAAATTCAGCCACACCCACAAAATATCTCCCATCTGAACACACACACCAGCAACACTTTACACACAAACCACACCCACACAACATATCTCTACACACACAGCCACCAGAACGCTCTGTGCTGCCAAATTCAACTCAATTCTAACAAAGAGATCACTACACACACAGTTTAAATAACAAAAATTTTTTTTTTTTTTATAATTGATACAACCATAAAATACGGTGGTCAATTAAAAAAAAAAAAAAAAATCTGCATCAAGGAAATGAGCAAGAGTGGTAACAGCAAACAATTATTAATTTAACAGCATTTATTATTAATACTTTCCATATGCCAAATTCATTGTTTAAACTCCTGATTAACCTTTTTTTTTTTTTTTTTTTTTTACAATTTTCTCAATAAACGTGATTTATTTATTTTCCTTACCGAGTATCTAAATTGCCTATTTTAGCACAATAAATATGCTTTGGAAATATTGTTAGCTATAAACATCAGATATCGTGTCAATAAAGTATTGTTTTTTTTACCGTGTCGGGTGTTGTTCATGAGAGAATTACCTGACTGTGATGACATTAAAACACACACAAAAAAATACTCTACAGGTAGTACAAAAAAAAAAAAAAAAACCTGAGACACACACACACCCTTCAGGATATGTAAATGTGCTCTTCCTAGAAAAACGGATCCAGGACTATTCAAACACCAAGGAGACATGATTGTACCTGATTATCTGCTCTCTCATTTACTCACTGTCAGTCAGTGACTGCACACACATCTCTCACTCTGTTCTTACTCCATCCTTCTAGATCTGTGAACTACGTGCTAGCCCTTGCACCTCCTGTTTCCTAGACATATGAACCAAATCCAATTGAGCAGTGGGGGTAGAATCACAATAACAGAAAAAGACAAATAAAATTACAATTCAAATAATAATAAAAACGGTAAACAAAACGGTTGAAATAAATAAAAATACCACTTGGATATCATCAAAACACACCATCTAACTAAAGAAGTCTGGAAAGTCCAATGTGTTAGGCATGTTTTTTTAGTAGAGTCCAGTAGGGGGCGCTAGTGTAGCAACTCCTGGAAAGAAACGGGACAAATAAACCCATGCAAAAGCCCAAGGAGGAACGGTCGACTTTCCAAAACACTTACAGCCTACATTATCTTTTCTCCAGCTTATCTTTCATTACCTTCTTTTCCATATCAGTTATTTTTACTGGGTCGAGTGTAGCACCGCTGTCCCATAACTATGGGGAATCCCCACACACTCACCTCACTACTGCCATTCAGACATCCTCAATTCACAATTGACATCTCACGCACTATTAAAGATTTTCTCACATACAGCCTTGCCCATGCGGTACACACCTGCTGAAAACAATACATGAACATGACAGATGCACTCAGATGCATCACAGACTGGTCTTATTTAATCTCTTTCATAAACAGGGAAAGGCAAAGGTTGACAAAGGCCTAAAAGTCTGCATGAATGGGACATTCTTCAACACCTCCATCTTTAAGACACTATTTAAAGCTACATTGTAAGAAAACTTTTGCAACAATGTAGCAACACTTTTGTAACCAACTTAGAACAACTGCATAGGAACCAGCAGCGACCTAGTCATGTCCTTTTTTACTGTCACTAAGAAAATGTGAGTGTCATATGCCTCATGAACAAAATGCACTACCATGAAGGCCCCAGTATACATCAAACAAAGTTAGTTTTTTGTTCTTCGTTTGGGGGCAAAAAGAAGTTCGAAAAGGCTGAGCAACGGTATCCAATTTTTGAACATTCCGACACCCCCGCGCTGCTGGAGGCGTGTGTAGATTACCGCCGAAATGAACCTAAAAAATTAAAAAATGTAAAACATTGCGTGTCAAAGAAGGTGGAGTTTCAGAACACACCCACCAATTTCGTAATCGCCACGGACCAATAGAAACTCAGTCAAAACTAACTCCCCCAGGAAGTTCACTTTGGTTAACTATTTCAAACTGCTGAAACAAACTCAAAACGAACTTTGTTTCGGCCTGATTTTGTTCAAAATGACGTCATATGGGTTCGTTCTTCGATTTCGTTTGAAGTATATCAGGGCCTTGATGTTAGGGTAAAGCATTTGAGTGAATGGAGTGAAAGTCATTGTGAGTGAATTTTAGCACATTGCTGAATCAATAAAATTTACAGTATAAAAAAAAAAAAAAAAAACTGGCAGCTGTGGTTGCCAGAATTTGACCAAAAAAATGGTAGCCATTTTGGGTTTTATGGATTTAACTTAGTGAAATTTGTTTGTACCTCTGTGATACACTGATAATAGGGATGTTCATTTCGGTTATTTTTCAGACGCTCGTTAAACAATTATTAACTGTTAATCAACAATATTATTCTAAATTAGAATAGAATTATAAAGGATAAGTGTCTGTGACCTGTTAAAAATACTAACATTTGTTTCCCGGAAATTTATTTTACATGTGTAAAAAGCAGCAAACAACATAACATGAGGATTCATATGGACTTCATATTACATCCTTCACCTGCAGCGCTTCTGCGAGCAGAGAAATAATAAAGCTAGGCTATATATATATATATATATATATATATATATATATATATATATATATATATATATATATATATATATAATATAAATGAATAAATAGGCCTATTTGATAAATATATTTTTACTTAAATAATAAATTAAGCAAATGAACAAAAAACTGTGCAACAAGTAGCCTAGTAAGCAGAGTTTCGGTTCGTTTTTGTGCTGAGCAAAAGGAAACCAGATGGCAGAAAGCGGCATCCTATTTTTCTTTTGGCTTATTTTCAAGCATAAAGATTTTGATTGTTGATCGTTTGCACTTGTTTCTAAATCTTGCCACTTCAAGCGTTTTAAACAATTCGAGCGAATTCGGAGCTTATGCGCACTCGTTCAAAGCACGCACTGAAAGCAGTATTTTAGACAATGCGCGTACACAGAATTAATTAATCTTTCGCGTATGGTAACATCTGAATGAACACATACACACAAAATTATCAATTAAAAATTGACTGCAAGTATTCACGTAAACACAGTCGGTTACGTTTTAAGTCAGTGATCCTCAAATCTGGCTCGCGAGATCCACTTTCCTGTGAAGTTTAGCTCTAACCGTAATCAAACACGCATGAGTTTGCTAATCATTGTCTTCAGGATCATTAGAAAATCACAGACAGGTGTGTTCAATTAGAGTCGGAGCTAAACACTGCAGGAAACTGGATCTCGCGAGCCAGATTTGAGGATCACTGTTTTAAGTGAACATATACAGTGGCCTGCTGCTCAGAGAAATTTGCTGCACCGTATAATTCTCTCTCTCTCTCTGTAAATTAGACGATGTGAAAGGGGGCGTGTTTCAAGATATGCAGTGGAGTAGACCAAACTAAACAGGGAGGGAAGGCAAAACACACATGCAAACAAAACACACTCCGCGATCATGGACAGCAACACTGAACCAAGCTCTCTTCTGCAAAGTTCTCCTCGAAGTCCCTCTTGCATCTGAACGAACAGATACAAATCGCAGTTTGAACAAACAAAAAGATGTGAAAGAGCCCAATTCAGTAATCTATGCCCACCACTAATATATATATATATTTGTGTACCGGGAGGGTCGGCCAACATTGGCCAGTGGCCCACCGGGACCTGCAGCGCGCAATAAGTTCTCAGCGCTCAAATACAGAAACAGCAGTCCAAATCTTTATTGTGTAGAGTTTTTCACATAAATACAGTAGGTTATGGATTAAGTGAATGAGAACAGGTGAGTGAAAACTGAACGTGTGTCAGTATTTCATGCATGCCTTCCGTCTTAAAGGGACAGCATTCCAAATCAAATACCTATCTGTCCTTAATGTTACCCAACAAAATATGTCAAATAAATGTATACATGTTAAAGGGGGGGTGAAATGCTATTTCATGCATACTGAGTTTTTTTCACTGTTAAAGAGTTGGATTCCCATGCTAAACATTGACAAAGTTTCAAAAATTAAGTTGTACGTTTGAAGGAGTATTTCTGTTCCAAAAATACTCCTTCCGGTTTGTCACAAGTTTCGGAAAGTTTTTTTCGAGTATGGCTCTGTGTGACGTTAGATGGAGCGGAATTTCCTTATATGGGTCTTAAGGGCACTTCTCCCAGAAGAGCGTGCGCTCCCTTACAGCAGAGCAATGAGAGCACAACAGACTTCACTGATCAGAGCGAGAGCGTCGCGAAATGTCACAAAAGGAGTGTGTTTTTGGTTGCCAGGGCAAGACAACCCTGCACAGATTACCAAAGAAAAAACAGCATTAAGGGACCAGTGGATGGAGTTTATTTTTACAGAGCATCAACGGAGTTGTGCAAGTGTTTGTGTTTGTTCCCTGCATTTCGAAAATGCTTGTTTTACAAACAAGGCCCAATTTGACGAAGGATTTGCACATCGTTTATTTCTTAAGGATGATGCAGTCCCAACGAAAAAGGGTCACGATCGTGTGTTGGAACCGCATGCGGTGAGTAAAATTGCTTAAAATATCTCTGCCTCCTTGTTAGTGCATCCGCCTCCCATCGGAGACCCGGGTTCGAGCCCCGCTTGGAGCAAGTCGTTGCTGCTGCTGCTCTCGTTCAGTTTCAGCCTCGGGATCTGATTCTGGATCATAAATATACGGCTGAATTTGACTGTTAGCCATGGTTTGTTTTGGATGATGGTTTTTTCCTCAAGGTAATGTCACAGCTTCCAAACGCTCTCTACGCAAAAGCCTACTGGCGCTCGTGATTCTTTAGCTCCGCCCACACGTCATGCCTCCAGTCGGTCGTGTTTTTCCGGGAAAAATCGGTACAGACTATCTTTCTCTTATGAATATAATAAAACTAAAGACTTTTTGGAGTTATGAAAGATGCAGTACTACTCTATATGTACTCAAGATTAACAGGATATTGAGTGAAAACGAGCATTTCACCCCCCCTTTAAGTAAAAAAAACCTACTGTATCTAAAAATTTTTTTAATTTGTATCTCTATTGTATTTGTCTAATTGTGCTTCTTTAAATATATATATCTAAAGAGAGAAGAATGAATGATTCTTTTAATTTGAAAACTACATATAAGATAACTACCAAAATACATTTAGCTAACTACAGTTTGGCTAAAACTATTGACTAAAAGTAATGACTAAAAGTTGACAAAAATGCAAGGACTTTTCGTTGACTAAACTAGACTTAACTATGAAAGACTCAAATGACTAATATGTGACTAAGACTATTAAGCGATTTCGTATCAAGACTAAGAATAAGACTAAATATAAAAAGGCCTGCCAAAATAAACACTGGTTGAGATACCAAACGTTGGTTTTGGCTTGTCGTTTGTATTGCTTTAGCTTCTTATATTTTCAATTCTTGTTCTTTTCTAAAAACTGTTACTTGAAAGGATTGTTGGGGAGTGAGGGGAACTAAAATAGCCTAGCTATGTTTACAGTGTTTATTATAATGTTTGTAAACAATTAACGCATCCGCATTAGGCCTATTTCTGAATGAAATAAACGTGACTTCGTTTTTTTTTTTGTTGCAGCAAACCTTTTTAAATATTTTGATATTTAATATTTGATATTTGAATTCCTGAAAATAAATAAATAAATAATTATTTTTTAACCATTTAAACTGATTTTTATTAATCAATCAAAATTCTTAATGGTTGGTTAACGGTTAACCAGTTAAAATGAACATCCCTAACTGATAACCATCAAAAGCAGGTGGTGATGAGAGTCACATGATGAACCAAAGCCCATCACAACCAGCTTTTAAATGTTAACATATGGAAGGTGCATTCACACAAACACTAAAGACCATCATGGTAACACACATGAACTGTAATAATGAAATAAATATTAATTACAACATTAGATGTAACAACACACTGAAGAAACAGTTATTTCAACGGAAAAAAAAACATCAAATGTTAAATGTAATGCAGGTAATTCTGAGAATGTCAATTGCTCCCTGTAAATTCTAAATTTCTTCTCACTTCTAAAAACGGTATACTAATGTAAAATACATTAAATGTCCAATACAGTTTTTCACAGTATATAGCAATTTACCAATTGAAAGGTTTTAACTGTAGCATTTTTACAGTCTTTTACCATTAAATTCATGATCATTTCAGATTCTGATTTTTTATATGTTTAAAACAGTTATTAGGTGGTTTCTGTTATTTTTCAGTAATTCAGTGTTGTTATTTTAAACTATTACAAATGATTTTCATCCATTTAAAAAAAAGTTTAAAAATAAAAAAATTGCAAAAATGTAAAAAACAAAAGCTCACAAAATTAAGACAAACTTAAAAAAAAAATTAAACAAAGCTAAATTAGAAAAATAATAAATATAATATTAATAATAGTATTATAAATAATAGCAAGTTGCTTAACACTTAATTGGATTCTCAGGTCAGTTACAAGGGCTAGGCTGTTTCTAGGGCTTCCATAATTTGGGGTGCATTTCCCAAAAGCAACTAAGGTCACAAGATCTGTTGTTACAAGGACAGTTCAACGGGCAGCCATGGTTGGCTAATGATGCTTTTGGGAAAAACACCCCTGAATGTGTATTCTATGTAGCCAAAAAGGCATTGCTAAGTGGTTGCGAAAGTTTCAGAATCAAAGCTTAGAACCAGTTTTAGTTTTGCTAGTTTCTTACTTCAGATGTAAAACCAACCATGTCTCAATGACATTCAGACCCTTCGATATGACTTAGGTTCCTACTACTTACTTACTGAGATCGTATCACTCATTTTACCATCCGTCAGATGAAAATAAATAAATCTTCATAGCACACAATATTAATTACAATTTGATTGCAAACTTTAATTTCTAGAAATTCGGGTTTGTTCAAATCTGCCAATCCAACAATGATGCTTAACTTGGCAAACCGCACTAATAAACCTAACCATTAATTTGCATTCTTACTTTTAGCTAAATTAAATAGGTATAGAGATTACTGTATCTGAAGCCTCTGCAGGTCTTCAAAGTCTAATTTGGGTAAAATCATCTCTAGTTCTACTGACAGGATTCAGGGGAGTGCAAAGTATGAGAAAACAAGAAACAGTCTGACAGAGAAAGAGAAAACTAGCTACAAAATGATCTTTATTGATGCTCTCAAATAGGGTCAATAACCTCTCTCGTTCTCGCTTTCTGACCAATCTATGTAGTGCTGCACATCTCACAGCACAGGCACAATGACATATCACCATTTCTGCAAAAGCCACAAAGTGCAAAAAAGGGAGAAAACGTCAAAGAGCAGTAACACGGCCAGCTGTAAACCAGTCACTCTTTCCTGTGTGGGTGGCAAATGAAGGCAGAGAAAACAGAGAGGGGGAAAAAGGGATAGATGACTTAAGGTGGTCAGATGGCAAAAAAGATAGAATTTGCAAAACGGAGTGAAAGACAGCAAGTGTGAAAGGTGAGATGCACCATGCTTTTCAAACACAGGCCTTCACCCACGCTTGTCTCGGCAAACAGAGAGTTAAAAAGAGCACGTGACAAAGGAAGATAAAAAGTCTGTAGTCAAAGAATCTTAACAGTAAAACAGGATCTTTACATTTTCTGAGGAAGGAGTGGACGCTTGCCCATGCAAAACTCTAGTACCAATGTCCTGCTAGAGTTTTCCAGATGTTTGCCAAGGATTTTGCTAAGAATATTCAAAGAGGTTGTAGAGCTGCTGCTTAATGTTCCAAGTCAAAAGAGCCCACCAACAAGATATTCTGGTCTCTAGATATGGCACATGTCTCTCCTTCCATTTAAGTCTAGGGGAATTTCACCAGTTTAATTATCCACCAGATGCAAAATCATAACGGTGATTTCTTAGAAATGTAAAAACACACCTTTCCTTAAACAGAAAAGATCTCCTTCATGTGTGACCCAAACTATGCAGGAAAGGCTACACATCAAAGTGCATTATTTAAAGGTTTACACAAATGAAAACGGTCCAAAACCTGTTTGATACAATATTTTGTTCATAAAATGAAAGTCAGTCTTTGGACCCCATTGACTATCATAGTATGGACAAAATTGTGTTCTGCAGAGGAATGGATGTACATTATGGCAGAAGTACATACATGCAGCACCACTAGTAATTTTGTGTGTATTTAAATAAAAAAATAAAAAATTCTGTGAACATTTAAACCCAATAAGAACTGTCAGGGATTAAATGTTCAAAGCTTTTTGGCTCTTAATTGATTCTTCTAGTTTATTTAGGCTTAGCTAAGTCTAACTCACTAACAATCCCAATGAACACCCTTCTTTTTAAGTGATTATCAGGATTGAACTGGTTTTGGAGACCAGGTCAGTGTGCAATGAGGAAATAACGTCAATCTAAATGTGCACGGGTGTGTTTTGAGTGTTTTCAGACCATCTTCAGATCTGTGCATGTGTGTATCATTTCCAATGGTGGATGGTCTACCACAATGAAAGCAAAGCCTTTGTAAAAATCTCTTCCAATATGCTCTGGGCGTGTTAACACCTTTATGTGGCCACAAAGACTCTCTGTTTTATAAGTACATATGCGCACACACACAACACCACAAGTTAACACACCCTTTAAGGTGAGCAAAAAACAAGCTCAGCCTCAACACACAAAAGTTCCCCTCCACCCCCACATATTCACACACACCTCAACATCAATCTCAGAAATGAAACTGGAAAATCTTTATTTCAGATTATATACAAAACGTCAGGCCCATGGCCACAGCAGTCACTTAGGTACATCAGTGCTTTAAAACAAATAAAAAAGGCAGCAAATAATCAAAACTGATTTGAAAATAAATATGAAAATGTGTATCGAACTTTTATTATAATGACTAAAATGCACTTTCACAGTGCTGAGTGTCAAACACGTAATAGAAAAAACTCCAGGTGTCCCCAAACCCAAATGTCTTCCCTCTTTCTGTGTTTGTGGTAAACCAACACTGCACCTCATTTCAAAAGGCAGCAAAACAGATGTAGAGAGAATCTGTTGTTGTTTTTTTCCCTTTATTTTTGCACTGTATCTGCTCCCCTATTTTCTTTTTTGCTATGTAGAGCAACTCTAGATGCGAGCATCATTTCTCAAAATGTCATAAAACTACATAATCAGGTACAAAAATACATATTTAGCTTAAGGAATCATTTTAAAAAATTTGAAAATATGAAAATCCAAATGAAAAATTCAAAATATGAAAGACTTTAAAAGTAATACTCAATTACTATCTGAGGTTGTGATGTTTCAGACAAAAACAAATAAGAGTCCTTTTTAACTTTTCAGTGTAATGGTTAGCTGTAAATAACTATACAAAATTTGAAAATACAAAAGTATATAGAATTATTGGGCAATTAAATAAAATAGCAGTCTTAGTGCTTTAAATAATTTCAGGGCTCAAATGTCCAAACCATTTGAGTGCTGCCTTATGACTGACATCTGAAAGTTCATATTTTCCTAAAATTATAAATGCTAATCTATTCAGGTCAATCTATATACACTACAATTCACCATTCAGTCTGACAACTTCTCGATATAGCCTTGCTCCATTAAATTATGGCCAAAAATGTGGCTGTGGCATGTAAAACATAAAATGAACCTGAGCTGCAAAATACCCAGAGAGTTTTAAGAGAGATTCCAGTTCAAGTCAGTCTCGAGTAAAAGCTTTTCTCTGATTCCCTTTGACTATATCATCCGGAGAGAGCGTGTTAAAAGAAAACGGGGTGATGTGATGGAGAGGTGGACACTGCACTCGTTCTTTCACTCTCTCTATCTGTCTGCTGTACAAGAAAGCATTATAAGCCGCTTTATTGCACCGGCTCTTCTCGTTTCTCACACGAATACACATCGCTAATGCAAAAATAGATGGTTTAGCAAAGACACGTTTTTTCTGACTGGTGGAGATGCGGGTAAAACTCAATGGGGTTGGCGAACGACCATCTGGAGATGTTTGGGACATGAGTGCGCTTAGATCGACACTCTGATTTAAGCTAAGTGGGCGGGGCTTATGTACAGCTGCTGCAGATTTGTTCGATTCTTGATGCTTACACCCATTTTCACTCTTCAGCAATGCAGTGCATGTTGGGAATTGCAGACCAAGTGACACTTGGTGTTGGGACATGAGATTGGTTAGGGATGGTGCCTCTGAAAAGCCAGGAGGAACATTTCCAGCAGATGTTCGGATAGACTTTTGATTGTTTTGAGGACAAGTTGTAGGAGAATTGTTTGTGTTTTGGAGTCCTGGTAAACTGTCATAGAGTTTGGGACTGTTGTCCTGATGCTCATTGATCAGCTCAGCCAATGAAAGGCTTCCAGAGCTCTTTGTTTGCCCAGGTACTCCCAACAGTCCACTGCTTGGCAGGACAGTGCTGACACTTCCTAACGAGACAGGAAGAGGGGCGGATGGCCTAGGATCCTGTAGCGCTAGACTACTGAGAGAGCAGGTTAAAAGAGATGAGGATGTCACATCCAGACCAGCTGGGACAGATGTGCCCAAAGAGAGACCAGACGAGAGTGTCGCATTAGAACCAACAGACAAACCAGACATAGGTGGGACACTAGGACCCTGAGAGAGCACTGCAGAAAGTGGGGCAGCAGGACCAAGAAAAGAGCCAAAGGGACTGGTAGTGAGAGGAACTGTATTATCCAATGAGAGACCAGTGGAGGGAATTAGAGGAGGAACATTTGTACACTTCTGTTCATGCTCTGCTATTAGTTGCGCCAGTGAACTTTGCCCTAAAGTAGAGCGCCCACCATCACTACCTAAATTCTGAGACAAAACCACTTTTAAATGGTCTTTTCCCAAACTTCCAATACCAGTAGGAGGATTTATAGCTGCAGGTATGGACTTGTTTGGGTCAGGCATGGTTAACAGATCACTGAGATTATAAGATTGTTCACTGTCTCGTTTGCATGAAAGTGCATTTGATACAGTCTTAGTGTGTAAAGGAGGAAATAAGGCTCCTTACCTTACGATGGCCAATTGTAGTCAAAGAGTGCAACCGAGAGGTTAAGGAAGGTGATCGAATTTCATTGGTTAGCCGAGACCACAGAGAAAGCAAGAAAAAGGCAATACGTTATACACTAAAATTAAGGACATCAGCGATTAAAAAGTGAAAAAAAGTTATCAATTGAAGCATAGAGAAAAATTTGTATATTACATTTTTAGATTTATAAGTTAAAGGTGTCCTTTAACATTATAATTAATTTACATAATAATAATAATAAATATTTGTATTAGTAGTATTTTATAAAGTTAGTACTTTTTTAATTTATTTTAACGCATGATTATTATTTATTTACAGCCTCCATCACTGTAAAAAAAAAAAATCAGGTTCTCCCCAGTTTTGAAAATTTAAAATTTAGCATTTCCTCCCTGAAACCTCTTGCCAACTTTATGCATGTTTTTTTTCTATCTGTGGTCTTGTTGGAGTGGTTTTCATTTTCATTTTGGATTAAAATACATAATAGGGCACATTTTAAGTGGAAGTAGCAAAGATGTATTCTGGGTAGCTAATGGCTATAAGGGTGTGTAGGGTTTTTTGGTGGTGTGTATCGGGTGGAAGGGCGTGTTTGTGTACCTTTCTGTGGTGCAGCTGTGGTGATAGGCTCGGGCTGTGGGTTGGTTCTGGCTGGAAGGGCGTGTGTATTGGTGTTCTCCTCAGTTAGAATAAAATCAAGGGCTCTTTGAGGGTCACAGTCATATTTCAGAGCTGCCTGAGTCAGTGTGGAGTCTGGAATTGAATCTCCCAGCACAGCTCTCATCTGATCCAAACAGGAATACAACCGACCTGTCCAAACACAAACAAACAGGAAAATAAGGACAAGGACAAGGACAACATCAGTATAAAAACACTTGATTTTGTTCATACAAAGCCTGGTTAGTAGTAAGATAAGATACTTTTCTTTAAAACGTTATATTCAAGGTTTCCACAAAACATATTAAGCGCCACAACTGTTTTCAACATTGATAATAATAAGAAATGTTTCTTGAGCAGTGAATCAGTATAACCATGATTTCTGAGGATCATGTGACATTGAAGACTGGAGTAATGTCTGCTGAAAATTAAGTTTTAAACATTAAATTGTAATGATATTTAACCATTTTACTTTTTCACTGTACTTTTCAACAAATAAATGCATCCTTGGTCAGCATAAAATATTTCTTTGAAAATTATTTAAAAACTTTAAAAGGTTTTTGGGTCGTTTGAACAAATAAGTTGTTTAACCTGTCTTAAGGAAGCTGGTTAGGCTAATTTAGTCCACCAGACCCTGATCAGAGGCATTTATTAAAAGATACAAAAATGCAACACCTCAATAGGGCAACTGACAGAAACTCACCATAAATATACAGGAAGTTAAATAGCTATTTAATCTTTATTTCCACAACAACAAAATATCCATAGTTCTCATAAAAAAGAGAGCAACAAACTTCTCTGGGTGTATGTCCAAGATGTGTGTGTGCACGTTCACTTGGATGGGGTAAATGCAGAACACAAATCGATAGGATGGATATTACATTTTGCTACAAGTCACGTCAGTTTTCACTTTGAATTATATATACTAACATGAACATTATACACAGCAGAAAATATGCATATAATTAGTCTGGACCGCTATAAAATTTAAGGATGAACTGGTTGACCGGCCATAAATCGGAACCGGATGGTTTTTGCTTAAAATACGCGATCGGCAATCGGATGGTTTTTTGGTCTTTTTTCGGCCGATTTTTCCAGAAGTGCGCCCGCATTCACAGACTAGATTGTAATCAATCTCTATGCCATTTGTGTGGAAGTATTTCGAAATCTGTGCGCAGGACACTGGGGGCAACCGATCAGCACTGGAAGCGCAGAGCTACATGTCTGAGGCACAGACATAGACAGTAAAAGAAATGGACACAGCGACCCCATTGGAACTCAATTGAGACAAGTGAAGCCCATTTTTAGCATTTTTAGCACTTCCGTTTCTGACGCGCAGACTCAAACAAAGCTTGACGACGTCAGCAACCTGTCTGACAGATGTAAATGTTCTAGTAGCTGTGCGTGCAAACTGCCATCATTAATCTTGCAGAGACAGCGAGCTTGAGTGGGGAGTACTTTGGCGTGAGTGAGCAAGAGTAAGTATTCTGATTCATTATTTTGTATAGTATTTTAAAATGTAACGCCAGTACGCCATATTAAGTTAATTGCCTGCGAGCTTCTCCTCCTGTCTGTACGGTAATGCGAAAACTGTTTCTACGGGGCCATAATGTAACATAGAAGGTAATGGAGCCCTTTATACATTGTCGTGTATCTTTAGAAATAAATAATGGACAAACGGAGTCTTTAAACGCCTCAGATGTAAAGTTATTCGCTGTCAAAGTGACGCCAAAATGAATGGGAGTCAATGGGAACGCTAACGCAAGTGAAGTTCTGCTAAAAGATAGCAGCCCCCACCCGACTTCAACTTCCGGTCGAGTTCCTTGCCACCTGAGCACAGAAATAAGAGTCCCTTTCCCGCTCACTGAAGCTGCACAAGAGTATCTGTACCTGTCCGTGACCTGCACAAGCGGAGACAGTGAAGGGATGTTCATCTCAACTTCTCGCATGTTGGATGATAAATGAAACGTACCAAACGTACTAAAATCACCTGCTGTGGCACACTGAAAAAAAGTGTTTCATTTCAATTAAATAATTTTAGGGTAATGATTCACATCTATATTTTTTTACTTGAGACAATAGTTATTTATTTTTCATTGGCTCAAGTAAAAAAATATAGATGTGAATCATTACCTTAATTATTATTATTATTAATTGGATGAATTAAACACTTTGCATCTTTTTTTCGCACCAACATTATTTTATTTTAACATTTTGGAATAATACTTATATAGCATGCTTTTATTTAGTCTCACTGGTAAAGACCTTGTTTTAAATTTAAAACCACATTTAAAAACTAAAATATGCTTATTTAGAAACATCTTATTGAATGTGCGTTGATTGTGTTGTTTGGATTGTAGAACTATGAAGTTGTTGCCTTTAATTTCACATGGTTACAGTTAATCTTTTCATTTAAGGCCAGTTCTCTGTAGTTTCAACCCAATTCAAAAACAGAAGCTAAATGCTGATGGCTGTACCATCTATGTTTGTATTGAATGTAGGCTACTTACTGTGCAGTTACTGCCCTTAATTTCAGATGATTATGGTTCTTGTTTTCAAAAGCCAAAAGCCAGTTTGGCCTATTAAATACCAAATAAACATCTTGTTTATGCACACTTCCCTTCTTTCTCGTTTGTTGCTTAAAGATGCAAAAAAAAAAAAAAAAAAAATCGGAAATCGGTATTGGGCCATCTTAACCAATAAAGTCAGTGTGTACCTACCTTGCTGTAGTGGGTCTAGTGTGCCTGCAATGGAAGGAGATGTTGGCATCTCCTCTTCCTCCTCCTCATATTCTGCCTCTTCCAGGGTCTCTACATGTCGAGCCTGCCTCGAGTCTTGACGCGAGTAGATAAACTGTGCAGCTATGAAAAACATAATTCCACAAACATCTCCATAACAGACAAAACTTAACACCCTAATTATACAGTTATTTGACGTGTTAATGAATATGGGAGTTTTAATTTTATTCAACAACAAAAAAAAATTATTTTCATAAATGGTATTGCAGTGGGTCATAGAATCCAGTAAAATTAAAAGGTTACTGGGTTCAGTTCGAATCTTTACAAACTTAAGCAAATATCACCATAATCATATGCAAATTATAATTACACAAATCTTCAAACTAAAAATATAAACTACATTAGAAACGTTTTGCAATTGCTTTATGGCATATCTAAATGATGGGCACCCTCATAATATGGAATTTATACATGTATTTAATACTAAACACAAACCAGTGGCAGGAGAGATGCAGTAGTCATCTTCCACTGACTGACCGTACATGTCATCATCCTCAAAGTCTATGAACAAGGAAGAAATGTAGACTTTCTGTTATATTGCCAGTTAGTTAAAGCAAGCACGCTGCATCAGCAACAGAAAAGCATTGATGGGGCCTAAAAAGCTTTGCTTATTCAGCCACTCTAACTGAAGCAACACAAAAAAACGTTATGAACAAAACTGACAGTCAATACAGGGTTGAAAAATAGTAAATAAATTTAATCTTACGAGAAAAAGAAACCAGATGTTATTTTGTCTTATATAAACTTCAAAGCTGATTTGCTCACCAATAATAATAATAATAATAATAATAATAAAATACAAAGGCTTGATGTAATGTAATATTGTCTATGTTTACTATAATTAGAAACTACTATCTGAGTTTAAAAGCACAGAACTCGTTATGATGTGAACAGTTCAGCTGTTTCCATCTGAAACAGTGACACGACAGCAGTCTGTCATACTCTGCAGCACCGAACACTTGATAAATAAACCAGCTAACTAGCAACCATACAGGCCTCTTTACACAAAAACGGTTAAATATCATACTCCTCCAATATACCTTCGTCGTAGTTATAACCTCGGACATTCCTGTGACGGGACATTTTTTGTTCGACGGCTTTCTTTCACGTAAACAAAGTGCGCGAGGCAAGAAATCAATTGTCAGTGTAAAGTTTTAGACATGCGTCTCACTCCACTGCTGCCATGTTGACGGCCATCACAAACAGGAGAGACGCGCATGCGCAGTGAGAAAATACGCAGACTATAAATGTGTATTAAAATGTAGATTCCGAAAGCCTCTAAAATTCAAAAAACAAAAAGTTTTTTTATGAAAGTAGTAAGTTTATAACTGAAATGTAGGCGTATATTATAGTTAACATGCTAAGATTCGTACATTTTCATTTTAGCGGTGCATTAATACCGCTGAATTATTAACAAAATGTATTATTAAAAATAAGAATTAAAAAATTAAAACACGACATTATATGATGAGATTATTTTACAGTTGCGTGATTGGGGAACCACTGCCAATGGGTTTTCCAAATATAGTTAGCCTATCTATAATGTGTATATGTTTCACTTATTGTCATGTGTTTTATTGATCTTTTGACGTCCATACATCTGCCCAAGTGGAGAAAAAAATCCCCTGTAAAGTTTATCTGTCCTTGGAACACAAGACTCATCAGCTGCAAAACCTACTCCTGGAAACCACCTTCAGTCTTTCTCCTCCTCTCTGCTGTAGTTTTTTAGGATCTTTATGACCCTAAAACTGGAGAGGAAAATTAA
This sequence comes from Carassius auratus, assembly GCF_003368295.1. Lineage (NCBI taxonomy): Eukaryota > Metazoa > Chordata > Actinopteri > Cypriniformes > Cyprinidae > Carassius > Carassius auratus. Next base: position 13,819,339 of record NC_039265.1, on the reverse strand, counting down.
CTTAGTTCCCTGTTCATATCTCATAAATTACCATTCATATTTGACTGCATGGAAACATCAGGTGATTATCTAAACTAAAAATAGAGGATATAAAAAAGAGGATATAGGAGTTCTGGTTAATGGTATTCATTTGATTACCATTTAATTTCTTACAAGTCAGGAATACTGAGGTGATGTATGAATGCGTTGTTCTGTACATCAGATATAGGCACAGAGACATAATGAGAAAGATTCAACACAGTCATTAATCTCATACTGTTCGTGCTAAATAGGTTTCATTCACATCTGCATGACATTTAAAACTTTGAGTACATGTCTAAATTTAGCATAAAAACACACTCAGCAGTGCAGATATTGCTTTCTTAGAGTGACCCAGTTATATCAAGTGTACATGGGCTGTGAAGGGTGGGAGGGGTTCTTTCCATGTGCAAAAAAAGCAACCCAATCTCAACTCTTTCATGGAGTGGTGATTTTATATGAATTTATATAATGTAATTTTTATATATAAAAATGACATATGTAAGCAGGTTGCAATTAGAAATCAGTTATCCAAAACTTAATACAGCTATGAATTGCATGGGAGTGTGTTTAAAAAAGAACCTCATTGCACGGGTGGGAGGGGTTTTTTCCATGTGGAGAAAAATCAACCTGATCTAATGAGGAAACGTAACTTTTATGAGGTTGCGGTTTTGTATGAATTCATATGTATACATAACATTTTTAAAAAAAAGTAAGCATGAAGGTCAATTTGAAAAAAGATTCAATGCATGACATATGCATATCTACTTTGTGTTGTCTTGCTATTGTTGACAGGGTTAACTAAACTGAAGGTAGCAACTAGTAGAAGTCAAAACAGGAGATAAACATTTGACTGACCCATGATTCACCTCCGGTGTGCGGTATGTGTGTACGGTGGGGGATGTTTCATTCACTGCATCTTTTTAAAAAGTGTTACCCACAGGTTGTGTCGATGGCTGTATATCATGATGGAGGGTGAGTGATGGGGGGGGGGGGGGGGGCAGAAATAACATTTATAATTTTAATTAGGCCTTAAACACAGGTCAGTCTCACACATCATTAAGTCTGTAGTCTGTATGTGGTGTCTGTTTCCAGACTGACTCACAAATAGTTTGAGGTCACAAACATGCTGCAATGGAAAACTGTGCACTTTAACATCATCATGCAGATGCACTCACATTAAGTGATTCTCCTTGAGCATTTGATGTTTGAAGAAGCCTCAGACATGTGTGTGAGTGGGGGGCAAAATGGGGGGGGGGCGCAGTGAGATGAATCATCCAGTTAGTTATTGCATTTTACTCAGAAACCTAGGACCTTACAGATGAGCAATACTCTTAATGCTATATTGAATAAATAACTGCAATAGTAGTAATATTATTAATAGTACCTCATTTTTAAAGATTATTTTTAATATTATTAATACTCCAGTTGGGATTTATTGCACATTTTTCCAGAGTAGTTAAATCTGATTGGTCAATCTTGGCACTCTGCAGTCAAATATTTAGACTTATAATGTGAACAACAAGAATTAAAATATTGTAAAGGTATTTTTAGATTCTGCTGGGTTTGATATTAGGTTATTTGCGCAATGCAATTCATACATTTTTGTGTGGCTGTTATTGAATGACACCACAGCAAATGGTGACGTTGTAGTTTTGATCTGTTGTGTAGTCTAATCATAAATCACCTACCTCATCATAAGGAAGTAAACTACTGAAATAAAATGGCGCCTGTGTAAGTGTTTTGTCTTTTAATGAAGCACCCCCGCAATAACCCCTCCTTGTTCTGCAATGGAATGGATGGATGAGCGCTCTCAGCAAGCGCGCAGACACTACGAGCTCTGCTGAGCACGTGAGCGTCACTGGTCAGAAACAATGGCTCGCGCTGACCGATATGATAAGTGACGGTCACAATATGCCAACCAAGTGAGCGCAATGAGCAGACAACCTATAAAACAAAACATATAGACCACAAACCTCAAGAGTGTGTGACAGAGTGAGTTTGCTGGTTGCACTCTTCGATGATTATGCAATTACGCAGACTATCATATGGCAACAGGTTGGACATGTCGGAGAACTTAAACAAGCTGCACTACTTTTTCATCCAGATAAATAACCTGACTGTGACTTTCAGTAACAAAATGTGCCATATGTATTGTGCAACGTGACGCAAAATGAAATTATTAGCAACCCAGAGGTGGTACATTTCTGGAAAAGGAAAAGCGAAACTGTTGCAACCAGTTGAAAGCGAGAGAAGTGAAAAAAATAATAATAAAACAATTCAAATGAAATCTAGATGTTTTCTGGGCAATTTGCTTTCCATAACTGAACACCTGCATATTTGGAATGGGAACTTTAAAAAGTACAGTAATCGAATGGCATAATCTGAAACATGTAGCCTAATTCGTTCATCTTTACTAAAATACTCTGTCATTTCTAAAATACATCACTTAAATATTATCTCAGTGTTTGATGTACTGATAAGCTATTAAGCACAGACAGTACCTCTAATCACGGTGCGGACCGATTCTTAAAAACAAATGACTCTATTGAGTCGGTTCTTTTTAGTGAATCAAAGCATGTGAATTTCGATTCCTGAACGAATGACTCCTATGGTTCTAATCAGTCCTCATATCCCACTAAAAGCATCGTAAAGCATCAATCAAACAATTAAATCAATCAGTTAAATCAAATGAATCAACGTTCATTTCCGGTTGTTCGTAATATGATAACGTGTTATAGATAGGCTACACATTTTACGTTTTGCTGTAATCACTGGTATTTAATATACATTATTCAACGTGATAACGTTTAAATTTTTTATTATTATTTACAGATTTGCATTTATGGTGCTTCTAAAACGTCTGGTAAAAGTCTCAGAAATCTTGGTTTGCAGAGAACACGTTTTGAAAGAAAAGTGTGAAATGTATTTTTTATACACTCTGTTTAACTATGATGTTATCATTTTGCAAATAAAATAAGTAATTTGTAATGATATTTTTCACAGTTTTTCATCTTCCAGACGACTCGTGCACCTGAGGAATCGCGAAATTTCTGTACGATTCCATCAGTCACTAGAGCACAGCCTCAGTACCGCGCAGAGAAGATGCCCAGACCCCTCACGCTCTGTTTCCCCCTGTTTGCCAAACTTTCACTCCCGCTCAGAGTCCACATTGTTCTCTCTGAAACCCGCTGCCACCCCTCCCTGTATTTTTACCTCGAAAAACACAATATAATTGTTCCAAAAGAACAACAGTGAACTATTAGCGCGGAGCTCTCCCTCAAAAGGCGCTCTGATGTCTGAATAGTAGAGTGGTTGTGCGCCTGCGCAGAACCCGAGGCGCCAAATTTAGCGGGAGGGAGAGACAGCCCTAGCTTTGTCTGATGGATCTGTTTACAATCTCGCACACTCCGTAGAGAGCTTAATATCGGCACTTCCTCCTCGAAGAGGAGCTGACAGCACTCCACCGCAGTACACTTGAGCCGAGCGCACTCACCATCACTTCTCTACCCTCCTCTTGAGCAGCAGGATGGCGAGGCGGCACAGACACAGGTGAGTTTTAAGAGTTACTCATTTTGCTTTAAACTTTGATGAGCGCATGTACGTTATTTCCTTTATATTTTGAGACTGCGCTCCAGAGCCACATGCGGACACTTAAGACTCAAGACTTGCTAGACAGTTCGCGATGACAGCATTACATTTACTAAGTGCATGCCTCAGAAGTGGTGCGCTCATATTTAGTTGCATTTTTACAAACGCACGCATTTCCCCGAGGAATAACGTAACAGTTAGTTGTTTCTTCTGGTTGCGCCGCGCCGCGATGAACAGGTGGATGGCATGCGGGCTCGCCGCTCGCGCCAGCGCGGTGGTCTCGCGCTCGTGTTCATTTAAATGTTCATTCATTCACCGTGCGCGTGCAAATCCGCAGGACAGGTTACGGTGAGATCTGGTACTTTCCCAAAGAATACACACTCGTTATGATTCAGAAACAATGGACGAGAGGCACAATGTCAGCGGCAACGTAACGTTAGTGTGTCTGAAAAAATAGCGGGCGACTGAAGAAACACCTAACGTTAGGCATGTTCGCGTGAATAATTAATTTTTTTACTTTTCACCCTCTTTTGGGGTTTTATGGAGGTAGTCCAGCATTATATCGTTTGGATTAATTTTGAGATTATGTGTAAACCGGATGGATTATATTCACTGAGTTTTCTAAATCCGCTTTACAGTTGTCGGATTTACAATGACTGGTATTATAGTCTTAAAGGGATAGCTCACTACCAAAATGAAATACTGTCATCATTTAAACACCCTCGTGTTGTTCCAAACTTTCATGGCTTTATTTTTTGCGTCGGACGAAAAAAAGAGATTTAGGGAGAGCGTGAGGATCTGACAGCTCGGTCACCGTTTACTCTTACTGCATCTTTTTTCCTTACAATGAAAGTGAATGGTGACAGCGGCTTGTCATGCCACGTAATATTTCTGTTTGAAGAAATAGTAGACAGGATGAAAAAAGAAAATTGCTTAACATGAGGGTGACTTTTGTATGAACTTAAAGTTTGTTTCACATTTTAAAGTTATCATGCATGTGCTTTTGTAATATAAATTTTTAACATGCTCAGGCAACAGGTTAAAAACAAGGCATTTGTTATATTGGTCACATGAGATGATAATGGTAAACTAAGACTGATGTTTAAAAAAATTCCTCTGAATATGGTTTCAGCCACAGCTAGACTATTTTGACAAATATTTAAATGCACATGTACAGTTAGTCAGCAACCCTCAATGCACACTAAAATAAAACAGTATCTATTTGACTAGATTTTTTTTGTTTTGTTTAGTTTTTCTTAATTTCAGTGAGCTAGGTGCGTTTTGAGTTTTATATTTCAAGTTAAATACTTTTAGTCAAGGAAGTGAGCAATCATCTTAATCTTTTGTTTTAAGCACTGGCATTAAGGATAAACATGAGGTTTAAAAGTACATAAACACACATACACCTGTGGCACAAAGGCCAGGAGAACTTTGTTCTCCACGTCTGCTTGTGCTCCATCCTGATTGGCCAAGAGCCGGCCAGGTGAGATGGTTTTGACAGTACCTGTGCAGGTCTGAACACGCTCTCTCCATCATGAAACAGTGCCAGTCCACGCACACGCTCACTGTTTCTGTGGAAACCAAAAACACCAGAACAGGTTTCTCTGAGCGTGTCCCCCTGCACCCTAACCTGCCGGCTGTACTGGTTCATCAGCTCTAGTTTTGTGTTGACTGTGTTATCGCTTAATTTTTCTATAGCATGTGATAGACGTATGGGGTGAAAGGGTGTTTTTTACACATGTCATCAAACACATCTATCATGTTCATGAGGATATGCTCCTGTCTTATTTCCTGTCCCCCACTCCCTTATTTATTTTTTTCCACATCCTTCATGTTTGCTTTTGCTGCTTCACTATTTACCCCCACCCCTTGATACCCTGTTCTCTTTATCTCACAATCTATTCCTCCCCCCCAGTGTTTACAGTAGCGACGAAGATGATGATGATGTGGAGATTTATGATCATGACTACGATGGTCCTCATGCCAAGACAGGAAAACGCCACCTCGGCAAGACACGCTGGACCCGTGAGGAGGTATGCTTACTGTTGTCTGGCTTTGTTTGGGTGTTATTTTTTTTTTGATTAACCGTCTGATCTATACTTCAAAAAATGAGTCTAAGTTCCAGTTATTAATTATTTTTTTATTATTAAAAAAATTAATAATAACAAATTAATTTTGACAATTTAATATTTTTGTTTTTATTATTATTAATTTATTATTATTTTTATTGTTGTATTTTATAAATTTTGAAAAAATAATAAATAGAATAAAAAAGACATTAAAACTTATATATTAGTTCAAAGTGGGTTTGCACTCACTAAGCTTTAATTTTTTTGCACCTTCTTGATATTTGTATTGTTTGAGGATTGCTTTTGGCTGTTTATGTTTGATATGGTACCTTTGTATTCAGTAACAAATTGAACACACTTTATTTACATTTAGTTTGACTGATAACCCTTTATTTTTCATGTAGCTTCATATATTTATTGTATAATGTAAACATTATTTAATTATTGCTTATTTAACAATTAACTATTTATTTGATTATGCATACAATGCTACAGTTTGATGTGACTTTTTTTTCACAGGATGAAAAGTTGAAGAGGCTGGTAGAGCATCATGGTTCTGAAGACTGGAAAGTCATTGCCAGCTTTCTGCCTGTGAGTGTTTTTGTGTCTACGATTGTTTAAGTGTGTGTCCATGTAAGCAGCTTGTGTATTTAAGCTTTAGGGGGTTAGGTTAGGTTATGTTAGGTGTGGTGTTTTATATATGTGCATTTGCATATGAATAGCCAAAGGATCAGGTACTGTAGAAGTGTGTGCACGTTTTGGAGGATTTTGCATAATTGGCTATTCCTCATTGGTTGGCCTAGTTTGGAACAGAGTCAAGTGGGGGGGGGGGGGTATGGCAGGGTTTCAGAATCCACTGTGCACCTGCATGCACACACGGATGTACAAACACACACACACAAACACAAATGCACATTCAGGTAGAAACATATGTTCACTTATAAATGTATAACATTTCTCAGGTACAAAAACACACAGTACACATACACACATAACTTCGAGCTATATGCAGTCAAAAATTGTCTACTTCTAGTTATAGATTTCTTTGCATCAATCTCAAAACATGAACAAGAATCAGAAACTAAAGCTGTTTCATTTCTGATTCACTCTGTGTGGGGTTTCTGAAACACCTGGGATCTCATGTGCAGAACATTGAACTCATATTAAACTCAACAATTTACTTTAATTCAAAGTAAACACCACACTGACAACCTAAAATTAGATTCCATTCTCTATTACCTAACTTTAAGTGTGTGTGTGTGTGTGTCACAGAATCGCACAGATGTTCAGTGTCAGCATCGCTGGCAGAAAGTTCTCAACCCTGAACTTATAAAAGGACCGTGGACTAAAGAAGAAGACCAACGGGTAAGACATCTACAATTTGACACAAAATACCCGAACCACAACCAATATGTTACCTCGGATGACCAAAATACAGCCACAGGATTGCAGTTACAAAACCAACTAATCCGCATGCAACCAGGAGAAAGTTAAAGGAGAAAATAAAGATCCATCAAGTGGGTGTTGTGTTGTAATGATTAACTGTTGGGACCAGGTGTTTCTCTATTTAGCATCGTTTTTATGACCCAGCAGAAGTCATTAGCAGGTGTATTTTGCAGATATTCAACGTAATACCACTATCTGTATCTGTATGCAATCCTAAAACACTTATGCAATGTTAGTTCCCTTTCTCTATGGGTTTGTGCTGGGCTGTAATACACTCCCTCTTTCAGCTCTAACCTCCTTTTCCTTTTCCCACACTTCTAACTTTTTCACTCTCTTTCTCAGGTGATCGAGTTGGTTCAGAAGTATGGCCCCAAACGCTGGTCTGTGATTGCGAAGCACTTAAAGGGGAGGATTGGGAAGCAATGTAGAGAGCGCTGGCACAACCACTTGAACCCTGAGGTGAAGAAGACTTCCTGGACTGAGGAAGAAGATCAGATCATCTACCAGGCGCATGAGAAACTTGGAAACCGATGGGCTGAGATTGCCAAGCTACTTCCGGGCAGGTAAAGAAATGGTGCTTACAAACTACATTCTATGCATTGGTATATGATAATGACATTCTATTGTTATGTTTTGGTCATCAGAACTGATAATGCCATAAAGAACCACTGGAACTCCACAATGCGACGGAAAGTCGAGCAGGAAGGCTACCTGCAGCAGGCCGCTAAAGTCGGCCCCACTCCGCTAAATAACAGCTATGCTAAATCTCACCTGCTGAACTACACTCAGACACCGACCAATGCATCCATGCCTGCCTCGTCCATGAGCAATCAGTATCCGTACTACTCACTACTGTCTGACTCACAACGGGTACGAGTAACCTTATCTCACAAATGTTTGCCTATTAAAACATTTCATATGAAGGCTGTTTGTCATTTACACCTTTTTTTTCCTTCTTATTTTCAGGTGCCATTTCCACTTGCTGTTCAGCTGAACATCATGAACATTCCCCAACATGGCACTGCTGCTATCCAGGTAACCCAAGAGCAAATCACACTAAAATTACTTTTAATTCAGCATGAATGCATTCAATTAAAATAACAGTACATGTATACGTGTATCTCATTAGTAGACTAATTCAAACCGGAGCATTTTGACAATCATAAAAAGAGCTGTCTTGTTCATTTGTGAATCGAACTACACTTGTGCAGTATGTTTTTTCATTGAATCCAGCCAACAATACGACGTTTTATTTTATTGTTTTATCTAACTGCATTCAGTTCAGTATCACAACAGAGGAAAATAAAGAAATAGATTGTTTCGTTCACTTTGCACTGTTTTGATTCCTGTGATATAGAGACACTACAGCGAAGAGGACCCCGAGAAAGAAAAAAGGGTGAAAGAGATTGAGATGCTCTTGATGTCAACAGAAAATGAGCTGAAGGGACAGCAGGCACTACCAGTAAGTGTATGTGTTTGTGTGTGTGTGTGTGTGTGTGTGTGATTAATTGGAGGAAGCATCTGGGGGTCTATTTCACATTTTAACTGCTTGGCTAAATGATGCAATTGTGCCTTATCACACCACAAGCTCTGTTTAACTCCTTGTGCAACTCCGAACCCCCTCCCAACACTTCACATCATTCAACTCGACAAGTTCCCTTTCTTTCTGACTGTTCTTCCTGCATGCATCCCTCTCTTCATTTTGCTTCATTTCTGTTCTACACCCACAGAGCTTCTCTTAAAACCTTTTTTCTCGCCCTCTCTCACAGATCTCCATGAGCAGCTACGGTGGGTGGAACAGAGGCTCTTTGACGGATAGCTCAGTTGGTGTGGTGGTTTCAGTCCCGGCTCCATCCCTAGAGCAGGGATGTCTACCAGAAGAAAGCGCCCATGGCAACACGAACAGCCCAAACAATGACGCCAGCTCCTCTTTACCAGAGTTTATTGACGCTATTGATTCGGTAAGAGACCATGAAAGAATCCCATGTTAGAAACCCTCGCTGTCCTCACGTGGTCTCGTCTTCTCAGGCCCCATCTATCTGGGCCAACATACACTCCAATAGGAGATCTCCTAAAATGGAAACTCAATCTAATCAGGGTTCACCCGCCCACAGCAATGACAGCAGTGCCCTCACATATCTTTGCTCTACACCCAAACATTCAGCAAACAGACACCTGCATTCTTCTCCTTCTCAGGTTGCCTGAAAATGCTTTACCCTGATCAATCAGTCACCCAATAACTCATTGATTATCTGATCACCCTGAACCAATCTCTTCATACTAATACATATCAGTCTGCATTAGTCAACACGCATAGGCCTCATCTAAAAGTCACGTCACCAAACATAACCCATTTATAGAACCCATGAGTGTTTCTAAGGTCATAAAGTGTGTGGTAAGAAAAAGATATTTGAGCGTATTGCATCAGCTCTTAGTTCTACATTTTTATGACGCCTTAACTCATTTTATCTTTTCAGAATGATTGTTTAATCAGTGGCACTGTTGATTTTGCCTTATGATTGGTTGTTTTAGTAAATTAGTTTCGTAGCAATGTCAAACACTAGATAATCAAGACAGCCTTTGATTTTAATATAAAAATTGTTCGATGTCAGCTTAGCATTGTGCATGAAGGAATGTTGTTGTTTTCTTGATTACCAGGGGGCAATTGAAAATAATCTCCAATGAACACTGGATTATTGATGTGCAATTACAAGAATGCAAGCAATTTTTTACATTTCCTCCATTTATGTTATGTTTGCAATTTTATGCATAGCAAATTCTTGCAGTGTTCTTCATTAAATTTTAGTGATGCTCTGATCATACAGTTACCATAATAACCGTGATACTTTTAGCCTAGAGACAGTATTGTTACTCATATGTGAAACTCAGTTTTTGAAATCAAATTTAAGCTGATTTTGACCCCATTTAGAGGTCCACCCACAGCTGTGGTTTTCAGTTCAATATCTTATAGTTGTCCTATTTTTCTCTGTTGCAGTTCTTTAATGGATCAGTGAGCCCAGACTCAGACAGTCAAAGCTTACCTGTTACGTCCTCGCCTGTCTGCTCCCAGAAAGCACTGCACAAAGACCTTGCTCTTCGGCCTCAGAAGGAAAATGAGCTGTAAGTGTCCATTCCAATATTCTCTGCATTTATAGTTGCATTCTTTATGATCCGATGTATAAAGAAGTTTCCCATACACATATAAAGCAAAATCACAAGTTAAATTAAATAATTGAGACTTAATGTGATTGTAATGAGACACGTGTTTGCTTTCCGTTTCAGGTTCAGGACCCCAAACCTGAGGCGTTCCATCATGGAGTGCTCTCCTCGCACACCAACTCCATTCAAATCCACGCTGACAATGCAAGACACCAAATATGGACCACTGAAGAGGGTGAGACTAAATAACATACATTTACATAAAAAGGTGCATTATATAAATTATATATTAAATAAAAAATATAATTTATGTAATTAATTGTATTTTTATATTATTAATGTATGTATGTATTTGTTGTTTTACTATTATATATATTAAAGTATTATAATATTTCATGCTATGGCTGATAAAAAAAATTCTATACCATATGTAAAATGTAAAATAAAACGCAAAAAAACAGCATTACTGTACAGTATTTTTTTTTAAGATTTGCTAAATCATTATTATATCTTTATATTAATTATTAGTGTTAAATTATAAAAAAATAACTTAGTAGTTCGAGTTAGTAGAAAATGAGCATGCACAATTAAATATCCAATACAATCCAATAAGCCTTTAATATCGGCCATTAACCGATATGATACCGATATGTGGTGCATCACTACTTTGGAATATTTTATTCAAGATTCTGTTCTGTTTCCAGGTCCATAGTCCTTCACTGGACTCTGGAGTGGTTGGTGCTATTAAACAGGAGCCTCAGGAGTGTGAGATCAACGTTGGGGGGATGCACCTTGACCAGCCCCCCCTAAAGAAGATCAAACAGGAGGTCAGTTTGGGATAATGTGGGCCCCTTCATTTGAATACATCTCAATGTGATATTCAAATAGCTCAAATGTAATAGCTTCTTGTCTGTACGTTGCTATTTGAATTTGTTAGTAATATCAGTATGCTGTCAAACTTGTCTGATCATTCGGTGTATGAGCGGGTGTGTGAATTAGACATTAGATATTATTCGCAGGATTATGGAAGTAATATACAGTCATTTATGCATGGTGTATTTGGATGTAGTCAATAATGTTAATGGATCTTTTGGATTGGGATCTATAGGTGGAGTCAGCTTGTCTGCAGTGGGAGGGGCAAGATCTCCACACCCAGCTCTTCCCTTCCAGTGGCTCCGCCCATGACATGCCTGTGAGTATTTTGATATCGCTTGTATACACACATCAGAGTAAATGTAATTTCTCAGCATTAAGTTAACATTTGACGGCTCTCTTCTCTGGAAATTATAGGATCTGTTGACTAGCTCTGTGCTGATGCTTCCGAACGCAGAGAAAACTGAGGATGGACACAAAGCTCAGCTGCCCCGCAGACCCATGGGAAGCCCTATGCAGGTACCATATCTACCCCCAGAAAGCCCTATATGTACTCATCTGAAACGTATTTGGACATTAATTTTTGTGGACGTATAAGAGTGACCAAGATGTAACCAATATGAAAGAAAGCATCAAAATGTAAATTTTGAAAACAAATGTTAATGAAATGTTTTGCTTAAATATGTATTTTTGGTTCGTAAAACTTTATAGCCCATTTTGTAGTAGCACACATTGACTTTATGACTCCAGGTGCTGAATTGTGCCATAAAATTGTGAAGGCCATGCAAAACCTGACCAATCACCTTCATCATTGACTTTTTCTACTTCTCTCCATCTTTACTTCTCCTCTCTCTCTCTCTCTCTCCTTTTCTCTCTCTCAGCAATTGAGCACATGGGAACAGGTGCTTTGTGGGAAGACAGAAGAGCAAACGATGCCCTCCGAAGCCACGCACAAATACCTCAGCAATTATTCTTCGCGAGCACTGGTCATGTAAAGAGACAGATAGAATGAGACAGAGACAAATATAGAAAAGGAAAAAGAGTGACAGAAGACAATCATTCTCAAAAGAAGTAAAAGAGGGACACTCCTACACTTGTGGTACATTATTTGGGAGAGGCTAAAAGCCAATTTGTAGACTGCACAGTCGATGTTAGTCCTCAATGTTTAAGCTGTGCCATCATTTGATTCAAGCAACCAAAGACATTTTTCATGTTGTGTTTTTCTACCTTTTTTTTAATTTCAATTGAATAATATTGTATTATATATTTTGTATTATATATGGGAAATGAATTCTCTATGTGGGTTCTAATTTTATGGATTTTAATATAAGGAACAATTTGCAGTAATTTATTATTATTTTGTATTAAGAATAATAATTAACTACGGTGGGCACCTTTGCCAGTGTTTGACCCCAGTATTGCTCACTTCTTAATCGCTAAATGTGTGTTAATTGTAAGGAGTGTGTGTCCTCCTAGCATTATCAAAATCATACACCCAAAACTAGACAAGATTTGTACTCCGTATCTGTGGGTGTCCGACAGAACTGCCCTTGCAGAGATCGTATGTATTTCCACCCAATGCCTAACAGCACTGCTATGTATTCCTGGCCAAAACAAACCATGCCCAATGCCTAAAAATGACTTTGCCAAGTTTGAACATTCAAGTTTGCCTAGTGTAGATTTACGGTGATATATCTAGTGTACAAAGGTACTCTGCCTGTTTAGTAGTGTTGCCATTTCAAAAGCGTTCAAGATCGAAACCACAATGTCGAATTTCTCTGTATTAGCACTATTTCAGGGTTTAGATCAACTATGCAGAGATTTAAATAGAACAAAACTTTTTTTTTTTAGTTTTTGTATTCGCTAAATGGGAAAAACAAGGTTTACCAAGCATTTTCAAATCAAGGGTTTAAATGGTCACATGTTTGCCTTTGAGATGATAAAACATTTCTTAATCATGTTTTCATAGACACTTTTGCATGTCAATTTGTAATCAGATTTACATTGGTATTTCTAATTTTTGAAACACTGAAATGATTGTTGCTTTTATACCTAGTCGGCTTGTTTTTGATATTACAATCAGCCTTTGATACTAAGATTGCAGTGTCCAATCAAAAGCATTTAGCAATAACGTTTTTGTTATTCGCTGCCTTTTTGTATTAGCTTCAAGTACAAACACTTTTTTTACACTGATTATGAACTTTTTCATACGTTTTTTTATACAAACTTTTATAACTGCCTTGTAAATAAAGTGTGTTTTGGAAAAAAAAATCAATATCTCTGGCTTACTGGTTTCTTTTCCAATATAAATAATTAAAATGTATATTGCACAGATGTCAATAAAACCAAAATAAAACTACTGTCAGCATTTGAAGCAGATATTATTATTTAATCAATTTATTAATTTTAATTAAGTGTTATACAGTGGCTCCAAAAAGTCTTTCTAGTAAAATTTTAGGTAAAGAAAGCCAGCATTCAAATATATATTGGTCTTATTTATGAAAAATATCTTTTGTTTCATAACTGCTAACAGAGTATTAAATGCTTAAAATCTTTTTATTTTTTATATAGCACAACTTTAATATTTCTTGTAATAAAATGCAACATAAAAAGTGTTTAAGCTATGTCTTTTTAAATATTTAATAAAATGTATTTTTTATTTTAAATAATAAAATCAAAATACATTAATGCATTTTAAGTGTGGCCTACCTAAGCCAAAGAGTATAATGACTTTTTGAGTCCACTGTAAGATGGACGATGGATAATTTTGATTTGAATTCTCTTGAAAAAACACCACCACACACCACATAAGTGAACGCAGCCATTTTCCAAAGACCATCTCACCAAGTGCCATACTCAGTGTTTACTCAAACACTTGTGGCAGAGTGATAACTATAATTGTGTAGTATTCAAATGGTTCTGTATAGCTTGTAACATGGAAAGAAATGATAAAGGCTGAATATGAATGGAGAGAATCTGGAATGACCTATTAACTCTCTATCAGGGTTTGTAGTAGGACATATGCAAATGCCACCAACTGTATTCTCTCAGGCTAACTTAGGAATGCTTTCCCTGAATGCCAACACACACATTAGACCACATTAGATACACATTCTATTTGTTCATATGGGTGTGTTGACTGTTTTTTGAGGGTGAATTTGAGATCTTTAAGCGAGGTGTTTTGTAGAGAGCTGTCAGTCCCCCAGGGCTTCACACTGATGGAAACACTTTCCAACTCAAGCCCTAACAGATGCTCCCCCACTGTGTGTGTGTGTGTTGGTGCGGGTGAGAAAATGAAGTAAAAAATGAAAATGATGGGTTGTATACTAGCATTTGAACATGTATATGTGCATGTTTGTGGTGTAGAAACTCCACTTGAGTCTCTTGAGGATATTGCTTTTCCTGTGTGGCTGTTGAAGGCGGAGGCCCGGATCAGACCAGGGCCTAAATTTGCAGCTGCCCAGCATCCTGACCACCTGCTCGCTGGCCTCCCCAAACCCACATATAACCTAAAAACAAACCAGAGGTGCCAAATATACACAGATACGGTGCTAGAGAAGAGCTGTGGAGCTATTCATGGTTCAGTACACTAGAATAATATCACAACTTTCACCCACACATAACGTTGATGTACTGTAAGACAGATATGCGTGTTCAAAATAGGGTGGTTTTCTGACAGACAGAGATGATGATGATCAAATATGAATTACTCTACGCCTTATCATTTTCAACCACCTAAAAGTTTTTTTATTTAAAAAGGGTGAAAGGGAGGTAAAACGAGGGGGAGATGAGAGGAGAAACAGAGAATTATCGTCTGAAAAGAGTTTTGCTACTGTGTCAGCTGATGTTCTTTTGTGCAAGCATCTGTTCAGTAAATGTGTGTTTGTGTGTGTGTGTGTGTGTGTGTGTATGTGCGTGCGTGTGCGAGTGCTGTGGGTTACAAGAACGGAAAGGCCTGTCAATGAAGACACATGAGCAGACTTTCAGAACAGGAGCACAGCCCTCCAAAACCCCACACACCTGCTCTCTGTCTGAGAGAGAGAGAGTGAGAGAAAGAAGGAAAGAAAGAAAGAAAGAAAGAAAGAATGAAAAAATGATGTGGTGATGGTACTGGTGTGTGTGTGGGGTGGGGGGGGGGGGGGGGTGTATCACCACCCTAAAGTGACACCAAAAAAACAAAAACACAGGTGCAAAGAGTTCCTTCCACTCAAACACACACACCCTCTGAGTGTGACCTTTGTGTTGGAAACAGTGTGTGGAACGTTTCCGAGCTCAATAATGACATCATGTATGTCTCTGTAGCCGTCTAATCAGAACTAAGGGTGCGAATTATACAGGAGGGTTGGAAGGGAGGATCTGACCCCCACAACTTACATTTTTTATGAAAATGGTTCGGTTTTTAATGTCAAAAGTATATATTAATGTAAAGCGTTTTTTTTCATTTTACACATGAAACGTTTCAACAGCATTAACTACAACACTTTAACTACATTAACTACAACATTTTATATGATGATCATATGTTTGACATGACATTTTTATTTGATTATATCATATTATAATTTTTTTAATAATTTTCAATACTAAAATATTTTATATATGCTGTTCCAAAAATGCAATAAATTGATCTAAAGTGACTGAAAAAACATTTATTACAAAAGTTTCATAGGATTTCTATTTCCAATAATCACTTGAAAAAAAATCTTACTATTTATGAAATAATCCAGAAAAGAAGTATAATGGTTTGCAAACAAATATTAAGCAAGGAAACAGTTTTAGACATTAATGATAACAAAAAATGTTTCACCATCTTGGCATATTTAAATGATATCTGAAGGATCATGTGACTCTGAAGACTGAAATAATGATGTTGAAAATTCAGTTTTGCCATCACAAAAATAAAAGAAAATGTCCAAATATATCACAATTTAACAATATTACTGATCTACTGTATTTTTTAACAAACAAATGCCTTGGTAACATAAGATACTTTTTTCAGAAACTTTTAAAAATATTACCAATCTTAAAACGTTTGAAAATGTAGAATTAATTAAAATTTTAAACAGACAATTTATATACATTGTATTTTTCACTGGCACCACAAAATGCTTGCAAGCATGAGTACCAAACCACTGCATTTACATTTACTTTACACTGATTATTTATTTGCTTTCATGTATATATATATATATATATATAAAGATTTAGGTCTGTTCTTCAGTTCTACAGACCTAAAAATACAATTTAGGTTGTGTGAATGAACCTCAATATATCCTATAAAGATTAAGTTACAATAGTTGAACGAGAGTCTACTTTACATAAATCAGAACTGATATCACACCACAATGATATCTTAAAGAAAACGCCATACAGTTCCATCACATACATTACTAAATGACCACTGCTAATTGCCCCAGTGTTGATTTTAAAGGCGCAGTGTAATCAGGGCGGTTTGTGAGATTATGTTTCAGGATGGCCACTGCGGTTAAAGTCAGCTCTGACCAATTTACCTGTCAATGGATAGTTTACATGATGACACAATCAGAGCAGACACAAACATGCACAGGCACCTCAATGCAAACTTCACCTTCTGTGCGACTGACATACAAAACCACAGCCTTTGTGCAAAGCAATTAGAAACTTGCATTCATTTATGTCTCCAGTTTGAATTGATTTGTATGTGAGTCTATAGGAGACATGAGATAGCAACAATAACTCTGGCATTCTTTCATATCTTTCGGTTGAGTCAGAGCTCCTTTTCCTCTCTTGTGTTCAACAAGGCATCTCTGTGTCGCAAGTAGATTGGCACATAAATTCAGTTTGTTCGACCTGTCACAATAAATTATTAGCCGGATGTTGCAGCAGCACCATTTTCCTTATTTTTTCACTCTTGCACTCTCTCTCTTTCTATGACTTACCCACCCATACACACAAACACACACACACACACACACACACACACACACACATGCACCCACTGGGAAGATTACAATAGGCTGATTTCCTCTGTGGTCAGGCCTAGTCGCCACTCCCCGTTCCACTAGCAGGTACAATGTCTCTGAGCCACTATGATAAGTCTATGTGTGTGTGTGTGTGTGTTGGTGTGAAAGATCAAGAAGACTGACACAAAATTTGCAACACAAACATTAATTATAAACATGGAAAAATTCCTGTCTTTTTATGATGCTGCAATAATGACAAATAATACAAATGTTCAAACACAGACATGAAATATAAACAGTAGGAGGCATAGATAAACATGTTTTTCTTATTTAAACTTTCCTGTAACCCAAACCACAATACTTACATGCAAACACCGCATTTGATGCACAAACAACAGTGTTATGTGCGGAAAAAGGAAAAACTTTCTTATGGTAGATCATGGAGATAATCTCAACAATTAATGTCTGTTAAATATGAGTACATTTAAATATGTTGAGGTTGTGACTGTGTGTGTGTGTGTGTGTGTGTATTCATATATGAAGAGTTAATTAGCAAAAACAGATAACTGTTTTAAAAAAAAAAAAAAAAAATTAATCAAATTGCAGTTGGTTTATTTCGATTAGGTAAAAAAAAAAACATTTTAATAATAATAATAATAATATTTTATTAAACACAATAAAACAATAAAAACATAATTGAACCGTAAAAGAAATATGGAGTTAACTGGTTTTGCAAATAAACTCATATAACATGTACATATACAAACTACATATCCAATATGGACACTTGCGATATTATTATTTAAAGTGCAAAATGTAAAGTGCTCAGTCACGGTCATGCAGGACCTTCCTTAGTGTTCACATTTTAGAAAAAAATTATGTTTTATATACATTTTCTCACATCAACACACGTATTCAATCAATCTTTTATAGACCAGTTATCGTCATATAGATTTAACTCATTTCATAACCATAACTTGACCTGCCACTGTCAAGACTGTTCAGAGTTTCCAAATGTATTATAAAACAACATATTATTTATATTCAAATGTATGTTCCAAATTTACGTTAAAACATGATTTTAAAAAGAATTAAAGGGCAACATTCAAGGGCAACATTAAAGGGCAGTTCAATCAAAACATACAGTATCAGAGTTGTTACTGAAAATCTTGACATCCACCCTACATTAAGTTCATGAGAGAAGCAACAAATCATTCTTTTGTACTGACTGCATTTGTTCCTTATCTGATTTAGTTCTCAATTTCAAACTTACTGAATCAAAGATCTTTTGGCAGCATTTCTCAAATTATAAACTTGCTTGAGAGGAGGATGAATGAAGTTAACATTCTGATCCATTTATAACACATATCTAACATACAGCTTCAAAGGACCTTTAATGTAGTCATATGGACAACTTTTAAATTATTTTATGGTACTTTTGAAGCTTTAATGCTCCAGTTCACCTTCATTTGTATGGAAAAGAGGGACCAACACAGTATGCAAAATTGTCTTTTTTGTTGTAAATAAGAAACAAGGTCATACAGGTTTGGAACAATGTGGGAATGAGTTAATGATGACTGAATTTTCATTTTCAGGTGGACTATCCTTTTAGTAATAATCATTGCTGATGTTTTTCAAAGTACATTCGTTTGACTGAATAATATGATACAAATTATCCAAAGAATGTTTAGGATTCAAATTAGCCTTACCAATTTATTTGTTTTATAGAAGACAGAAAACTTCAAATCAGCCTAAAGAATAAATCAGGACATTATTCATCTCACAATGTGCTTTTATGAAGCACATTATAATCCAGGCACTTGATAATAACAATCATTATAATATGCTGATTTGCAACATTATTATCAATGTTGAAATCAGTTGTGCTGCTTAATGTTTTTGTGGAAACGCTGATACATTTTTTTCACAAATAATAGTTAAACTGAAAGTTCTAAAGAATGCCTTTTATGTGATATAACAGACAACTGAAATCTTTTGAAACATTATTAAAGCCTTTAACGGTCACTTTTGATCAATTTAAGGCATCTGTTCTCAACAGAAGTATATTAACTAGTTAATTTATTTAAAACAAGGGCATATAATCTCAAAACAATGGCAAAACAGACTCAAACATTTAAACAACACACAAATGGAATTATAAAGACACATTTGATCTCTTTGACAGAATTACAACAGCGGAAATAATGAGAAAGATGGAAGATGAAGGAAGCGCTGTGAATATATGTCTGTTAAGGTAAAGGTTGAAATGATGAGGCAACACTGTGAGATAAAGAGAAAGCCTGTGCTGAGTGTTAACAAAAGCAAACCAAAACCAAGTCTCAAACACAGTGAGGGATTGAGGTGACAGATGGTTTATTAGCGATAGAGGAGAGAACACAGGACCAGACCCCTACCCAAAACGATCCGCTGGCAACCAGACACGTGAATTCAGACACACACACTCTCTCAAATTCAGAGAAACATACACAGATTAATCAGATAAAGAGAAAGCGAGAGAAAAGAAAGAGGAGAAAGGGAGGAGGGCAGAGCGAGGGAGCGCTGCACTGATGGTGATTAGCTGAAGAAACTGTCTCTGTCCTCAGATTTGGCCCTGTCTTGGCATGCGTTCGTTTGACCGTTCGTTTGTGAGAGTGCAGAAACCTATAGAGCAGCGTGCCAGTGGCAGATAATCACAGAAAAACAATATTAACTGTACACACACACAAAACAGTACAACAGTTCATAGATGAGAAGTAGGTCAAAGAGAAAAGCTACAACACACGGCAAAAGTGATGCAAGAACACCAAGGAAACAGATAATAAAAGAACACTTAAAAAAATCACTGAAATCAGCTAAAATACTAAGCTTCTTGCAGGCAAATAGTTCTTGCATTTCAGTGGCATGCACTTCTACTGAGAATAAAAAATTCTAGACCTAAAAGCGTAGTTCAAAATGGTCACAGTTTGGAAAACATCATGTCAGAAGTACTGTAATTTGAGACACCAACCGTTTAAATACATGAACTTATAAATTATTCAGTTCATTCTACAAAACGGGTGGCATTGTTTCCCCCAGATATGTTTAAAATTAAATAATGAATAGCTGACAGAAGCTAAGTTTTACTATATGATAATCTACATATTTTTTTTATGCACACATCAAAAAAAAAAAAAAAATAAAAAAAAAAAAAAAAAAATATATATATATATATATATATATATATATATGTGTGTGTGTATATATATATATATATATATATATATATATATATATATATATTTTTTTTTTTTTATTCCATAACCAGCAGCTTTTCAAATGACAGTTGAAATTTTTTAAAGGAATCATAAAATGTCAACTCTGTTCTCAAATGTGAAAATAGCTAAAACTGACAATCCTGTTACTTTTAAAAAAACATAATTACACCTCAACATGTATTGATATTGTCATGATGCACACAAGAGGAACAGAGAAACGAAGGAGCAATGAGACACAGAGTAAACAAATCAAAAGGGTTTTATTTACAAAGGGATCACAGGACCCAACACATCAGAATGACAGGATGACTTTTAACGGCTCAGGGACTCAGGGAGTCACACGGTTTAAATACAAAGGCAAAATAGGATAATTAATTAAACAGCTGGAACCAAATTAAAATAATGGGGACAGGAACAGGAAACTCAGAAAAGGCCATGGTAACACATGGAGACAAAACCTGGCCCTGACATTACTCCTCCCTACCAGAAGACGCGTCTCGTGCCATATAACATCTAATGGGAAAGCAGGGTGGGTGCTCTGGAGGCCTCTAAGAGCAGGGTTACTAGAAGAGAGGCCTCCAGAGCGGGCATCATGGTGGATCTGTCAACTCCAGGCGCAAGACGGAGTAGGGAACACAGGGGGACATAACGGCAAAGCAAACAATGGAGCACATGACGGAGTAGGGAAGACAGGAGGACATGGTGGTACAGGCAGCTCAGGAGGTCAAGGCAGAGTAGAATCCAAGGCCGCAGCCCCAGCCCTGCCCTGGCCTCTGCGGCTGGAGCCCTTCTACCCCCCAAAATTACTTGGGGATGCTTACGGTTTCCAAAACCCTTTGTGGGTCATGGCATGGGACCGTACCCTCCCTGGGCTTACTTGAGGCTTGGGAGCCCTTCCTGGGCTGAACTTGGGGATTGGGAGCCCTCCCTGGGCTGAACTGGGGATTGGGAGCCCTCCCTGGGCTGAACTTGGGGATTGGGAGCCCTCCCTGGGCTGAACTGGGGATTGGGAGCCCTCCCTGGGCTGAACTTGGGGATTGGGAGCCCTCCCCTGGGCTGAACTTTGGGATTGGGAGCCCTCCCTGGGCTGAACTGGGGATTGGGAGCCCTCCCTGGGCTGAACTGGGGATCGGGAGCACTTCTTGGGCTTGACTGGGGTTTGGAGCCCTCCGAGGGCTTGACTGGGGATCTGGAGACCTCTGTGGGCTACGCTCTTGGGCTGGGCTAATACTGGAGCGAACTCTGGGGCCAAGGCTGACACCATTCTCCTCACCCCATTTTCCTCTTCTGGATCGGGGGAAAATGCATGAACTGGGCCAACACTGGAGCGAACTCTGGGGCCTGGGCTGACACCCTTCTCCTCACCCCTAGTTTCCTCTTCTGGATTGGGGGAAAAGACGTGTAGAGCCATCACAGGACCAAGCTCTGGGGCTGGAGCCGACACCCTTCTCCTCTTCCCTAGTCTTTTCTTCTGGTTCGGGGGGAAAAGGTGTGGCCTGGTCCAACACTGGAGCGAACACTGGGGCTAGAGTCGACACCCTTCTCCTCTTCCCTAGTCTCCTCTTCAGAATCGTTGGGGGGGGCATGTAGTCAGCGGGTGAGAGTGCTAAACATACTGTGTAAGCTTCCCATATTAATGTCCGGCGGGTTTGCCATATGTACCACCAGTTTGGGCGGTTAACTTGACTTCTGAGTGTCCGGCTGACTTGTCTTCAGTGCAGACAGCAGGCTGGAGTGAGCCACGGCTAACAGCATTTATAATGGTGCGGCCGATAGGCTTCACAGCAGGGTGGTCTTCATACCTCTGAGACACAGGGGGGAAAAAAGGAAAAAAAGAAAACAAAAACATGGGAGAAGGGGTGACACTTACTGTCTTACGGTCAGCCGTTCTGTCATGATACATACACAAGGAACATATGAACGAAGGCGCGAGGAGACAAGGAGGTTCAAAAAGGTTTTATTGGCAGCGGATCACAGGGATGTATGAGGTCTGTGCTGCATATGCGCCGGTGAGTCTTGTGAAAACCAAGGTTTGTTAACTTGTGGAAAGGAAGCAAAGTTTTCTTTCTTTAGCAAAGGAAAACCTTTCCTCTTGGCTTACTGAAATCGTCCGACATTCTCCTTTCCAAATCCTCGTTTTGTACTTCTAATTAGTGACCGATGTTTTGTTTTGATCTATCTGCTGCGTTTCCGCATTCGTCACTTGTGAGCAGTGCATGCACAAAGTCGACCTCATACATCGTCCTTCTGGAAGAGTTTCTGTTTACAACAGTGAGAGCAAGCTTTTGTTTACCCCTGGACCCATATGAAACTTTTTTTTTTTTATGGATGGCGCTTTTTATTTCACTACTTTTGGACTGAAGCACTGCAACACCCACTGAGCGGCATTAAACAGCTTGAAAGATCAAAGACAATTTTTTTTTATATAACTCTAACTGGTTTTGTCTGAGAGAAGAAAGACATTGACATCTAGGATGCCTTGAGGGTGAGTAATTTATAGGCTAATTTTCATTTTTATCTAGCAAGTCATCTTCACCACATCTAGATGCCTAAATGCTGCCATCCGATTAGCAATTTGTGTTACCAAGCAATTGAACTGGTGTACCTAATAAAGTGCCCGGTGAATCTATATATAAATATAATTTACATTTTTGGGTGAACTAACCCTTTAAGAATGCAACACTTAAGCACACTGGACTCCAAATGACAATTGGTGCATTAACTGCCATCTTTGTAATTTCTATGTGATATCACATATAAAATGATATGCTTTTGTAAAATTCAGTTTTCAGTTTCTCAAATTATGAGTTTGAAAAATACATGCATGGTTTTACTCCGCATACTTGAAAACTAATAACTGCAATACAAAGGTTGATTTCTTATTAAAGAGACAGTGTGCTAATGAAAATTGTCATAATTACTCACTCTCATTTATGAAAGACATTTTGAAAAATGTCAATGTTTATTTCAATTTTTTTCCTGTTCTTTGGAAGTCATTGGGGACCAATTTTGTTCTTTAAAATATATTTTCATTTTATTTTTTCATATAGAAACTCATACTCAGATTTACACTTCACCCACATGCACAAACATTTACAAAGGGGCAAAACTAGAACTACCACTTCTGTGTAAGCTGAAAGCCCAGAGGGGCCTGTTGGGTGACTGCTGGTCCTGTTGAAAATAATGACATATCCTTGTAGTGAACATTTCCTTATGGGAAATAATCTGTATACATTAAAATTGCTCATACAGGCCAAGCTATTCAAACACATATTAAGGCAAAACAGTAATGAAAAGGGCAGAAAAGTGAATGTGAATGAAGAATGTGCACGTGTATGCATGGGGGTTGTGGGGTTGTTTTGCTGCTAAAAAGTAAAAAGCAGCCTCTTGCTTCCCGCGCTAAGTCAGTTTGTGTATGTGTGTGTTGTACTCCATTCACCTGGTGAAATAGAGCAGAATGAAAAGACTAAATGGAGCTCATTATTCATCCCGATACACACTCCCGCCACACACACACACGCATGCATGCATACCCCCTGCCCTGAACCCCCAACACCAGGCTGCTGGCCATGCTTTTGTTACCCTCTAAATGATCCTGACAGCAAATGAAGCAGCACACACACAATTTGGGCCACTCGTCATTGGTCACTGGAC
Organism: Carassius auratus; assembly: GCF_003368295.1. NCBI lineage: Eukaryota > Metazoa > Chordata > Actinopteri > Cypriniformes > Cyprinidae > Carassius > Carassius auratus. The sequence goes on along the minus strand of NC_039265.1, from coordinate 13,795,333 downwards.
ATCACCAGCTTGAAAAGCTCTGAATGTGTCACTCAGTTATACTATATAATTTTTTTTTTCCAGAATCTTCATATTTACAGTGATGCAACTAGTTCAGAATACTGTTAAATGAAAGCGAAAGTTGATCTGTAAATGACAGTACGGTTTGGTCACAAGTCTTTCCGGTTTCTCCTCTTCAGTGGTGATTAGGAGTAAATGGTGATTTTTCCACAGACCTGTCCTTTTGTAATACATGTCATTTCAAGCACATTTCCACTTATATTTTAGAATCGAAACACTTCAACATGTGATTTGACTCCAGCTGTTATGAATGTGATGTAAACTTAATGACAGTCATTCATGAAATTCAAAGAATTAATTTCTCTTAATCATTCCTAAAAACATTCCATAAATGAAGAAAAATGGGAAAATAAGAAACTACAATAAATAATATAATAATATACAATAATAATAATAACATAAATAAAATCATAATAAAAACAATAAATTTTCCCCAAGTAACACAATCAGTTATTCCCAAAAAGGAGAGTTTCAAATAAATGTTTTTTTTTAATTCACCAAAGAATCCTGAAAACAAGGTATCATGGTTTATAAAGATTTCTATATATAAAAATAGTAATTTAAAAATCATAATATTATTTCAGAATATTACTGTAATTACTATTAGTTATTATAACTTTTATTTTAGTCAAATAAATGTAGTCTTGGTGGTCATTAAAACTTTTTTAATGTCAAAAATTGTATTAATATTTTATATTTATATTATAATATTATTTTTAATTGATTATTTAATTCTGTCTGTGTTGCATAAATGAGGCCCACTAAGTGAAAAGTTCATTTTAAAAGTCTATTTATCAAAGTTGTGTGAGCAAAGTTGTGCTGCAGGGGTGTGGCATGAGTGCATGTGAGCCCTGATGAGTGTGTGTGTGTGTGTGTGTGTGTGTAGTGCAATGCAGTCAGGGGATTCCACAACACCTGCTCAAGCGTTATCACTCATTTTATAGTGGTTCATTAAATGGCAGTACTGCTTCAATAAACACACAAAAGTACAAAAACAAACACAACTCCCATTGATATGCATTAATTTATGTTATTAGACACAGTAGCCCCTCATGAGGGGGTTTCCAGTTTGGCGGTGTGTAGTTTTAAATATATATGTCTTTGCAGACACAAGTTAAAACGAAGTATATTAGAAACATGAGTGTATTTTTAGTACATTTTGTACCATGAATGTGTTACATGCTCTCAAATAATGTTGCATGCATATACACAAATATGAGTAGATCATACACAAAAGAAAAGAAAAAAGGAGAAGTAGTATATGTGTGCGATTTGTTAGCGGTTAGCGTAAGAGAGCTGGAGTACGAAATGAAAACAACTCGACAAGTCACTTCCCCTAAAGCTACATACACACACCTTCCACAATACCTTATTAATATCATAGAAATATTCTCTTATGACAGCGGGGGGAGGGATTTGGAGAGGTTTTAGATTTGTGTTGGTGTGATTGGGTCAATACAGTGGAGGAGAGGCTGTCAGTGATGGACAGTGCATGACGGTGAGAGGATGTGTGAAAAAGAGCGACAGAAGCTGATACAAGGGAAAGTGTTAAAAAATAATGCTGATGATGTTTAGAAGAAATGCAAAAGAGAAGCATGAGGAAAAGAAATTATGCTAACTGTAAGAATTCGAGGTTAATACTTAACACATTTGCACTGTGCCGAAACTATGATAACAAATAAATGTGGTAGTAAAAAACATAAGCAGAGAGTACAAATTAGTTCATTTTTATTTAAAACTTGTATTACATAAATTCATGAAGTGTTATCTTAAAATGGTAATTACATAAAAAAATGTGTGCGTGTATATATGAGTGTGTGTGTGTGTGTGTGTTATATATAATGTGTTTAATAGATGAAAAACATTAATATATCATATTAGTTTTACTTATAACAAACACATTTTGGTATATCAAACAGAACAGCTGAACTCGCACACTTTCACTGAACACATTTCTGCACATACGTGCAACTTTGCAAGACAAAAGGTGGAAAATACGTTTTGACTTCTCTCATATCCACCCTAAACCACATCGCTATTAAACTGGGAAGCCACCACTCTGGGTTCCCCTTCACACACAAATGCATGCACACACACACACACATGCAGAAAGGCAGAGAGAGAGAGAGAGAGGGTTAGGCATTATCAGAGCAAAGCACTTGGGTAATGTGTCATCAGAAGCACTTGGGTTTCAGACAGACCTAAGCAAAGATAACATAGACAAAAACCACAGACACACACACAGAGAAGGAGAGAGAAAGTGGATAGGATTGAAAAAAAGTAGAAGCACAAAAGGTCAGAGAGATAAGAGATGTTTTTGTTTGTTGTTTTATGGATAGAAAGTGAGAATGACAACATATCATTGAGGATTTCTCAAACAAATCAACTATCTTCATATCATAAATAAGGCAAGAAAACTTCGATATCTTAAAAAAAAACAACAACAACAAAAAGACTTGCTTATATATAAAACTAGACTATTAAAATATAAAAAATTATATAAAAATAATAACCCATAATCGTACGGAAGCTTACAAGCTTCAATATGAATGCTATGAATGCAAAACTATCATAAAATGTGCTCTATATGTGTTTTGCTATATTTCCAGTAATAAAATAGTTTAGTTTGAGTTATTAACCACTGTGACTGATCATTGAGTCAATGAGCTGAACTTCAGAAAATTCTATGCTCATGAACTGAGCATCATTTTTTTCTCATTAATTTTAAAGGAGACCTATTGGATGGATTTCTTTCACAATTCTGTCTTTGCTTTTGTGTCCTTTTTAATGCCTAAAACCGCCAGTCCTTGTGCAACCAGAGCGTCCAGAACATTCTTCAAAAGTTTCCCTCGTGTTCCACAGACGATAGAAAATAATACACTTTTGAAACAACATAAGGAGGAATAAAGAGTTTGTCTAAATGAGCAGAAATCAAAGATTTTTTTAAGTTAAGTGATTTTTTCAGCAGAACATATACTTTACGTTTGTGAATTTTTAGAGCAGTCTTTCTAACTTCAGAATCGTTTGAAGATTTGGTAATACTCCTTTTAATGAATCTATAGTATTGACTCACTAAAAATCACCTTATAGGGTTCATAAGGTTAAGTTATACTTTATGTTTTGTTTTTCATTAAGACCTTTGACAGCGAAAAGTCATCATTAAAGTAAAAAACATTAACCTTAAAGAAATCAAATGTCACAATGGCTTTCAAGTTTCCTTTCACACTTTCAAATAATTTCAAGACTGTTGCCATAGTAACAGACAAGATCAAAAGCCGAGACTTTCATATTGTACATATTTGAAAAATTGTCTCACTTTTCTAAAGTCTGATTCATTACTAAAATACCTTACAAGCCAAAAATAAAATAAAAAATAACACAGAATGGAGAATGAAAGAAAGTCACCATGTAGCCAAGCCTCCATCACTGTGGCGGTTTAACCTACCTTCACATTTACGTCTCTAATCCACCTGAAAAACCACAGAAGAACACACACTAACTAAATCACATACAAGTGCTCAAACGCTATTTGCTTCATACTCACTTTGTCCTTTGAAATCTCAACAAATTGACTACATAGAAACCACACGCAAAGCCAAGTAAGAACGAGTAGATTAAGCCGACTCACCGTGTCATGGTTTGATCGGAATGGGGAAGAGGGAGCATTGGAGTTATGCAAAACACACATAGATTCACTGCCACTTCACACAGCTGACTCATTACACTGCTTTTGGACAAACGTTTGGCCCAAAGGTTAGAATTCTAGTGTTTAAGGGAATAACAATTTTAAGAAGCATAACGTATGAACACATAAATCAATGCAGTCACCTGTTTTTCAAGGTAAAGTTGTACCGTGAATACCACAGCATATACTTCCTAAATTCTCACACAGACTAAAAAAGTGCATTAAATGTCCAAGAGGCCAACACTATAAAATGTAAGTGATAGCAAAATGTTACCTTTGACATGGTGTTGTAGTGTAGTGCAATGTTAAACATAATACTATCCATAAAGTTTTCAATCAAAAAGTCAACTGCACAAATAATGTAATAATTAATTCTTGCAGGGAGCTTAACCAGCTGCAAATTAGAATGTTTTTGGTTAATTCAATTCTACAGGCTATATTTGCAATATATTCATATCCATTATTATTGCCATAGTTGTTGTATAGACAAGGGAACACAAACGCAGCATATACATGAAAAATGTCCACTATGACTATTTTTACCCCAAAATTAACTGTGTACTTAAAGGAATAGTTCATCAATACAAATTTGCTTAAAATGTACTCACCCTCAGGCCATCCAAGATGTAGATGAGTTTGTGTCTTAATTGGAACAGACTCTTAGAAATTTAGTGTCACCACACTTGCGGATCCTTTAAAGTGAATGGGTGCTGTCAGAATGGGAGTTTAAACATCTGATAAAAACATCACAAGTAAGTAATCAATTTTTCATTCACAAGCGAAAACCATCCAAACCAGCTCTAAAAAAAAAATTAAAAAAATAAAGTTGGTATATTTTCATTATGGACTCAAGTAGATACTGAATCAGCAGCACACAGATTTTCACTTTACAAGATATTAGTTGATGGACTGTAGTGGATTACTTGTGGATTATTGTTCTGCTTTTATCAGCTGTTTTATCAGGTCTCATTCTGATGGCACCCATTCACTGCAAAAGATCTATTGGTGATGTAATGCAAAATTTATTTTAAAAAAATCATCTACATCTTTTCATTGGCCAGAGGGTGAATAAATTTTCATTTTTGAGTGACTATCTCTTTAAAACCAGTCTGGTGCATGTTTTCACCTGTATTCAATGATGTAGTTTTATACAGTTTATTGTATGATTCATATTTTATGATTGATTAGATGTTCGTCAAAACATTGGTTTGAAAATGTATTATTTTACACTTTCATTAAAAAAATATTTTGCTGAAAATTTACTAAATAACAAAGGATAAAGATGCAATTGTGACAATTTACCTAATGTAATGTGACAACATGCACTGCTATTCAGTCATGACCATGGGAAATATTCAATGGAGTACAAAAAAAAAAAAAAAAAGAAGATAATTCCCCCTCAGTCTTCAATACTTCACAATAAAAAAGTGGATGTGAGCAATGTGGGCAGACCATCAAAGTAGACTGTTCCTATTCAACATAAATAAATGTGGATGGTGAGGTGCCTGTTAGCCATAAGATATAAGGAAGTGAATTTAAGGCCTTTAAACATTACAAAATAAAACAGAAAAACCTAAGGGGAAAAGGCATGTACAGAATAGAAACAACATTGAAAATAAGACAAGAAAGACCTCCGCAAAACGTAATCTCCTGTGTGCAGGGATTTTCCACTATTTTGCAATCGCCAAATTTATTGACATACATTTTTAAGAATTCATGGCAGATGTTGAAAGTTCCCTGGCTGGCATGGCAGAAATCCACCACAAACTGCCTTGTCTTGCTGATTCAGCTGAAGTTGTCCTCACACACAATACAAAAGGCCCCACCAGTTCCTGTACTCTAAATCATTCTCCATTGTTGATGCCGTCTTCAATGGACAAGTCATCAGAACACATTTTGGAGAGGAAGTCTACTGGTGCCCCAAAGCAATTCCCTATACTTTGGGTGAATCATTACCAAAGTCTTTCCTTTACCACCCATTGGTAAGATAATATGTGATCCTGGAAAAAAAGGTCACAGGATGTTCCACTTCAACACCCTTGTAAGGTTATTCACAAGTCAGATAGATAGGATGGTGGTAAAGCCACTGAAGGCGTCGAGGAACATAAAATTGTGGAGCCAATCACAGATGAATTGACAGTGCCAAAGAATGCAACTTTCAATTATAAGTAGAATTTAAAGAGATTGTCACAACTGCTGTAAGTGTAGTTTTAGTAAAACAAAGAGTAATAGATGCTGCAACCACAGCATTGCATCACAGGAATAACATAATTACATAAAAAATATATATATATATATATATATATATATATATATATATATATATATATGTGTTATATATATGTTATTTTAAATTGCATTACAAAAACAAATCTTAATGAGCTCAATCAGTAGTGCAATCAATAAACTAATGTCAATATCTGTATTTATTTTAATAAAAAATTCTGAAACAATATAGTGGAAATTGTTCTACTATATAGCAAAAGGAAAAATGCTGGTTTTAGTTAATACTAAATTAAGTTTTAAATGACCAGAGTATCAGAAAATAAACAAGCCAAATTAATGGATTAATACTAGACACTAGACTTGCATTAAACTAACACAGTTCATATGTTGGTTTTCAGTTTAGTGAATTCCTATTCCCCCTGTTTTAATCCATCTTCCTTTAGTGCCAATTCAAATCCCAGTTTGTAAACTGACATGCAAGAATCCTTAATAGTATATTTTAAATATGCTCCTTTAGCTCTATTGATCAGCATTCCTGAACTCATACGGGACAATAGTGAACACAGCGGTTCTGTCAGGACACATCAGTCCTTTCACTATACCATCTTACAGACCAAAACACTCCCTGAACAACAGACACACCTTGCACACACACACACAAACACAAACAAATAAACTTTACTACCACACCTCAACATGTACACCCACACAGCCACATGAAAGACACAAACTCTTTTTTTGCTGTATTTTAATCCTCTATATTATTTCTATTAATCTCTCTAACTTATTGAAGACGACCTCTGAGACACATCTTGTACACACAAAAGCACTTCCAAGGAATGGATTTTTAGCAGAGCAAATATTTAATACAAGTGGAGGGGGAAACCCAGGCTATGACGCGACCCTATTCGCTTTTTATTATATAATATCAGCACACTAGCGTGAGCATACAGGTATGTATGGCTTTGAGGTTGACTGACAGGTGAGTTATAAAGAGCAGGTGCAGAGCCTTGAGACCTGATAAGAGCATTTTAACCCTACTCCCTCCCCCATAAACACACACACACACACACACACACACACACACATGTTTAAATACACATTACATACACATTTATGCAAACATGCAGTTGTGGTGATACAAACAATGTACGCCTTAGCGCTTGGGGTGCTTACACAACAGGAAGACTGATTTTGATAAAGACAGGAAGGCGGGTTGCGGAAAAAGGCAATGCATCCTATAAACATGGGCTATTTCCAACATCTACCTACTCAGAAGTAACCACCAATGCAACACACATTCATTAAAAATATTAAAAGGACATAAATGCTCCATTCCAAATAGTGTTGAATACATCATTATCTCAAAGACAAATTTGGTTAAAACTGTTAAAATGTTGCTTATTGCTTTTTAAAATGCTTATTAAAAATGCTTATTTTGAATTATGCATGTTGTGTTTTAGGGTTAAAGGAAATGCCCATAAAGCTAAAAGATAATGTCCTGGAAGAAAATTTCTAGCACTTCTTAAAAAATAATAAGGGCCAAATTAAGTGCCAAACTGAAACTAAAACTATTTCTTAATTTAAATAAGGCTGAAATAAAATTTAAATATTAGATGAAAAACAAAACAACAATTCAACAATAAACAAAAATTTAAGTGAAAATGAAAATATAAAAAAAGCAAATTTGTAATAATAATACAAAAAAATGATAATAGCCTACAAATAATGTTCTAAAACCTATGAGCTGCCTACATTTACAGCATCAAGATGCAAAGGCTTTTCTAATATACTTTATTCGAGCCTTAAATTTTAAGGCAACATCGTATGTATCTTTCATAAAGAAGGCAATCCCAGAATGCATTGGGGTGAGCTCATTGAAATGACTTACAGAATACTGAAAAAAGCATTCATAAAAACATTTAATAAAAATATGTACTCTTTACCTAATATTTGCTTTTTCTGTGCATTTTTATGGTTATTTATTTGAGTATTAGTTTAGAGAATAGCAATTATGCTAATTGGAAATCTCTACTGAATGCAATCCAAAAGCATTGGAACACAGAGATTCTTGCCCTGTAGAATGCTAAAACTACTCACTTATGAGGGTGATAAGGATGATGGCTGCATAGTAAATATGTTTTGGAACAGAGCTACAGCCGAGAAAATGAGAAGTAAAGAGAAGACAAAAGCCATCTACAATTCTGTCATGTTCTGTCAAATGTACCCACCCATGCAAACACACACATACACAAACGTGCGATTGTGCACACGCAATGACGAGGAAGGAACACAAAAACAAGAAGAAAGAACAGGATAGAAAAGGAGGATGTAAGAGTGGTGCTATGTGATCCTTCTGGCAGAACCAGATTGGGATAAGGGTGAATCACCACAGGCTCGGCTCAGCTTGTCTCTGCCCCCTCACCCTCCCATCACACCCTGGACCTCTCACCTGGGATCCGGGATCAGTCCAGACACGCTAACACACACAACACAACCCGGACATGCACGACTAACCTGTACTGTCACCCTGCTTCTCATTCTCTTCAATAATATTAGAGTGAAAGAGAGATATGTGAAGGCTTGTGACGCATCTAATTGTTGTTTACTGCACAGTAGGTCCACAGAGATGCTATTTTCTTACTAAAATGAGATTTTAGCCAGGCAGCAACAAACAGTGTAAAAACAAAATGTAAAAATGAACTAAAAGGCCTGTGCAAAATGTGCAACTATTCAGTGTAACATTAATATTGTTCGGTGAAAAGCAAAATCAGACCACCATTTGAAGTTCCACAAAGTTCTGAAATGAACGTACAATATGGGATTTTTTTCATTATTGATTGTACATCGTACAGAGGTCTAAATTATCATGCAAATATGATAATTATTGTATGTCTGGCAACACTGAGCTAAATAAGCAATGTAGAGAGTACCTTGCACAAGTTGTCCGAGTGCCAGCCGTTATGCAAATGTGAAATTACAAGGTTTTAAAGTGTGCTAAAGATCTACACTACAAATTTGCAGCAATTTTTACAGCATTTTTGCAACAGAAAAGTCATCAGCCTGCCTGACAAATGGAAGAGCCACAGGCCATGGCAATCCTTCTCAACAGAGGTACCTACGTCAGTCTCCCGTGTCCTGGGAACTTAACCAGCTGGTTTAGTTCAGAGATATCTTTGCCTCCAGTCCAAACAAGTACATCATGTCAGGCTGCACTGATCCAGGAGTGATACAGGAGGAGTCGCAGCCAGGTTTCTGCCCACCTGAAGCAACTCTTCAAAACTGCTGTCAATGTAGACACACCATTAAAAAGGACAATGATATTTGGGGAAAGTAGTTAACCAACAGGTGTTACACTGACACAAAGTTAAAATCCTATTGCTGCCAGTACAGGTTCATATTACTGACAAATTAGATTTTTGATGAATATTATAAACAGTGCCATGATACTTAACAAATAGCAGATGTCTCACTGCCCACATGGGACTTAATCAGACGAAGAGTAAACACAGAAATCTTTTCATGCCGATTAAAAATGGCTCTTTACGCAACACTTCAACAAACACTTGTAGCAACCCGATAAGCATCATGTGATATTTGTCAAATTCGTAGGAAAAGGCAACGTCATGGATCCGGGTTCAAGGACATCTAGAATTAAAGATCAATGCACTAAAGAAATAGTTCAACCAGAAATTACAATTAAGTTATAATTTACCCACTTTCATGTCAGTCCAATCCAATATGACTTTGTGTTTTAAGAGTGTTCTGGTTGCTCTTTTCCATTGAATCTTAATGGACTGAGGCTTTCCAGCTTCTGTAAATCTTTATATAAATTGCACAACCTAAACTACCATTTCAAAAGTTTGGAGTAAGATTTTTTAAATACATAAAACGCATAAGCTGCATTTATTTAATCAAAAATATAGTAAAACAGAAAAACTAAAAACCATTTTAAAGTTACTTTTCAAATAAAATGAAATCATGCTAGAACAGCATTTATCTGAAAAGTAAATCTTCTTTAATCATAGATCTTACTAGTCAAAGTTTAGAAGATTCGTTTACCTCTTGCTATAAGATTAAAAAAGACCATTAATGATTTTTCAATCACTGTAGTATCAAAACAATACTATAAAATGGTACTTTGGTAGATGCTTTATGGACTTTTAAGCTTTAGTAATTTACATCAGAACAAATAATATCTGTTTCAGACAAGAGAAAATAACTCATTCAGCACAAGCTGCTTGCAAATTAGAAATTGGTTAGTGATTCATAGAACTGCTACTTAATGATTTATAGTGGCTAAACAGCACAGTATGGACAAATATTTGAACATGCATTTACTTTTTTAGGGAGAATTCCAAATGTAATAGTTTTCAGTTCATTTAAAAAACAAAATGTCACAAAGACACGTGCTGTACAAGTCTCTGATAACACATAGACACCCATGTACAGATTCTTCCCTTAAATCCCTGTGGGACCCCCAGAGTCGCAATGGAAGGTCACGACTGTTCTCGTGGGAAAATGCTGGACCGATACTCCCTCAATCGGGACACAGAGCTGGAATCCCGTCAGGCCTGTTTCCACCTTCTCCCTATTCTCAGAGTTCCGATCCCAGCATGTCCAAACCCGTCATGATGCAGACTTGCCGAACGGGAAAAATGTTACCAATATGACTTGGGGATCTTATTTAGGTTTCATTTGGGCTTGTTCTGTCAGAAAAGGTTGTTTGATCATTCATAAGGAAGTCTTTAGCGGAATAATAAGAAGTTAAATGAGGTTTAAAAATGTTTTTATACAGCAGACTCTAATGACTGACATTTACTGGGGTCACATTTCTGAATTGACCGCATGTTGCACAAAGGTTCAACTTCTCCTAAAACATAGAACGTGTCTGGAAACATCCTGATATACACAGATAAGCCTAACCTCTTCCCCTCCACCTCTTCACCACTTCTTCTTTCCTATAAATTCCAGAGATAGAGGAAAGTGGAGGCAAACAGGACAGACTGGATCTGACTGATGTATAATTCTGCCAGAGGATTCTCCATCTTTACGTGGGAGGTTAATCACTTGCCTGAAGCTCTGGCAAGCAGGGTTTCGCCTGAAAGAATTAAGTCATTTTCCCCCAAAAATTGTCAGTGTGCCATGGACAGGTTTTGCTGCCTACGTTCTGAATTCTACTAGGCCTGCACATTCCTAGTTCTTAAAGATTATATAAAATTAGAGCAAACATTTAATTGCAATTATTCTCATAATTCTCTTAGTTAATACGTCCAGTTCCTCGTAAAGGAAAGATCTTAGTTAATGTTGGAATCAAAAGTCATATCTTTAACTTTAATCCAGTCTGGATCCAGAACACCTGAGAAGAGATGATGCTGACCCTCAGAGGACCTCAGATGATGCTATCCTTGAATCAACAAACAGAACTAACAATTATTGCTAAATGTGTGACTGCATCATATAATAACTATTAATTACTAATATTGATAGTTCGTCGTCTAGCTAACTACGTCTTGTATTATTATTATTATTATTTTATTTTATTTTTTCTAAAATCCTGTCAAATGTGCACAAACTACTAGCTACTACTAAATTTTCTGTAAAGCTGCTTTGTAACGATTTGTATTGTAAAAAGCTCTATACAAATAAACTTGAATTGAATTAACTTTAGGTATTGCACTATGAATAGAACAAACAATTACATTAACAAAGTGTAAAAAAAAACACTCAACAACCATATCATTCATGTCATTATATTGCACTAGTTGTTAGTTTATGTCAGTTTATGTTAGTTAATGCATAAACTAATGTTAACAAACAAAATCTTATTGTAAAGTGTTATCAACACAGCCTATACTAATGCACCTATTTATCTTATTTTACTGCATTTGTTTACTACTTAAAAATGCGCAGCAATGAATCATTTTAAAGCAAACTCAAGAGCAACAATACTTAATTTGCCTCAGCAGCCATTGTGATGTAACTCTCTCTATACCCCTCTCAAAAACACCTGGCAATGTCTTGACGTCCTTCTAGACACACCTTGTCACGGGTCTTCATATTTGCATATAATTTGCAAGTCAAATTAAATTATCTGCCTGATATCAGGCCAAGGGTCTCAGCAGCCAGTTTTCCACATATTCTGTCTGCGCCTTCAACCTCCCAGACACACAACAAACTAACCCTAAAACATAGCCTCAAGCACAGAAACATACAAGCAGCACACATCCAGACAACACCACACACCAGTTAATGAAACACATAAACTGAATTATTAAATTATTAACTACACTAGGCCATTTGTGAATAGTGAGGCGTCTGAAACGGACACCATTGTATGTATTGATACCAATATTTATAAATTATCATGTAGTCTAAACTCTAAGTCTGCATTCTCCACCACATTTAAAAGTTTAAATAAAAGTTTGAAAGTTCAAAAAATAAAAATAAAATAGAAAAGATTGAGATTGAGAAAGACTGATGTTCCAAAAAAAAAAAAAACTTCCAAAAGGAAACATGTTTTTAAGAAAGTAATTTAGAAAGTTCAAAAAAAAAGTTTTCAAAAAAAAAAATGTAAAAGTAAATTGTACAAATAACTGAAAGATAAATAAATAAGTTAAAAAAGAGATGAAAACTAAATCTGAACGTTTAAAACAAAGTTAGTCAAAGTTCTAAAGCTTAGAAATTTTCTGAAAGTAAGTTCTAATTATTTGAAATTTAGAAAATAGAAAGAAATTAAATATTGTAATAAGTTAAATGAAACAAAATATAAATATTAACTATAGGCAATTCATGAATAAGTGACACCACTCTGTGTGTTTAATTTTCACATTTGCAAAAAGAAAGCAGAAAAGTTAGAAAGAAAAAAGATAGCATAAGTAGGTAGAAATGTTCTTCCAAGCAATCTCTCAATGAGAGTTCTTGGGAAGAAACTAGAACAATGTCGCAAGAACGCTGTGGAACACTGCACTCATAGTGTGGGCAGACAGCGTCACAGTAATTCTACACATGTGTCCCTGTCACAGCCTTCACGACACATGCATACTCACCCGCCTCTCTCTGTGTGACCCCCACATACACAACTGGCAGACACATGACCACCTTCTTGACACACCTTTACTCAGGGCCCTCATTTGCATAGAGATTTGCAAGTCAAATGAGATTGTATATTCCCTGTGTCAGTCCATGGGGTAGACATCTCCAAGTTTACACACACAAACACACACTTTCCAGTCCAAACACTTCAATCTCACACAAATTCCTGATACACATGCAAACTGTTCCTGGTGCTCATAGTTCCAGACAAATAAACTGTAACACAGATACATTTCTGAGACACAGGCATCACCAAATTTAAAGGAATAGTTCACACAAAAATTTTAATTCTGTCATTTATTACTCACCTTCATATTATTCCAAACCTGTAAGACCTTCACTCATCTTCGGAACACAAATTAAGATATTTGTGATGAATTCTGAAAGCTCTCTGACCCTCCCATAGACAGCAAGAATCCTTACACGATCAAGGTCCAGAAACGTGCATGGATACACTGTTTACATTCAGATCAAAGCATAAACAACGTAAACAGCATATCCCCGTACAGTGCTGCTGACACAGAACAGCATACGTTGTTTACGTCTGTGATACTCTCCAAAAAGGCGCCAGGGTGATGCTGAGGAGACAAATTATTGAATAAAGTCATTATTTGCATTTACTCAGCACAGAAATATTATTCTTGTAGCTTCAAAACATTACGGTTGAACCACTGATGTCACATGGATTGGTTTAACGATGTCCTTACGACTCTGTACCTTGATCCTGTAAGGATCTTTGAAGTCTATGGAAGTGTCATAGAGCTCTCGGAATTATAATTAATATCTTAATTTGTGTTCCCAAGATAAACAAAGATCTTACAGGTTTGGAACAACATGAGGGTGAGGAATGACAGAATTCTCATTTTGGGTGAACTATCCCTTTAATTGTAAAAATGATTGTTTTCAAACAGGTTCCCACAGGGATTTTAAGCCTTTATTAAAGAGTTTAATGAACCTAATCAACCAGAAATCAGCAACGATGTGAATCACAACATTACAAACAAAAAAAAGCTATGTTTGTTTGTGTGTATGTGTGTGTGTGTGTATGTGTACGTATAAGCACACACACAGTAGTTTGAAATCCATTACATAACTTCAAGTGTTTCACAGGAACATTTGATTTTCTGATTAGTGGATTTCTTTGCAGAATCAGGGGTAATGTAGTTTCTCTCTGTAGGAATTTTGCTGTTGAACATGTAAAATGTAATTTGAAATAATGTGGGCTGATAGCTTCAACAAAAGCATTGACCATCGATTAACAACCTCACAGATCATAAAGGGGCCTATATTTAAAGGTTTATAAGTTATCATTAAAGATGTATTCTCCTATGGAGAAATTTTATGTGATTTTTACTTCCAAAACCCAGCTGCACTCTATTGACCATTGCTAGTCAAAATTCTCAAACAATGTTCAATGGAACCACTGAAAGATATATTTCTTACTATTAAACTAATTTAACTAGATTTATCAAGCTTATTAAACCAGCCCTTGTTTTAATACCTCAATAAAATTATACCTCACTTTTAAGCTGATATCTGAACATTACAGCTCAGCGTAATGAGCTATAATGTATCATGAACCTCTGAGAAACAAATGTACTGAAACATCAAATGTTTTCATAATCACGGTAACATTTTAGTCATGTCATTAAGTCACAGTGAGTCAGTGTGTACTGACAGGAGACTGTATTGTTTGTGGCCTAATATTTGCCTTTAATTAAACCCAAAAATACAATAATTAAAGCAGGCATCTGAAAAGCAGACAAACTAGCTCAACTCATCCTACAGGTTGAACTTATTGAAACACCTTTTTTCCTATTTATCATCTCTCTGCTTGTGTGGAAATCACACACACAGAGCAGCTGACCCATGACACTTAGCGGCCTGCTAACACACAAAAAGCCGCTCTCTCTTTTTTACACACGCCTATTTGTAATGTTTATGATTGCAATAAGAGCAGGTGATAGAGACAGGTGTGTTTCCCTCTGTTTATGGGGGCTAATAAAAAATACATGAGACTGTGAAAAGCACAAAGTAGTATTTAAACGCACGCATAACCACTATCCACAAATAAAACATGCATATGTGTGTCAGAGGGCAAGATGTGCGTAGAGTCAATCTAAAAGTCTAAATGAAGTACAGAGAGCTGCCAAACGAAACAGAAAGAAAAGGAGAGCAGGAAGAGAGTGACAGGAAGAAAGAAAGAGGGAAGAGAAAAGGAGAGAAAAAGAGATGGGGCAGTGAAAAATTAACCCTTTCCTTCCCAGAATCATCAGCTTACTCATTTAACAACTCAGTGACTCTCACTGGGAAAGTACCGAGCCTAGGCCAGAAAGGAGGTTATACACGCACACATGACGCTTATATAGTAATTTTTTGTGTTGTTAACAATAAAATGAATTTAATTCTAGAGAAACTGAATTAGTCAAGTGCAGTCCTGAGTGCAAACAGGGTCAAACCAGTCACAATGGGCCTCATGGGGTTTTGTGTTGAGTGTAAATAGTGCTTGTGTAACATGCACACATAAAAACAGATTATGTTCAATGACTTTAAACATGTAATTTGCACTTCCTGCTAAAACGTGAATGTAGTCTGAGCCCCTTAACGATGCAAGTCAAAAGTCACATGACCTTTTGTGACCTCAAAACATTAAAAATTACTATTGGTCCACTAATATTGTGAATGTATCTACGTTTTCATCTTGTACAATTGCTTTGTAGTGTTGTAAATACTTTAATTTGACCCCTGCACTTCGGTTGTTAAGTTTCTTGTCAATAGCAAGGCCTGCACGTGTTTTTCAAACACGGAAAGCGCCTCTGGAACACACACAAACACAACAACAACAAAATCTGCAAACTGATGCGTGGAAACCCTCCACACGGAATTCTTCTCCAAGGTAAATAGGTAAATGTTCAAAATAGTGAACAAAGAGTGCGTCAGGTGACCAAACGAGCAGCCAATCACATCGCAGTGTTCCTTTAACTCTCTGGCTTGACTTTGCATTGCAAATAAGTTCATACAAGTATGCAAATTCAAAATGACACCGACCCATGAACTTTCGCGGCTTCTCCCGGGCCTCTTTTTTTCCCCACTCATCACATCTCTAAGCTCTAGTTTTTTCTCTTTCTCTTTAAAGTCGTCCTGTTTATGAGTTACATATCAGTTTCTGCAGCGTTGGTTCTGATTGCATTATGACGGCAATCCTTAAGCGCCCTCAAGTGGTTATTGACTCGCATTTGTTTATAAAGTTCGTCTTCAAACAGAAATCTTCATGTAACAGAGTCTGTATTTACTCTTTACCCTTTTTATTATGATACGTGCAGTTAAGAGCTTCTATTAATAAGGAATATGCACTTACTGGTTCATTACTGAAGCAATTTAAGTGAATATTTAATTGAACAAAAACTGGAAACATCGAAAAATGTTTTTTTTTCTTTTTTTTACAAAAATAAATAAAAAAATATGCATGTCCCCTTAAACACTCAATATATTAATTTTTATAAGTGAATATTTAATTGAATAAAAACTGGAAACTTTAAAAAAATGTTTTTTTTCTTTTTTTTTTTTTACAAATGTATATAAAGATATGCATGTCCCCTTAAACACTCAATATCTAAACTCTTGATAGTGAATAATAAAAAAATAGACTTCAGTATACGTCAAAGCCATGTCAGTTATGCTATTGCTACTCAGAAG
Organism: Carassius auratus; assembly: GCF_003368295.1. NCBI lineage: Eukaryota > Metazoa > Chordata > Actinopteri > Cypriniformes > Cyprinidae > Carassius > Carassius auratus. The sequence goes on along the minus strand of NC_039265.1, from coordinate 13,778,571 downwards.
CAAGTATTGATAAACAAAAATGCCCATTAGTGTTCAGAAGAGAAATGTACATTTTCAAAGGTGTAAAAATTTGTTTATCGTTCTTTTGGCAAGTTTAAGTAGTATGGTTGCAAATTTATGGCCTAAAAATACAATTAAAAAAAGCCAACAATTCAAGTTGTGTGCCAACTTTTGAAACAAAAAAACCAGATTTTTTTTTCAAATGCTCAAACCTTACAATTGTTCAAAACCTTAGCAGGAAAGCAAATAGCGATCAACAAAATGATCAGCCAACAGATGCAGTCTATGGTCAAAAAACACAGGGCTTAGGAAAATTTATTTCCTGCCTGGTACCAGAGACAATTTATTTGCGGTACTAAGAAAAGAAAAGAGAAAAAACATAATCACTATTACCCTCCTGCTAAATTCTGTCAGCTTTAAGAACAAACAAACATGTGTTACGGAAACACGGGGGGTAATAAATTTAGTCCACAAGTTTCTCATTAGAGCAGGTGCATTTTTGAAGATAAACAAAAATAGAAAGCATGTGCCAGATATAGCAGTGGGGGAGAGACTTTACACTACAATATTCCACTCTGAACACCCTCCTGTCAGGCCAACATCACACGTCTGACGGAAGCAAAGGATCAATCAGATTTTCAGCGTGTAACCATTTCCTGTCTCGGTAGACCAGCATATCCTCTCCATGATAACCTTTAGTGATTGGAAGGATGTGGTTTACAGACACAACAAGTTGCAATTATTCCATCCAACAAGCATCCACCCACACATACGTACACTGGGCCTGAAAACAACAGTGTAAACACACGCTGGTGTGTGGAGGTTGTTAGGTCAGGGTCAAAGGTGCACGCAATGCACATCCAGTTTCACAAAAAGTTTGCAAATGCATGCAACCATCAGTAGTTTTGAAGCATTTCAAGCCCTTTTTGTCTGCGTTACTGCTGCTAATATATTTATATGGCAAGTATGCCTCAGAAAGAATCAGTAATCAATAATATTTTTACTACAGAATTTAACATTTTTGTTTACTGAATTAAAAAAAATTGTTTACAGCTTAATTAAAGGTTAAAAATATCATTAAAAATATCAAAATTTCCCCCAGGATTTATTTTTAGATAATTCATTAAGAGGGCAAGTGTTAGAGGATCAAGTTTTATACTTAAAAAAAAATGGAAAAACAGGTCAGATAATATTAGTTTTAGAGGGTCAGATCTTAATATAATTTTGAACACATTTGAAAGGCATATAACTTGTTTATTGCTTTTGAAAGTGATACTGCATTAGCACTTTGTAGAAGAGGATGATAACACATGAGAAACATGGATGAACACATTATTAGCAAACCAAGTAGCATGAATGATATTTTGTTCACAGAATTTTAAGCCAGTCCCAAAAAAATCTTTACAAAAAAAGAAGCATTGCATAGAGCAGAGAAGACCTTATTTATAAACTACATTGGAAGCTGAAAGAAATTAACTTGTAGCATCCAATGAGATAATCAATGCCATCCTGTATCAATGCTCGTAATTAGTCATTCACAATGAAAAAGAACATTGTACATAATTTACAAATAAAAATCTGCACATACAAGAAAAATTATATCTGCACAAAAATCTTAAAAAACATGCACAGTGTACTCAGATGGAGGCCCATGTGATAAATACAGAGAGAAAAGGGGAAAAGAAAGAGACTGTGCAACCATCATTAAAAAGATGCGTTACGTCAGTCCATGACACCGACACATCTTTGTTCCTGAAAGACTTTAGGGTTGAGGGTCAAAGGTGAATACGTCCCTGGCTGCGTCTGGTGTGAGGGAGAATCTGTAAACCAATACAACACTAAAGTCACAATGCATTCAATGCAAGAGCACACAATGCATTCTCATTAAACTGCATTTGCAGCTAAACTTGATTTATTAGCAAAACGTCAAAGGTTCTGTCCAAGTATGGTGTAATAGTTCTAGAAAACAAACACTTGTGTGGCAAAGATTTGGAAAGTGGCGAGGAAAATCTCATTAGAAGATGAAGACCACAAGTATTTCAAATAAGCATACCAAATCATTAATGGCCATAAATACTTTTAATAGGATTTTGTTTTATCTGATTTAATATTCATAAACTGTTTAGATAGTGCTAGGAAATGTGTTCGGCCAATGCTGAGGTGGCTATCTTGCACAGCTTTAACGTGACTGTTGCCCTCATGGACACAGTAAAGAAAAGTCGCCCTCTGCTGGTCAAAATTTAACAGAAGTTTTTATACAGACATATTCCCCTAGTGGTTCAAATGAGATAATCTCTGCTATTATTGCATTCTGAAGGAAGGGTTGAAAATCCAACCCGAATCCTGCTCCCAGCTAGTTTAACATCTATTTCCCAGGTTGAGTTATCATGTTTTTTTTTTTTAAATGGCACTCAAATTCCACCTTTAAAATCTGCAATTAATTGACTTATCTATAATCTAAGGAAGTTACTACTCGGAAGCAACAGTAAAATGTGTGTGTACATGCACAACAACACAAAGATAAAGATCAAACATCTGATTAAAAGAAAAAAAAAAAGACTGTTTTGATCAGATTTTCTATAGTTTATGTAATTATTATTCATATAAAATATATAACAAATTCAGATATTTTTTATATTATTTAACTATAAAAAAAAAAAAAAAATTATATATATATATTTAAAAAACAATACAATAATTGTATGGTTAACTGTAAAATTGTAATACTAATATTAACGGTTATCTTAAATTCTTTATTTTTAAAGTTAAACAATCAAGCTTTTGGTGAAAGTGAAAAAATGCAGGGAGCCTTTAAAGCTTCTCCTTTGTTGACAACTAAAGTCATACCAGGAATTTGGTTTTGTTTCTATTCATCGTGTACCCCTTCTAATGGGCAAAACGTTTGCTGTGGCAATTGTTTTTTTATTTATTATTAAGCATTGGATACAATGCAGTCTGATTGGATTTATTTTTATTATTATTATTTATACAGGAAAAAAAGAAAAGATTTAACCAACCCTTGGAGTGTCTGGACTGCTGAAAGGTGAGGGTTCAGCTGAGCAGTTCTCTTTGCCAAACGAATCGTCTCTCCTTCTGTGTGCAAACTTTCTTTTCAGTGCTTCGGCAATAAGAGCTGCCGGATCAGATGAACATGCCAAACCTTTACTTCTCCGTCTCCTTACTGGAGTTCCACCTGGAGATCTACAAATACAAATGCATACTCAGTACTGAACTTAAAACACAGCTGTGCTTAAACTTTGAGCAGGTTAATCCATACCTCTCCACAAAGCGCAGTTTGACTTGTTTCAGGTCTTTCAGCACCTCTAACATAGAGGGCAGGGCATCAGGTGCTGTAGACGCAGGGGAATCATACGGTGCAAGCTTTTCTCTTTTTGCTGCCTGTCTTTGACGAATCACATCTGACACGGACACTTCCACGCAGCTGTCCGTAGCTGGAGGAGGAAGTGGTGGTGGAGGTGGAGGAGGCAGCGGTGGACAGACAGGAGTGGAGGTGAGGACAGGAACTGGAAGAGGAGTGGAGCATGGAGTGCCAGAAACAGCTGGAAAAATGAAAGGTGAAAACCTGGTGACCAATAACAAAAACGCCTGATCTCTGTGCTTGCCAACAAGGGTTTCTGCACCAAGTACTAACTCATGTTTTGCTTGGGGATCAAATAATTATTTCACTCAATCAAATCCAAATCAATTTCTTAACCCTTACATAATGTGTTTTTTTTCCTGGTTGATATTCTGTCTCTATCGGTTAAAATAATTAAACCTACCATACAAATGACAGACCCTTCATTTCGTTGGAAGTGAGCAAACTTACAAAATCGAAATTCATAGTGTATGTTACCTGCTGGAGCTGTGACTATCATAGCAATCTGTGCTCGCAGTCTCTGTAGTTCCTCTTCCAGAGCGGAGATCTTCTGCAGGGCCTCTGGCTGGGTGCCCTGTCCCAGCACCCTGCCTCCCCTCTGAGCCGGGACAGACACGGACAATGGACGTTCAGACCCCAATGAGGGAATCTCAAAAGCTTCCCCCAACGGGACGACATTCCTGTTACAATCATGGTAAGATGTGATGACACTGAACTTTCTCCATAAACCAAAACTTTTATGAAAATACCTCACACAGAAATCATTACAGGTGTAACTTCTGTAAATATATATTCAATAAAGCAATCTCATACATATGCTGTCAGTGAGCTATTAATAAGCACCAGACAGTTGTGTAGTTGTGTTTATATGGCTTCTAATGTGTGATAACCTTATTTTAGTGTGGCTGTCCCCTTCCTCCTCCACCAGCCAAAGCACATCTGCTAACGTAGGAATGGCTGGGGTGTCCACCGTCACATCAATATGGCCGTGTCTCTTAAATGTCTGCAGAGGAATCTTGAAACGAAGAGTAAGAGCTCATTAGTAATAATGCTCTTAAGACCTTCAAAGCCTTTTACATGTGAAGAGACTTTAAAGTGCTTTCTAAAACTCTTATTAACAATTCATATCAAGTGAAGACATGCATGTCCTGTATAAAAGCATCCATTATGCTTGTGTTACTAATGAACCAACCATAAAATAAATATTCTTCAATCTTAAATATTTTTCTCTGAGGTGCAAAAATTTTTTTTTGATGTGAATAACAGCAGCTTTGAAATTTAAGAAAAATAGGAAACTACTTGTTAAAGGTTAAGTTAAAAGTGTACTTGCTAATATGGACTTTTTTATGTCAACATGTCCATGCACGTAAAATAAAACTGGTTTATCTCACTGTTATTGTTTACATTCATGGTTGTGATTGTTTTAAAGTAACTGAAATTCTAAATAAATATGCTTCAGTTTTTTTTTAATTACTAAACAAAAAAAATGAAGAAAAATAACAAAATTACTACAATCTATATTAAGATGAAAATGAAAATAAAATATGAATAAATAGAGAGAATATACATAAAACTAAAAACAGAATACATGTTTACCTGAAACCGCAGCCGTGGCTGAGGAGAGAGGGGAAGATTTGTCCCAATCATACGGACTATGCTTCGGTATTGTCCACAGTATGCACTGTCCCAGACTGGAACCAACTGCAACAATGCAGTTCACAAAGATGTACAGTTAAAAAGTTGCACTTACTCTACAAACCAGCTTGTAAAATTATGTTTTTTTCTTTTAATGTTACATGCAAATATATATGCATACTAAATTAATTTTCCGTTTACCATGTCGGGCGGCACTCCAAAGTATTCCAGGACACATCTCAGCAGGTCAACGATGTCCTCCAGCAAAGACATTGGCAGTATTCCTGAGTGCTTCAGCTGGATTTCTGCTGACAGATGAGCCTACAACACACTGCAGCAAACTCCTCCACGTGACCTGAGGGATCAAATCAGCTGCATTCATTCAATTCTGTAACAAAATCGCCGTTTAAATGTGCAAAGTTAAATTTTAAACACGGAGGACAAACTACCATCATCAACGAGAGAGGCGTAATTAAACACAGTTGTAATTAACTATTAGCATCAAAGGCATCAGCCACTAACGTTAATACATCGCCTGGTTCATAAGAACACGCAGGTATTTCAAATCCATGCGCTAATCTGCTCTTAATTTAAACACATATGCATTGTATTATTACAAAATTGAGCTTCTACAAACAATGTCGATTTATTTCATGCGTATTTGTCACTTTACCTCTTCCTCGTATCACGCTTCCCTTGCAGATAAACTCAAATAAAGCTCGTCGCCTGAGAGTGTTTGTGATTGGTCCCAAGAGAAGGGCTGGCGCATGTAGCCAATCGACCTGAAGGATTTTTGAACGTCATCAGGGGCCTTCAACCAATCATTTTGTTTAAACAGAAGGAGTGGGAAGTTTTGTATTTGACTACAGTAAACGGCGGTGGTGAGTAGTACATTGTAATTTTAGCATTTAATAAACATATTACACGAAGTAGGTTTTTAGGAATGATGTATAAGAAGGTGAAAATGAAGAAAAATGGATTCGCTCAATTACAGGAATGTACATTTACATTAAACTCAAATCTGAGTTCCAGCGATGTAACTTAGCTTTCATGCTAACAGACAGATAGTTGTTGGTGTCTTCAGCTTTTGTGCTGTAATTAATTGTTTTTCTGTTAACTAATTTAGTTTCACTCGGTAATATTACATTCGAAAAGTTTATTTAGAACATATACTATTTAAAGGACCTATTATTAATATACTATTAAAAATTCGTCCCATATACATATAATAGTGTCCAGTGGGAAAACCAAGAGATCTAGTTTTGAATAAATTTAAGTATTTGATCATGTTTATTTTTAAAAGTGAATCTGTGCTATCACATATGATTCAACTAATTCGTTTTCATATCCTATTTTGTTTCAGATATCCACAGAAATGATGGATGCATTATCAGTAGTCACACAGCTGCGGGACCTGGCATCTGAACCACAGAATCGGGAGGTGATTGTTCAGGACCAAGGTTGCCTTCCAGGGCTAGTGCTGTTCCTAGACCACAAAGACCCGAAAGTGCTCTTTGCCACCCTCCAGGTACACCCATACCTGATTTGTCAGTGCAAAAATTCTTGTTCAACTGAAAAAAGAGAAGGTTGTGATGATAAATTGTGTAATGTTTTGTATATTTCTTGTACTGAGCTCTTAAGGCTTGTGTCTCCTCAGACTTTGCGGTACCTGGCTGAATCTCCCCGCAACATCAACACCATGAAAAACGAGCTTGGCATGATGGTGAGCCTGGAGACACTGATAGAGAGGTGACTTAATTTTTACTTACTTTGCATTACTTTGAAACTAAAGATATTAATATTTTCCATTTTTTTTTCTTTTATTTTCAGTTTTCATTTTAAATCTTTTTTTTATGTTTTCATTATTTATGTCCCCTTTCTACTGTTTTGAAGGACTGGTGTGACGATTGATATTACAGACCTTGCAAAAGAGGTGTATGGTGTGTTGAGTTCTCAAGCACAGAGACCGGCTTCTCAGAGTCCAGAGCAACAGAAGAGGAGAAACAAACCCCAGTTCTTCATCAACAGCTCCAACAAGAAAGCAAAATCAGTTACCCTCCATATAAAAGGCTTGGATGGGGCAGTATGTACCATAACAAAGCTTTCACACATGCACTTTGATCTGAACTGGGGTTTTCTCATATTTCTGCAGATTACAGAGTAAAATCAGATGTTGCCTTGTGTTAACAGGATCAGAGAGGTGTGTGTGAGGACGCCCTTTTGAGAGTCAAAGGAGTAATCAGCTTCACCTTCCAGATGGCTCTAAAGAGATGCACTGTACGCATCCGGGCCGACCTGCCCACTGAGGTACACAATATTCCTCTTTCTGTAAGGGGAGAGGCAACTAATAAAAGCAGATTTGTTTTCAAGAAACGCAAATATCTTTTGTTTAGAGTCTGGCCACTGCTATTGCTGCCACAAAAGTGCTTTCAGCTAAGCAAGTCTTGAAAAATGAAAATGGAGAAGAGGTGGGTGTTTCTGTTGCTTTTTAAATATGTATTTAAATGTGTTTTATAGGGAGAGTGATATGCTGTTTAAATAGGTTGATGACCCATACACTTGCTGTTATTTATTTACATGGCTGTGTTATCGTTCCAGGTTCTCATTCCAATCAGCACCTCTGGCTCAAAGGTAGAAGAGAATTGCCACCTGCCTGATTATCTGCCAGAGGAAGAGAGTCCGGAGAAAGAGCTAGACCGTGCAGTGTCACGTACTGGTGCTAAACAAGACACCAGTGGCAGCTGGCTGAACACAGCAGCCAGTTTCCTCACTAAAACCTTCTATTGGTAAAGTCTTAAGTTTCACAGACTTTTCCTGGCTGAGTTTGGAGCTCAACATTTTTAAGACCGTTCAGCTTAGAAGAACAAGTTGCACCACTGCTGGAGTATAAAGCACAAATTGAAGGTCAGGAACTGACAAATGTGCTTTATCAAGCTGTTCAATTGAGCAAATGTGTGAGATCTCCATCACGTCACAACTCTGTATTGATATATGGATAGATGTTGAGTTCATGTTGTAAATGTATATATGTTATATGTCTTTCCTCCCTCTCAGTATCCAAAATTTGTCTGTTGTATCATCTTTCTTTCTGATTTCTTGTAAATATTTTCATTTTGGTGTCAATGGAATCCGCTGAAAGACAAATTAAATGTTTAATGCTGTTTCGTGTAAAATAAAAGTCTGGACGACAGAAGTGTTCAAAATATGCTTTCATTTTGAAAAAGGCGAGTGAATACAGATGCCATCACCAAATAACTTTGTCTTTTAATTAAGATGTATTATGGTTTGATACAAACAAAAAAGTTTTACATGATTTTAAACACATTTTCTAAATGAATGACACATATAAAAAAAAAAAATGTGTAACTTAAGGTTTTACATTATAAATGTCTTCCCACACATTAACAAATAAAGATAGCATTAATTTAAACAACATAAACAAAAATCTAACCAATTAAATTTATGCAAACAACCTTCCTGATTGCTTTAGAGCTATATCTTGTAATGAAAAAGGGTTTGCATAGTTGCAGCGGAAATAGTGCGTTGACCTTTACAGTTAAGAGGTTCTGAGTCTTTTCTTACAAGTTATAAAAACACATGCATTGCACACCTTGGCTCATCTTTTGAAAACAACAGCAATGCATCAGTCAACATGTAACGCTTATAACTGTACATAGTACATATTAGTCTCAAATGAAAATCACAGCTTTGTAAAACCAACACTATTGCAGTGCAACAGATAATTCTCTCTTCAGTAATATTAAAAGTCCTCAGTGTTATATAAGAACAATATAAATAAAGGATCTAAAAATAAAACATATGAATGCATCATATAAATTACTAACAAGAAGTGCAATCATCCGTGGCGAGGAATGGCAGCATTCTGCTACACTTTCATCAAATGTTGATGTATGCTGTGGTACAAACAGGCCTGATTTTAATACAAGCTGGAAAGACAGAAGAAAAGGTTCATCAAATAAATTTGATTAAAGCTCATCACGTGCAAATATACAACTTGTGTGTTCTGTATGACACACTGTTGCTATTATGCTGTTTCAGGAGTTTATAACAGCAAATATCACAACAGGAACTACTTACATAAGTTTCTCTAGTTTACAGTCTGGATCATCTAGTAAGACCGATAGTGGCCTCACGGCTGAATCTGTGAGATTGTTTTCACTCAGGTCCAGCTCTCTTAAAAGTGAGTGTTCAGATCTCAGTGCAGAGGCTAAAATTGTGCAACCTTCCCCTGTGACCCCACAGTTAGACAGCCTATACAGAAAAACATTAGTGACATATGAACAAAACATCTCTGAAAGCAACTTGGAAAGTTGTAGATACAGCACCCAGTAGATACATACCCTAAAGCGTGCAGCTGACAATGTGGATTTTGCAGTCCAGCACAGAGGATTTCAATTCCCAGATCTTGTAGATTATTTACTCCTAAATTCAGCTCTCTAAGACTTGAGGGTTTTTCTTGAAGAGCTGCAGCCAGTGAATCACAGCAGGCCATGGTTAAACCACACTGACTCAAACTAGGGAAAACAATGATAGTGGCATTTTACTTAACAATTGTATACATTTATAAGAAGTATCTTTTATTGGCTGCATTTGTTTGATCAAAAGTATGGTATAATCATTAATACAGGAAACACCGTTATATTGCGAATTATTATAACAGTTTAAAATTACATTTTCTTTTTTAATAAATTTTAAAATGTAATTTATTCCTGTGAGGTCAAAGCAGAATTTTCAAAAGCCATTGCTCCAGTCTTTAGTGTCACATGATCCTTTAAAAATCATAATAGCTCTAGAAACATTTCCTCTTATCAATGTTGAAAAGACTTTGCTGCTTAATTTTTTTCTTCTAAAAATGTATTTTTTCCAGGATTCTTTGCTAGATAGAAAATTCAAATTATTTGAAATAATCTAAATAAAAAATAATAATAAATAAATAAACAATCTGTACTGTGACTTTTGATTAATTTAATGCATCCTAATTTGTTTTAAAAAAATCTTGAACAATTATTTTTACTTAACACAGTTTATCTGATACATTAAAATGTTCATTAAAATATATGTACAGAACCTACTCTAATTTCATAATGTTGTTGCTGTGATTCCTCAGGACAGGAGAAAGAAGCCTCATCCCTGCGTCTGTGAGCCCATTACTGCTCAGGTCCAGCTCTCTCAGATACGACGGGTTTGAGTTTAGAGCGGCAGCGAGGACACCACAACCGTCCTTTGTGACCCCACTGTCTCCTAAACTGTTATGAAAGACGTGTGTTCATAAAATGCTCTTGTTGTTAAAACATTTAAAACTAGATTCATAATTTGCTTAATAGAATGTCACTATTCAGCATCCAAATAAAAGAAAAAACAACTGACATCAATGTCACATTATCACTATTGATTGTAATTTGAGCCTTAAACTTCAATTGAATACAAAGTATGACATTTACAAAAATCGACAATAGTTGGTACACCTAAGACTGAAATTACCTACATAGTCTCAAAGCTTGTAGTGCTCACCATAACATCTCCAGCCTACAGTTGGAAATCTTCACCATTTCAGCAAGTCTTGATACACCGAAATCTTTTATGTGGTTCTGTCTCAGGTCCAGCTCTCTCAGATGAGCTGGGTTAGAAACGAGAGCTGAGGCCAAATCATCAACCCCCACCTCTGTGATCTCACACAATGCCAACCTGAAGAGGCAGGATATGCTTCAAGAGTTTGCTGAGGGTAGGATATAAATATAGTGCAGATTTAAAACCCTTACCTCAAAATCTCTACTTTACAGTGAGGGCTTCCAAGTCCATTTGAGAGCATTTTCACTGCTTCATCATAGATGGCATTGCCACTCAGATCTAAAGCTTTCAGAGTAGAGAAGCTGGACCTCAGAGCCGAAGCCAAAGACTGACAGGATTTCTCAGTGAGCAAACCGTAACTTAGCCTACCGGTTGAAAAATAAACATTTAGGACATTTGGTAAAAAATAGTAGTTATGTCTTTTAATGAAGTCTCTTATGCTCACAATGATTAATGTGATAAATACAGGAAAAAACAGTAAGATTTTGAAACCTTATTACAATTTTTGTAATTAATTTATGTGATGGCAAATGTTCAGTCGCAATTAAGACAGACTTCAGTGCTACATGGTTCTTGTAATAATATAAATGTCTTTGTGTCCTTATGCTTTTTTTATATAAAATATGCATTTATTAATTTTTTTTGAATGATAGTATATACATATATACATATAACAATACAAAGAGAAGAGAAAAAAATACCAAAGTGTTTCAAGCTGTGAGAGTGGGTGCTGTATGACAGCGGAAAGCTTCTCCACTCCATCATCTCCTGGATTGTTCCAGTGCAGATCGAGCTCTCTTAAGTGTGACGGGTTAGACAGCAGAGCTGAAGCTATTGCAATGGTGCCCTGAGTTGTAACTCTGCAGTCCTTAAGTCTATGAATAATTCAATGACAAGTGATCATGAAGACCAAACAAATTCCTTCTGATGATCTGAAGAATGGTTTGAAGAGGTTTAATTCTGTTGCAACTGACCTCAGTATCTCAAGTTTACAGTGCTGATCCTTCACGTAATCGGCTAAGATCTTAATTCCTGCTTCTCTCAGACTGTTTTCACTCAGGTCCAGCACCCTAAGGTTTGGAAGGTTTGGAAGCAGTCCTGTTTTAAGAACGGAGCAGCCGCGTGTGGTGATTCTGCAGTATGATAGCCTGAGGAAAGAGTAACATATCACATGATGTGCTACAGGACTAAATATTAATTTACAACTACAATATGGAATCATTTTGTTAAGGAAATTAAAAGTAATTCAGATATGCTAAAATGTTTTTTAATGGTTTTTCATATGTAGTATTTTCAAAAAACATTTTAGGTAAACGTCTTCAGTACCCTGGATAGAGTTAGTTTGGCATCTTGTTTCCCTCCGATTTAACAAAAGCATTAAAATGATAAAAGTAAAGACATTTATAATGGTTTAATAAGATTTCTATTTCAGTGTCTAAGAACTTTACCTCAGTTCCTCTAAATTACACTGTGTGTTTTCCAGTCCGGCGGTCAGAAGCTCCAGCCCTTTGTCTCCAATGGAGTTACTGCACAAATCTAGCACTCGTACATTAGAAGAGCTCGAGCCAACAGTGGAGGCAAGAGTTCTACAGCATCTCAAAGTAAGTCCACAATTATCCAGTCTGGAATATAATGTGAACGTAATAAATGAGAAACACAAACACACACGTGACCTCAATCAACACCAAAAAAAAAAAACACTAAAACAAAAACTCACAGCGCAGTTTCTGAAGCTTTGACCACTGGCATCAATCTGGTGAGGCCTTCATCCGATCTGATATACTTCTTCAGGTCAAACACATCCAGCTTCTCTTCTGATGTCAGTAAGACAAAAACCAAAGCAGACCACTGTGCAGGGGACAGTTTAGAAAAATGCCCTGAGTTCAGGAACCGCTGGACCTCCTTGACCAAAGAGAGATCATTGAGTTCATTGAGACAGTAGAAGAGATTTATAGACTTTTCCGGCACGGACATCTCCTCTATCATTTTCTTTATATATTCAATGGTTTCCACAATGCTCTGACAGTCTCTGCTACCAGACTGAGAAAGCAAGCCTTGTAAAAGGCTCTGATTGGACTCCAAGGAAAGTCCAAGAAGGAAGCGGAGAAATAGATCCAGATGTCCATTCTCGCTCTTTAGAGCCTCGTCAATGGCAGTCTTATGCAAGTCAAACAAGATGGTCTCTGTAAGCTCTTGATGCTCTTCATGACCCAGAACGTTTCTGTGGTGGACCTTAAACATGTAATACACATACATGGCTGCCAAAAACTCCTGAATGCTCAGGTGGATGAAGCAGTAGACTTTGTTCTCTGTTAATGCAGACTCCTCTCGGAAGATTTGTGAGCAAACTCCTGAGTACACCACTGCCTCCTTCACATCAATCCCACAGGCCATCAGGTCTTCCTCATAGAATATCAGATTGCCATTTTTCAGTTGTTGGAAGGCTAGCTTACCTAGCTTTAAAATCCTTTCTTCATCCTCTGGGCCTGGGTTGTGCTCTCTGGTGTATCTCATGTTTTTCGCATGGGTTTGGAGGAGAAGGAAGTGTGTGTACATTTGAGTAAGAGTCTTGGGGATTTCTTCATCTTCTGCTGTGTTGAACATTCTCTCTAGCACGGTAACGGAGAGCCAACAGAAGACTGGTACATGACACATGATGTACAGACTTCTTGATGACTTTAAGTGTGTGATGATACGACCAGAGAGGTGTTTATCATTTATTCTCTTGGTGAGGTATTCCTCCTTTTGTGGATCATTAAACCCTCGAACTTCAGTCACCAGATCGATATACTCAAGAGGGATCTGACTGGCTGCTGCTGGTCGAGATGTTATCCAAATAAGGGCATCAGGAAGCAGATTGTTACTGATGAGGTTGGTTAGCAAAACATCAATAGAAGCTGGCAGAGTTGGGTTACTCAACTTTCCGTTATTCTGGAAATCCAAAGGAAAGCGGCATTCATCCAGACCGTCAAAGATGAAGAGAACTAATTGGTTTTCAAGATTATCTCCAGAGCCTGTTTCCATTTTGAAGTGTTGGAGAAGCTCAGTCAAGCTGAAGTGTTTCCCTTTCATCAGGTTCAGTTCTCGGAATGGAAGCGGATACACAAACTTGATATCCTGGTTAGCGCTGCCCTCAGCCCAATCCAGTATAAATTTCTGCACTGAAACTGTTTTCCCAATGCCTGCAACACCCTTAGTCAGCACACATTTGATGGGTCTGTTTTCTTCAGATGAGTGTTTAAAAATGTCATTGCATTTGACTGGAATTTCCACTGTGGTTTTTCTCCTCAACGCTGTCTCGATCCGTCTCACCTCGTGTTCTTTGTTGACATTCTCACTTTCCCCTTCAATGATGTAAAGCTCTGTGAAGATGTCGTTCAGGAATGTGGGATGTGATTGTTTGGGCACGTCATTGTAAATACACTGAAATTTGGCTTTCAGTCTTGATTTAAATTCTTGCTGGCACTTCATTGCTGAATTTGAATGGACAGTTAATTCAGGAATACTATTCTTGTGAGACCTGTGAAAATACATTGACAATAAAAGTGTACGACTGGACCCTGAAGCAGAATATACTGCTGTCCAACAAATTTGGGGTCAGATGAATGAATAACTTTATTCTGAAAATATGCTTTAAATGGATCAGTAAAGGCAGTAAACACTGACACTGAAGACTGGAGCAATTCAGCTTTACAATCACAGGAACAGGGGTGTAATTTACGAGACATAAAGGGAGACAGTTTGTATACATTTCTTACTGTTGCTCAGTGGCAAAGTCTTCAAAATGGAAAGCAACTGGTTCAGTCATTGATGCCTGGCTTTTGTTTGTCACATCATTCAGCTTTCTCTGCTTACCAAACCTTCAGAAAAAATATAGGTTGGCTGTATTTATGCAAAGTCCTTATAAATTATGTCTTACTTTTAAATGTTCAGTATGACTAAGCAGATGTTAAATACCTTTGTACTGACAAAAGAGGTTTTCTTTTTAAATCAATTGGATCCAGCATAGAATTAGCACTTTTTAAAGAAGCATGGCTGTCCTGATTTTTTGAGACTGTCCTTGAATGAGAGACGAAAATTGTTTAAAAATACATTTACTAACTTATTTATCTCATAAATAATGGAAAAGACATGTTACCACACTTTTCTCACCATGCAGTGCTTAAATCTGGCAAATTCATTAAAATGCAGTTGATCAATCCACAGGTTTTTTTTCTTAAACTTAATGTCCAAGGTTTCACCAGCTTTTTTATTTTTCCTCTACGAAAGCGGACCAACAATGAAAACAAAATGATTTAAAGAGTGTTATGAAATAAATGATAAAGGACAGGAAAACCTAGGAAATTTAAATACACAAGAACCAATGATTAAACAAGACATGTCTGGACACAGTGAAGGAGTGATTACTGAACAAACACATGACATGGACTAGAAAGATGCAATTTCGAAATGCGAACAAAAGTGACAGGAAAAAGATAAGAAAAAACACAGATTGGTACAGGTACAATATGTAATACACTAATTAATAATCATCTTGAACTTTCAGTAAGAGATTCTTATCAAATCTAAGGATCCAAGTATGTTCAAAAGAACGTATGACCCAAAGTATACTGGCGTGTGGAGGACTTTCTCTTAATCTATAAATGGTTTGTACTTTCAACATCAATGTTGCAATCTGCAAAAAACAGCAAAGGAATAAGGAACCACTAAGTGAAGTTGCAGAAGTTAACCAGTTTCATACATGTGGGTTTTTGTTTGAAAGACTTTTTCTGTGGTTTAATTGTGTACACCATTTTATGAGTGACCATGTCATTTTATGAGTGGCTACACACAGGCTGTGATAAGTGCTGTGATTGTTAGCTCTCCAGCATATATATGCATATATATATATATATATATATATATATATATATATATATATATATATATATATATATATATATATATATATATATATATAAAAGCATGACTGTATATCCATGTACACTTAATGCCATGTGATTTTGAAAACATCACATGCTAAAAAATCATCACCAGTACTTGCATCATACATCTGTATCTTGGATTACTCATAGAACAACAGTAACAAAACTGGTAGTCAAATCAGTAACTACACTTTGGATTGATGTGTTATGTAGGTGAATTTGCTTTGAAATACGCCATTGATTGTGTAATTCTGCAAAAAAATTACGCCAACAGTTTGTAACTAACACACCCAGTTAAAGAATCTGACATTTTTATTGCCACCCTTTGTTGTCACTGTCAGTCTAAAGTGTGTGTAATCTAATTCAAGAACGTTTCCCTTCTAATATCAAGTATTCTAAGCAAGTAATACATTTAATCTATTATTTCGTTCAGTCTTGTAGTGATGCTGATGATTGAGAAAAATACGGATAATTATGCTACTAGAGACTATGACAAGACAACTTTTAAAACGGAACATCCAGTAGATTAGAAACACTACAAAAAATGAAAATAAAGTAATTTAAAAGCATTCAGTTAACAGTCAATGTAATCATTAATGACGGTTTAATTTAGGCTATAACTCCCAACCATCATCGACTGTAACATTAAATAATAGCCTACCTTTTAAAAAGTTAAAGTTCAATTCAACTATTCGTATAATGATTTTAGGTCAAGCCAAAGACCCATTATACCTGTTATTTAATAAACTAAATGTATACTTACGATCAAGCGGAATTATGTCCAAATGTCTTGCTCGTTCAGCTTTCGCTTTAGTGATTTCACTCCTGTCAGTCAATGATCACGTGGTCACAAGGGGGCGGGTCTGCGCTTAACTCATAATATTATGGTCCAGGTTTTGCACATGTTGGTCTGGTCTTTCAAAATGTTGTCAAAACTTCTACAAAAACATATCAGTCATAATTTAATTAGCTTAAAACTTTGATGTAACGTTTGAAGTTATTTGTAGGAAAATAACATTTTGCTTACATTAGTGATTTAACAAAATAACAGATTAAATTGATTAAAAAAGTACACATTCAACAAATATGGTACTTTAGTGTACCCTGTCCCTGACCTTTAAAAAATACTGTTTCTACTAAAAATTCATTTAATTTAAGTTTTTTTAAGAAAAGCAAATGAGCTATATGGGCTCACCAGACTAATTTTGCAGTACATATGCTAAATTTACAATCATTTATTTATTTAGTCGATTTATTGATTGTTTGTTTGTTTTAATATTTTCTTTAATAGCTTAATTTTGATGTGAATTGCAAAGTCACACAAATCAGGGTTTTAAACAGTTTTTAGACCAAAATAATAAAAAAGCTCATTAAATTTAGTACGACCTTCTGAAGTTGATGGTCTATAATTTCTAAAGTAAGTTCCTTCACTGACCTCTTTTTTTTTTTATTCCAGTGTCTATTTTGTGGAAAGTGCCAGTATGCTCTATTAATCTAAATCAATCGAATGATTTAGTCAATGTGTTTTTGTATGGTTCCACCCCACACACAATAAGCTATTATTATTATTATTATTATTATTATTATTATTATTATTATTATTATTATTATAGCTTTAACAGTCCCTATGTAGTTCAATAGGCCCATAAATGAGTTCAATAGTTAATTCAATAGAATGAAAATTAAATTAGATTTGAATATACTTCACTGACCCCGGACTGTCAACAAGAGTTTGCACTCCAGTCTCAGACTGTGAACCTGATGATGTAAGGAGTCAATCACAGCTGGAGTCCAGCCAAACCCAAACACTGCGGAGCTGCTCCAAGAGGATGTGCGTATGCAGTCCTGAGAGCTTGATCAGTGTGTGCACGAACAACACGTCCCTGGTGAAGACCATGAAGCCCAAGTCTCTCTGTGTCCCGCGGCTTGGCCTCTTTGAGGACGGCAGATACAGGCGGCAGGTTGATACCGGCGCACCGGAGCAGAATCAGAGAGAGAAACCCAGAGATCTGCACTTCACTTTACTGTCAGAGAGATCTCAATACGAGCCTTTAGTGGAAGATGACAGCCAACACAAACTAAAGGAGGAAAAGAAAGCAAAAAAGAAAGAAAAGTATAAAAAATACAGAAAGGTAAGTTGAATATTATGCCTTGTGAATATTGTAACAAATTATTTATCAATCAATCAATCACCTTTATTTATATAGTGCTTTAAACAAAATACATTGCGCCAAAGCACTGAACAACATTCATTTGGAAAACAGTGTCTCAATAATGCAAAATGATAGTTAAAGGCAGTTCATCATTGAATTTAGTTATGTCATCTCTGTTCAGTTGAAATAGTGTCCGTTTTATGTAGGCTAACTGCTTTTTATAAACACTAAACTTTCAAAAGGCTCTTTAAGATTTTAAAAATGTTTTAAAAAGAAGTTTCTTATGCCCACCAAGGCTGCGTTTATCTGATAAATATATATATATATATATATATATATATATTATTATCAACGTTAAAAATAGTTGTCTTTTGTTCCAGTTTCTAAAAACGACATTTATTTTGATAAGTTTAATAAGTGCTTGAAAAATAAAAGTATGAACTTCTTTAAAATAAATATTACATTTACATTTATTCATTTAGCAGACGCTTTTATCCAAAGCGACTTACAGATGAAGACAGTGCAAGCAATCAAAAAAATATCTTACTTAACTTCTAAATAGTCATGTAGATTTTTATTTAGTTTTTTATTTTTATTTTTTGCCTGCTCCAAAATAATAAATAGCCAACAGTGACAAGTAACTGTTCCAGCAGTATTTGTAAATTGGTTGTGGTTTGTAATTCTTGTAGCTCCGATAACACTTCTGATTAATTTTATTTTCAAGTGTTTATGTAGATTTTCTGTTGCACGGATTAAAGCATATAGAATAATACTTTAGATTTGTCAAAATGGTGTTTCCTGATTTAAAATCTTACAAATGCCACTGAGTTTCAAAATCCTGTTTATGAGTGAAAGGGTGACGTAACACAACAGAAAACTGTCATGTGTTTTTCAGTAATGAAAAGATGCTTTCAAAAACAAAATGTTTTTGCAATAACCATGAAATTGTATAGTGTTGATTATGAAATCATGCACAGGTCCCACTTCAGTTGATGCTTTGGAAATAATAACCATATAAATTGTTATTTTCTGAACAAGCACATGATTTTTCTGTGAATTTGCTGACTCTGTGTTAGACTGGGTCAAAGATCAATGGATAGCCTGTCTGGCATCAGACTGTTTCCTTATCAGACTTAGCCGATTAAAACTGATGAGACTGTGAGTAAATGGAGTATGCTTAGTAAATGCATCTCACTGTAATCCACTTAACATGTATAGCATCTCTGTTTTGTTTCAAAGCATTCAGTAACTTAACTTGATCAAGTTTGGTGTGAATGGCTGGCTTTTTCAATGATGCAAAATAAAACAGAGGGATCAAAAATAAGAAATTAATGTTTCTGGCCCAATTTGTTCTTCAAATTTTACTATTTCAAATGCAAAATTATGTTTAAGGTTCAAAGCAATTTAAATAATTGCAGAAAACCAGGTTTTTTATGTTTGCAATCCATTGTCAAGCAGAAGAAACTTCCTCCCACAGGATAAAGCAGTGCATCCTGTTTCTGACCTGTTGTCACACAGAGGGACAGTCACTAACATAAAGCCACTAAACTGCATGCTATTTACAGTTTAAAATGATAGTGTTTAATCCAACTAAATTGCCTACCTGGAAATCCTTACCTATTTAAACCACTCAAAGTCTTAATTCTGTATTGCTGCTGGCACAAGCTGGACCTCCTGGATCTGTGAATGAAGCTGTGTTCCCTCAGTCCAAAAACAGTTGTTGTTGTTGTTGTTGTTTTTTCCCTCCAACTGTTTAATGATTTTGATTCGCTGCTCAGATTTACTAAATGCTTAAGCACTGTGGAAAAGCAAATGTTCCCTAACAGCCAAATCATTTTGTGTAATTATTTATAATAATAAATTAAATTAATAAAGCACCAAACCATCAGGGGACATACAAACCATTCTGTTTGTTTTACAGAACGTAGGAAAGGCTCTTCGCTACAGTTGGAAATGTCTCATGTTGGGTCTGCAGAACTTCACTGTGGGATATTCCACTCCTCTTTCTGCTGCATCTTCAATTGTCCCAGATTTCCATCCGGGAGGAGCCTGGGGTTGAGACAATCTGTGACCAGCATTTGTAATGGACCATTTAATCCTGCATGTCCAAATGCTTATTTAAAAATGGACAATACATATGCCCTGGCCATGCTTTACCTGTCATGTAAATTGTTCAATTGTTGTACATATCTTCTCTTTAAATTTGTGTTAAAGTGGAGTATTCATCTTGCATTAGTGATATACAACTATAAGAAAAACGTGGATCTCCTTTTACTCTCAGATCTATCTGTATATATTTTGCTTCGATTGAAAGAATTTATATGAATTTCTGTACTGAAGTAATAAAATGTTTTTGTATTTTAAAACTATAAATTATTTCATGCATAGCTTGCAATTTTTCTCTTTCACTGTTCAGCAAGTTGCAAGTGATATGGTCACCTGAATTCATGCTGCATGTAATGATGACAGAGGTGAAAGTGATTTAGACTTTAACTAGAAGAGATATGTGTTTATGCTCTGTAAAGTGAATGAAATTCCCTCTATAAGGTTTTATTTGATGGACAAAAGATAGGATTTGCTTGACTTAAGGAAGCTGAATGCTCTTAGAGAGGAAAGTAGGTGTTTTCAAATGGTATTAGGGGCAAGAGCCTTAAAGACAAAGGATGGGATTATGAGAAACCACAACAGGAAAAGACAGTCTGGCATAGGGCAGAGAAAAGGCTGTGCCTTGACTTGTTTAATAGGGTTAGTGAAACGGAGTATCTGTCAAACTTGTAACACCTGTTTAAAATGAAATGTGATGGAAAAACCTTAATAAATGAAAATTCTGAATTGGACTGTTTTATTATTATTATTATTATTATTATTATTATTATTATTATTATTACTATTATTAAAGCAAGAAATGTTATATTTTTTATGCATATTTACCGAAAATAAATTAAGAACTATAGATCATATCTGTTTTATAGATTGCTTTATAGATTATAACTGTAAAATATCACATCAAAAACATTTTAACATATATCCCAATTTAAATAGAAACAGAGGTTTATCAAATAAGAACAAACGCAGTGTTTTATAAGTTCCGTTTTGATTTTGCTGCTGATACGGATGTGTGACGTTGCAGCAGACAGATGCGCTGTTTCCTCCAGTGCAGCAGGTGACGCTGTTCAACACCAGAGTCTCGTCGGTCACGTCACTCCGACCATCGAAGAAACGCGAGAAGACATCATGGCGGGATTCATGAAATCCGAAAGTGGCTTTGGAATCGAAACTGTCAGATTGAAAGTTATCTTGACTGCTGTGTTGTTTTTATTTCATTCGTCTCAAACGTCAGGTAAGCAATATTTATTGTTTAATATGTATATATATTGCTTTTAAATGATTTAGGACAATTAAGAAAGCTAAGTGTTGTTACCCTGCTTAATATGTAAGTGGATGTTGTTAAAGCGATAAAAACTGTAAAAACCGATTAGTCAAAGTTGTAAAAACTGATATTTTGAATAAAGCGATATTTAATAAAATCAGTATTTATATGTCTCAGTTGTTTTGTAGTAGAACCGAGACACAGGTGATTGTTGATTGGAAAATATACATATGGAAAAAAAAAAACATTATATTTAAGAAGTATTACACGTATATTTTACAAACAGGTGCATCTTTTTTTTTTTTACTTCTTTCAAAAAGTGAAACTTTCATATATTCTAGATTCATTCATAACATGTCAAAAGTGTTTCTGTTATAATTTTGATGATGAGAGCTTATAACTCATGAGTCAAAAATCCAGTATCTTAAAATCTAAGAATATTTCCTAAGATCAATGACAAAAAAAAAAAAAATTACAGCTTCAGTCCACTCCTTGTGAAGCTCTCCTAAGTGCTTGAATTGACTTGTTGAATTGAATTGCCAGTATTTTCAAGCTTGCAGTCATCCCTGTTGCTTGTGCACCTTTTCCTACCCAATTTCTTCCTTCCGGTCAACTTTGAATTGAATTTGCTTTGATACAGCACTCTGTGAGCAGCCAGCCCTTTCAGTAATGAGCGTCTGTGACTTACCCTATTTATGGAGGGTGTAAATGATCTTTTTATGGACCATTGCCATGTCAGCATTCTTGCCCATTATTGTGGTTTCAAAGAACAAGAAATACCCAGAATTTATACTGTATGGATGGTCATTTAATAAAACTCAAATGTAAAGATTCTAATATTTTGAGATACTGGATTTTTGACTTTCATGAGCTGTAAGCTCTAATCGTCAAAATTAAAACAGAAAAACTTTTGAAATGTTTTATTTTACAAGCGATGAATCTAGAAAATATGAAAGTTTCACTTTTTGAAATAAGTAAAAAAAAAACTTTAACGATATTCAAAAAAATATTTTAGATGCACCTGTGTGTGTGTGTATATGTGTATATATATACAGTAGTCAACATTTGAAGTGAAGTTTTCCTAAAACAAGAACACATTTTGGTTTTAAGACATTAAGACAACTTTGATGTAAGGATTTGATCCACTGTTGACTAGTGTATAGATAGAGTCACACAAAGTATTGCTGTCATTTTCATCTTCCTGCAGGTGCCACCCGTCCCATTATAGAAGTAAAAGATGGACAAGAAATCATTGTACAAGCTGCACAACATTTCTGCTACAATAACTCCATCAAACCTGGATGGAGAGAAACATGGACTAGAATACAGGTAAAGGACTTTTAATTGTCTTTTGTTTATATCACCAGTAATGTTTGCATCAGTATTGACAGTGCCTTCCTCTTATGTGATCAACAGGTGAGAGTGTGGAGCACTACAAAACTGAAGGTGACGGTGGTTAATGATGAACAGGACCTGCAGGAGCTTGAGCATTTCAGCATCTGGAAACTTGTGCAGTACTTTGTACATGAACAGACCAATGAGGCCACCGTGAGCATCAGTCTCTTTAGCAACAAGACCTGTTTCAGAGTGGACCCTTCAGATTCCCATACACTCTATACAGTACAACCTAGTCGACGTAAGTTGAAAATGTATTTAAAAGAAAGAAAATCCAAATGGAATGGAAAACCCATTCCAGTTCTACACGCTCTTGATATGATCGGGACTGTGATCTTGATTTTGACATTGGTTTTTCTCTTATAGATTATGACATCTACTTATTTTTGGTTTTTCTGGCTGGACTGTTGCTGTTCTTTTTTGCAGAGACTCTGAGCAGGTAATTGAAACTATATCTGTTTATATACAGAATAGTTAACCCCAAAATTAAAACTATTAAGTAAAATGATTATTTGAGTGAGCTATTCCCTTAATCAAAAATTTAAGCCAACTCTGCTCTTTTTTTTTCTTTTTTTTTTCTTGGATGGAGGCACAATTTTGGGTGTTAGTTTGAGGTAGTGTTGGTAACTCTTTGTGCTTGATCTGTCGTGTAGAAGTCAAGTGTTCTACTACTCTGCTGGCATGAGCACTGGAATGATCGCCTCCCTTATCATCTTAATCTTCGTCATTGGCCGTTTTCTTCCGAAGGTAGATTCCTGTCATTCTTTAATTTTGTTTTAGCAATTAATTAGGGATGCACCGGTTGACCGCCATAAACCGGTTTTTGCTTAAAATACGCGATCGGCAATCGGCCGGTTTTTGGTCTTCTTTAGGCCGATTTTTCCGGAAGTGCGGTCGCGTGCACAGACTACAATGTAATCGTTCGCTATGTCATTTGTGTGGAAGTATTTCGAAATCTGTGCGCAGGACACTGGGGGCAACCGATCAGCACTGGAAATGCAGACCTACATGTCTGACTCTGAGGCACAGATAGCAGTAGGAAGCGATCAGCTGTTGGTATACTGGCGAACAAATAAGAGTCCCTTTTCTGCGCGCACTAAAGCTGCGCGAGCTTACTGTTACCGGTCCTAGCCCTGAACACGAGTAGAACGTGAAGAGATGTTCATATCAACTTCTCACGTGTTGGATGAGAAACGAAACGGACTAAACTGTGACAAAACTTTTTTTTTTTTTTTTTTTGTAAAGTGGAACTTGCATCCACGTTTGAAAAGCCAGAAGTAAACGACAGTTGATTATTTTTATTTTACCTTAAAATTACATCGACTTAATTTGATTTAGAAATCACCTGCTGTAGCATACTGAGAAAAAGTGTTTCATTCATCCAATTAAAAAATTTAGGGTAATGATTCACATCTATATTTTTTTACTTGAGAGAATAGTTATTTATTTTTCATTGGCTCAAGTGAAAAAAATATAGATGTGAATCATTAGCCTAATTTTTTTTATTATTTTTTTTATTGGATGAATGAAAACACTTTGCATCTTTGTTTTATTCGCACCAACATTATTTGATTTTAACATTTTGGAATAATCTATTTATATAGCATACTTTTATTTAGTCTGGTAAAGACCTTTTTTTATTTAAAACCAAATTTAAAAACTAAAATACTGCATGCTGATCAAGAAACATCTTATTGAATGTGTGTTGATTGTGTTGTTTGGATTGTAGAACTATGCAGTAATTGCCTTTAATTTCACATGGTTACAGTTAATCTCTAAATTTAAGGCCAATTCTCTGTAGTTTCAACGTAATTCAAAAACAAAATCTAAATGCTGATGTCTGTAATGTAGCTGTTAATTTCAGATGTTTGCAGTTATTGTTTTCAATAGCCAAAAGCCAGTTTGGCCTATTAAATACCAAATAAACATCTTGTTTATGCACACTTTCCTTCTTTCTTGTTTGTTGCTTAAAGATAAAAAAATAAAATCGGAAATCGGTATCGGAATCGGCCAGTTTGTTTGTAAAAAATCGGTATCGGAATCGGCCATGAAAAATCATGATTGGTGCATCCCTACAATTAATAGTTAGATCTTAAAAAACTGTCATATTGTCAACATGTTTGTTTCCTTGGCCTGTAGAAAAGCCCATTCTATGTGCTGCTGGTGGGCGGATGGTCTTTTTCTCTCTACGTCATCCAGCTGGTGTTTAGGAATCTCCAAATCATTCTTAAAGATCACTGGCTTCTGGCTATCGGTGAGAGAACCATCAAAACATTGTGGTAAAATTCCACCTTAGGTCAGGTAGTAAGTTTTAAGAATTCTTTTGGATACATAAATACAAATAAAAGTTCAATCTTTTTGTTAATGCATACATTTAATACATAGAATTTTTGTTATATGGCATTCCTTAGTCAAAAAATATTCAGTGTGAAATAATTGTGGACAAGACTTATATATGCTGGATTTGATCAATTTGTAAAAAAAAAAGTGCTAAGGATTATTTTTTATTAAATAAATCAAAATTATCATTCACTTTGTTTTTATGGTATAGCTTTTTTGCAGTCACTTGATTTTGATGAGGTGAAAAATGCAGATGATTGGCAGGAAGTGAAAAGCAGAATCTTTACTGTACTGGTTTAAACACTATTACAAGAGAAAGGCATAAACAGAAAATCACAACATGTGTCGGACGTGATCCCTTTGTTATAAAGAGGAGCGATTTTTGTACTGAATTGAAATATTTGCCTGATATTAAGGTGGTAACAGACTGTTGGTGGTAAGCAAGACTTGTCTTCCAGTGCCCGGTTGCACAAAGCACCTTAAGTTTTCCCTCAAGTAATACACTTGATGCTTGATTTCCTCACACCTATGGGAATGACTTAAACATTTCCATTAGGAAAGAGAAACCAGCAACCCAAGTTTGACCATTGAAAATTCTATTGTTGCCATGGACACGTTAATACAGAGAGCGGCAAGTTTTCACAGAAAACAACATAACATGGATATAGAAAAAAATTATATGGAAGAAAAGAACCTGACTTGAAAATTGTCAATTTACAGTTCCTCATGTTGTGTCAAATTCAAACACAATAAGACTGTATCAATGTTCTTTCAAGGGAAGGAGGAGGCGGGAACCGGCGGTTTTCCCACCTGATGAACAAAAACCTTTGGTACATAATAAAAAAAAAAGTTCCTTGTGGTTCCTTGGTTCGATCTATTTGAGCAACCATAAAATGTTGCAAAACACAGACTGATATTGCACTCTATGTAGAAAATATCTTCCTGCCCTCCATCTGCATTTCATGTGCAAACAACCTATTACTTTTTTTTTAATTGGAATATTATTAACATTTGAGTTGTTGAAAATATTTTATTGAAAGCATATCAGTTACTGATTGTTTTTTATGTTGTAAATGTTTAGGCTATATCATTGTGGTTGGGTTCATCAGTTTTGCGGTGTGTTACCGCTATGGCCCCCTGGTGGATCAGCGAAGTGTCAACATCCTGTCCTGGACGCTGCAGATCTTCGGCCTTCTGCTGGTGTACGCTGGAGTTCAGGTCCAGCAAGTGGCTCTGGCCATCATGATAGCTGCGTTCTGCTCCAAGAACATGGAGTACCCTTTTACCAAGGTCTTCCTGCTTTATCAGTGAGTGTACAACTTTAATAAATGCTGTTCAAGTACATGTTAAGCAACATAGTCATTGTCTTCTTGCTGAATGAATGTTTAAAGGAAGCTGAAGCCAAAGAAACTGGAGCCCCGCCTTCTGCTAACAGAAGAGCAGTATCAGAGACAGTCAGAGGTGGAGACTCAGAAAGCTCTAGACGAGCTTAGGAAATACTGCAGCAGTCCAGAGTTCAACACCTGGAAGACTGTCTCCAGGCTCCAGTCTCCTCAGAGGTATGAGAGCACAATTGAGAAACAAATATATAGTGTTAATAAAATAATGCATTTTATTGAGAATGTCTTGAGAGAAACCTAAAATGCCCAATTATCTAATTTAGGTTGCTTGCTTAGCCTACTGTATGGTATTTGATAAGCAAAATTGTCAACAAGATCAAAACTTTGCTGAAAACTCATACATTTGGTCATAATTTAGCACATAAAAGACCTTTTAAGTATAATTCTGTCTTCAGAATATTGAAGAAACATGATCAATAAGACCAAAAATGAATACATTAATTCTAATAAGAGTACTCTGTCTTGCGCACAGGTTTGCAGACTTCATTGAGGGTTCTCCACATCTGCTGTCCAATGAGGTGTCGGTTCATACACAGGAGTACGGACTGGGTGGATCGTTCTTTGAGGATGAGCTGTTCTCCACTGATGAGGAAAATCAGGAGGATGAGGAGAAGGAGGGCTGGGAGACGGATGACGATGTTAAGCCAGATGTGGCATCTCCACGACTCAACAACACACGGTTGAAATGACTGATGAAGCGTATAAAAGTATATCATTTAAGCAGATCTGTGATCTGTTCAAGTATAGCATTCACTGTTCTTCTGTATGAATCTTAAGAGGATTTTATTCATGACTTTAGTCTCTGATGCATTCATAATGGACTATTAACAGTGAAAATGCCCCGTTGTTTTCATGGCTCATGAGAAAGGCCAAAAGTTGTCTGATTTATTTTTCTTATCGGTTTTTATTTGTCTTAAATCTTTGAGTTTGTAATTATGCAGAGACTTCCTGTGTGAGGAGGTATCTGTGAATGCTGTGCTATTACATGGACTGTATTTTATGTGTTTTGTTTTTAAGTTTCGAATACGAAAATATTGGATCGGAAGAGGCACATTATACAGTTTTTTTTGTTTGTGGCAATTGACTGGAGCTGTAGGTCTGTTTAGGGTCCAAGGACTTTTATTTTTATTTTTTATGAATGAGTAATAAAAGCAGAGAAATACATACAGTTTGCCTTACATTGGCTTAGCAAATCTCATGAAATTCAGAAATTGTTACGCACGTCTTTGTAGTGACCACTTGGTGGCAGCATAAAATCTAACATTTTATAGGGCACTTTTGAAACTAACGTGTTTTGTTCACACATGTATGTGCTTTGCAAGAAAAACTACAAGAGTGAAGCGGAATGAGAATTTTTAGATAACATTTAAAAAAAAAAAAATTTAGTAATACTGCCACCCTAGTTGTAACATACCATAGCACTAATATAACTAAACTAATGTCATTCTTACACAGTGGAATTCTCCTAAAGATTTACATATTTTCTGTGCTTAAAATCCCCTTATCAGCACCTTTAAATAATTTTATACATTTAAACTTATTTTAAAGTAAAAACTTTTTGCAATATTTATGTATCTTCAGTATTTTTATATTCAATCATATGAACATCACTATAGTGCGAAGAAGCCCACTATACAAGGACGTGGTGGGGAAAAATGAAATCGGAGGAAAAACAATATTTTAATGTTTTTGCGTTCGCTCGCAAGACTTTTCGTCGAGAAACTTCACGTTAGTTCACTGAACTAGAAAATAATTTCAGTGTTTTCTGCGAGCGAACAAAGGTTTAAAGGGGAACGCAAAAATTGTGTGTTCTCTCATGAAAAAGTGAGATATCCGAGAAGCTTTCGCTTGCTCGTATAAATATGAAAATATTTGGTCTCCCATTCAATGCTTTTGAGAATGCTTGCGAAAACTTTTGTTGCCACGAGAAAGTGTGCATTTGCTCTCACAACGTTTGTGAAAAACCATATTTAACAATTATTTTTAGCTAGCCTATGGAGGAAACCAAATGTTTTGCTAGAGAAAGTTTCTCGAGGGAACGCAAATAAAATATTTTCCCCACCTTGCATTTTTCATGCGTTTTCAACAGATTCTTCTGCAAATAGAAAACAGATCAGCTCTTTAGAATAAACTTCTGCTAAATCATTTTCACTTTTCTTCTTTCTCGTTTTTATTATTGCTGACTCACTTCATCCCCTTCAGTAAATAAACCAGTAAAAACACAAAGTCATTCCGCAGCCGTCAGCAGAATTAGACGCAGTCCCTTAACCACTGTTTTACGGCTGATCAGCTTTTGGTTTTCTTTATACAAATGCTGCGGTTTGGCTGACCTTCATCGATCAGTGCATGCCTTTCTTACAGCAGGCTCTGGAACAGGAACAAGCAAAAAGCAGAATTGCGAGAAACAGCAGATGCATTGTCTGTTCTATCACAGCAGCGCCTCGGCTTTTGGTTTTGGATGCGACCAGGCTTTGAAAGGCTGAAGCAAGAACACATATCACAGCCTTCCTTGTTGTTGTTCTTCCTCTGCAGCTCATGCAAATACTGTTTGCATTCCAGCGGTGACATCAGCGGTGCTCCCCTCGTGTCACTAGGATTCCTCAGTATTCTAGCGCACTGAGCCAGAATACTATTTGCATGTGCTTCGTGGTAAATAGACCGCGTGTATGGAAAGCTGATGTAACATTTAATCTATAAGCCGTGCTAGTGTCTTTTTTCATGTTACTAGTACTTTTTTATTATTTTTTTTTTAGATACTAGTATCTTTTCCATAAAGTACTAGTACTTATTCATTAGGTAGTGTTTATTATTTAGGTACTAGTGTTTGTTCTATAAGTACTTGTGTCTTTTATAATAAATAAGTACTTGTATCTAATGGACAAGTACCAGTGTCTATTTAATAAGTGTTCTAATGAATGTATCAAAAAAATACATACAAACATTAAGTACTAGTCACTAGTGGAATACATACTAGTCAAAACTGAATTGTTGATATATCAATGATGGATCCCATAGAAGTCAATAGCAAAAAAAAATTAATTTGTTACTAGTAACAATATAAAAGTTGCTAGACATTATTGAATTAAGTACTAGTATCTACTGAATAAGTACTAGTATCTATTTAATAGGTACTAGTATCTAATGAATGAATACTAGTATGTAAAAAATACATACTAGTACCCAATGAATAACTACTAGTACATGAAAATTATGTGCTAGTCAATAGTGGAATACATACTAGTCATAACTGAATAGTTGATATCTCAATGATGGATCCCCATAAAATTCAATGGCATTTTTTTTAAAATGTGTTACTAGTAACCACTGTGGGGAACGTTACCTTAAAAAAGTAATTAGTTATAGTTACTCACTACTTGTTCCAAAAAGTAACTGAGTTAGTAACTGAATTACTCTATAATAAAAGTAACTCGTTACCAGGGAAAGTAACTATTTTCGTTACTGAAAAAAAAAATGTCAAATAATTTTTTTTTTCTTTACAGTTTTCACAAGTCAGTTAAAATGAGGAGAACAGACAGGTGTTCGTACATAACTTTCAATATTTATTGCATGTCAACAGACAGCAAGAGTTTTATCCTGCACTTCAAGTTTTATCTTTGTAAGAAAAGTGTTTTTGGCCACTAGCTTTGTAAATGTGTGTCACACATTGCATGTACACATTACATGTGTACATGTGTACATACGTTCGGATTACATAGTTTATTAAATTAATGCATAGGTAACGCACCGCATTTAACGTCCAGTAATGGTAACGGCATTGTAACGACAGGAAAAGTAATTAGTTAGATTACCCCTTACTGAAAAAATAACGTCATTACCTAACGCCGTTCTTTTAAACGCCGTTATTCCAAACACTGCTAGTAACAATATAAAAGTTACTAGTCACTACTGAATTAAGTACTAGTATCTAATAAATAAATAATAGTATCTAATTAATAAGAATAGTTACTTTACAAAAGACACTTGTGGCTAAAGAATAAGTACTAGTACCTAAAAACTGAGTACTAGTAGTTAATGAATAAGTACTAGCACTTAATGGAAAATATACTAGTATCTAAGAAAATAAGTACTAGTAATGTTAAATTAGATATCAGTGCAGTTTATAGATTAAATGTTACTACTACTTGCCATACAGCGTGTGTTACATATGCTAGGCAAATCGGTGCCATAGGTGGGCCGAGGACACTATTCCCCTCCTTCTCCCTCTTCCCTGAAATGCAGCTGGGAGACACCTGAGCTTGTAGGTGGGGATTCCCGTCCAGCTATCGCCTTATCGCAGTTGCTGGGCTTGCCCCGTCCAAGTGTAGGTGTGTAACATGTAAAATTCACGGATTTCCCCCGGTACACCTTCACAACTTATCCAAATGCGTGTCTATATTCATCGGACTGACACAACCGAGGCTGTGTGTACGGCATGTGTTTGTTTAGCTTCCTCGTGGCTCAGGCTTACACCTCTTCCTTGTTCACCTGTGTGGTTTGTTGTTATCCAATAGGTGAGAGGCGAGGATTCCCACGTTAACTGTTCATCTGCATGTGGTCACATTGATCCTGTAGTATTATGATCGCTTTAGATGATTTACATGCTTCCGTGCAATGTGATGCAACTTCATGCCATTCGCTCTAAGCATCAGACCTCATTGTTTTACTTATCACATGGAATAAAAACCAGTGGCTAAGAAATGAGGGCCATATACTGTGACATGCAACTGTAAATGTCATTTATTTGATACAGGTGTATGCAATGGTTTGCATATCATATCATTACATTAGGTAATTTGAGATTTTGAATATTAGTCCAAATGACTTTATGACTGATAAGTTATCTTGTGCAAGAGCCATTTTAATTATACCAGTGCAACACATTATAAATGGGTTGAAAAAATTGAACATACTAAACTGGACATTTGATGCTGAAACATTACATTGTGACAATGTGGGGTCCAAAGGTAAAAAAAAAAAAGAATAATAATCTCAAATTTGAACAAAAAATTTGATTGTAAAGATAGTTCGAATATTTCAGTTTGCTGTATGAACTCCACATCTTTGTGTAAAACTTGAAGATCCTGATCTCAAAAACCATCTTGTCCTTCTTTAAACACTTCACATAAAGGAATGAACATGGAGAATATAAAAAAGGCAAAAAAATGTTCCTTTTTCCTTTCACATTCTTGTTTTATTTTTTAAACATTCTAAAACTTTCCACCAATTAGATTTTGAATACTACATTTTCAATGTGGTCTCAGACTTTAGTTCCCCACTGTGCATACTTTCACTTTCGTATTGTGAACAAATATGATCCATGCAGACACTAACTTAAAAAAAATCTATAATAATAATAATGTATGCGCACTACGGCAATTGGGTCAAATTGTAATGTTTCATGATATGATAACAAATGAAATAAATACAGGAATTCAAAGAAATCTAATATAACGGTGCTCTACGAGAAACTTAAGCAATAAACTTTAAGTGAGCACTTTAAGATTGTTTATCATTTCACATTCATACATTGACACAGATTATTGTTTTGCATTTTTCAGGGAAATGAAATGAGAAATGCAGTTAAAAATAAAATCTAAATCAGTTTCTCTAATAATTCAACATAACTTATTTACTGCAGTTGTCCATGTTGTATATATACTAGAACACTGACAAAAACTCTCTGAATATTATAATTCAGAACTAACTGGCACATTTTCTGATGTAATGCATTCAAAAACATCCTTGAATGTGATGAATCTAGAAATTATGATGGAGATCTAGAGATTATGATGACGAGAAATTACAGACATAAGACAGGATTTAAAAAAAGAAACACCACAGATTGAATAAACCTGAGCATAGAAGGCTTTTTTTAAATAGTGTACTTCAGTCCAGTGCAGTTTTGGTTCCTTAAGGCCTTACGACTTTGGACCAAGGAAGCATCATATGGAGAATAAAGGAATTTCAGTCATTTCATCTCATCTCCATGATGCTACATCCCATCCATATCAGTATTTATTTATACCAAACAGACGCACTCCATGAAACTGAGGCAGCTTGGGTAGGAGGACACTTAGTAGTGAGCCTGTGTTGACTATGAAGTGAGTTGTATCATATTTGGTGTAGAAGCTGGCCAAGATGTACCTATGAAAAAACCCCCCCCGCATTTATTGTTATTATTATACTTAAATGTAATGATTTTACTTTAAAGGATTATACATAATTGAGAACATCAAATAAATAATATTCAATTATAAAAATATAAAAGATATGAACAAAATAGTAAAAGTTGATATAGAATTGTAAAAAACAATTCATAATTTTAATGACTGATTACCGGTATAATAAAGTAGTTAATAAGTGCATATAGTCCTATTTCTGTCAGTTACTACAGGAATATGAACATGACTCACAGTACAATAGGTAAGATGGTGAGGAACTTTCTTGACGCTGTAAACTGAATGCCATAGTCCATCTGTTCCCAGTGAGTGAGCAGACGTGCCTTGCCTTGGTCCGGCGTCTCAAATGGTGTGCCTTTGACGGTATGTAAAAACAGGTACATCGCCTAGACAGCAGAGAAGTGAGTCAACACATGACCATTTAACTCATTTACAGTTATGGCCAAAAATATCAGAACCCTTGGTAAATATGATCAAAGGAGGCTGTGAAAATTAATCTGCATTGCTAATCCTTTTTATCTTTTATTTTTTTTTAAATCACAAAACAAATCACAAAAATCTAAACTTCCATTGGATATTAAGAATTTAAAATTGGGGGAAATATGAAAAAAAATTTCTCAAATACACGCTGGACACAATTATTGGCACCCCAAGAAATTCTTTTGAGTAAAATATTTCTGAAGTATATTCGCATTCGTATTCACAATTTTGAGCACTCCAGGGTGATTATGAACATGAAATTATCCAGCCATGGATCTGTTTCACAGAAATATAAATAGGAGGGAAAACAAAGCTCAAATTCCCTTAATCATCCGTCACAATGATAAAAACCAAAGTATATATTTCTGATGTGCAGCAAAAGACCACAGCAGAACTGCAGAAAATAGCTGAGTCTCGGGGTCAGAAAAATTGTCAAAACAGCACCTACATAACCACATGATGTAGGTGAACACAGGGCTAAAAAGTACCCCATGTGTACAATTAAATATACAGCTATATTTTTTATGTCGTGGCCTATATCTCTGCTGAAGGTCCTGGACGTCTTGTTCACAGAAATGGCATCTTTGATACTATTAAATAACAACAGATAAAAAATCAAAAAGTGACCGACTCTGTTAAAAATCTTATAATGGGCCATGTTTATATCTTCCAACTGTACAATAATCCAAACACAAACCTCAAAAACACAAAACCTGGGCACAAAACCAAGCTTCTGAAATAGCCATTCCAGTCCTCTGACCTGAACCCTATAGAAAATGAGAGGAGTGAACCTGAAAAGGACAAGCCCCAACATGGAGCTGGGAATCTAAAGGGTTTGGAGTGATTCTGGATGAAGGAATGGTCTCTGATCTCTTGTCAGGTGTTCTCTAACCTCATCAGACATTATAGGAAAACATTTAGAGCTGTTAAACTGTCGAATGAAGGATTCAAAAAGTATTGAATAAAAGGGTGCCGTTAATTGTGGCCAATGTCTATTGGAGAAAAACATTTATTTCATAATGATATTTCTACCCATTTTAAATTATTATTCCCCAATGAAAGGAACGATTTTTGTGATTTAAAAAAAAAAAAGATCAAAAGGATCAACAATGCAGATTCATTTTCACAGCCTTCTTTGGTCATATTTACCAAGGGTGCCAATATTTTTGGCCATGTCTGTATGTTTATTCTACATAGACTTTAACAATTACTAAAGCTGTATGTGCTGTTATTAATGTTACCAATTAGTAATGTGTCATTTAGCTGATGCTTTTATTGTTGCTTTAGTGTTCTATGAAGGACAGACAATGAGAGTGAGTAAATAATGACAGGTTTTTTGGGTGAAATATCTCTTTAAGAGTGAAAAAGATTGTTTTTTTTTAAGGAGTAATTTACCTCTAACTGAAAATTTGCTTTCATTCACTTCCATTCACTGCTGAGGGTGAACTGGTGAGGAACTTAGATATTGCTACATTTTGCCAAAACTATTCAGATGAGGAAACAAACTTTCTACATCTTGGATGGCCTGAGGGTGAATCAATTCTCAGGTAATTTTAATTTAGTTAACCTTTAAAGATTTCTTGCATGGACTGACCAGGTTGTGTATGACGTTGGTGAGCGTCCACACCACAGGCACACTGAGGAAAGGGATGCTGAGCAGGACCACATGCAGGGCAGTGGTGAGCAGCAGGTAGGCCAGCCAGATGCCCCGGCTGTTCATCACCCGAGTGTTTGGGTTCACCTCGCTGTGAGCAACGCCCACATTCATCCTGCACGAAAACAACAGCCGTGATATGATTCATGCAAACACCCAAAGAAAGCCATTAAAAAACAAATTAGGATGCCCTTTACCAAGACCACACTCTTAACAATGAGACATTCGTTATCACAATTAACATTAACCTCTGCAACGATAATTTGTTTGTGGTTTATTTAGGGGTGTTTAAGACCGACTGATTTAATAAACTTTGCGGTGTCTTAATGATGTGTGTACAATATTCATGCACATTTGTCACCCGAAACCTGTTAGCTATCCGGCTAGTGGATTCATAGTAGTTCAGTCGCTACTGATACTAGCTGAAGAAATGGCTGCATGAAAAAGAGCCATGTTTGAAACACAAATGAAACAAGCAATCAAAACTGCTCAAAATGCAAGTTAAAGTACATTAAATAGAGTAAATAAAGAGCTAATGTTTTCATCTGACAGCCACCCACCTTGCGAAGTAACCAGGAAATAGACAGTATGCGGCTGTGTTTGAAAACCTAGCGAGTCTCCTGCGTAGACATCATCCTAAGCGCGTGCCCGGCGGAGCCGATGACGATGTCTAGCAAGAAGCGCACTAGGTTTGAAACACAGCCGTAGATTCTCTCCGCCCTCTGACTATAACCACAAGGAGGATTTATTTTAAAATCTGTTTTCCCTTGTTTTATTCTTTTTTTATTTCAGTGTATTTTTTATTTCAAATTTTATTACCAGGATATTTCAAGCAGGTCTAATTAATATAATTGGAGTTATATATAATATAGCCTACTAATATAGATTAATATAAAATAAATATTATTTACTGTGTTCGTATTAGGTCTACTTTTTAATTTTAATATGTTTGTGTACATAGTTCTTAGTTTGTAGTGAAGCTTGTATATTTTATTACACTTCCACAAGTAATGACATTGATGTTGTACATTTGACAAATTAAATTTTTAACATTTAACATTCAAAAAAAAAAAAAAATATATATATATATATATATATATATATATATATATATATATATATATATATATATATATATATATATATATATATTGAAAGACGTTATCAGAGGTAATATCTAGAGTTTTTATAGATTTACTGGTAGTGGCAAGATTCTTACTTCCTTTTCACATACTGTGACCACAGGAAATATTTCACATATGTATGTCATAAAAAGAAGAATGAATGAGTATAGTTCAATATTTTAGCAGTGATGTCATAAAATATCTGATGATGATGCTTTCACTCTATTATTTGTTTAAAGTTTCTTTGAAATATATTTGTAATTTGTTGTCCTTGCCTATGTGTCTTTCCTGTCAAAAGGAAAAAAAAAAATTTATTAGCTGGAATAAGTCAAGAATGTTGAACTCTGTCTTTGCTTGTTGTGTGTGTTTGTTGGTTAACCAACTTCCCTTTTGTAGGTATGACTTAATTCTTGGCAAGACAATATACACACATTCCTGAGAGAACTAAGTGGTGACAGAGTCTCTGAGTTTGGGACATATTTTGCAGGAAGCTTCATACCACCGTAAAACGCAGCATGAACGTTTATGGAAATCACATCTTCCCTCTCTTTTAACAGAGAGCTGGTGACCAGACTGGGAAATTTGAGCACGTTCGCTATGTCATTTCCTTGTTGAGAATATACTAGTACTAGTAAAAGTCATTTGCCTACATGTTAGTTCTTTAATTAATTTCTTTGTCCCCTCAACAAACAATACACATGAATGAAGACAATAGAAAACCTCTCGATATATTTATTAGCTATAGATTACATACTTCTTTGCAAATTATTTAAAAACATGTTACACATTATAATAAAATTGTACAATAAATATAGAAATAAATAAGAACATAATAAATAGTTCTATAAATATTTCACCTCATGTCAAGCATGAACTCTTAATGTTAATGCAAGATGTTATTAAATCCATGTTATTATAACACAGGAGAACCTCTGATGATGCAGCAAAAGCTGTTTGAAGGTTTTGACCAACATGATCCCAACTGACATGTATCTGTCTCTTTCCTCTCAATCTAACACTGTTTCATCTCAACTTTAGGAGCTTTTTTGGATGCCAGAAATGAGAAGACACGTGCAGATATGATAGAAAAAGAGTAGAGCCTTTCCACGCTGTCCCGGCAGAGAGCGTTGTCATACCAGTCCACCGCAGTCAAAGGATGGTCCAACACTGGTTCCTGATCATCAAACAAGAACAATAATGAAATTAAAAGTGTTTACTAGAGAAACCGATGCAGCAATAATTTACATACGAAACTTTCCAGGAGGATAACAGATAAGGATGTGGGAACAGCTTTGTGCCCCTTGCTGGTGGCATGTGTCCAGACATTATATCAAAAGGAAGTACATAAACAACAATAGCAAAGATTTTGAATAAAAACAGACATAGGCCTACCTTAAGCATGCGCAGCAGGTCTCCGGTAACGTCTGCGATCTCGCTGGCACTCTCTCTCCACTTACTGCAAGCTGAATTCTTAAACACGCCATTCTTGTGGAAGATTCTGGTGTAGTTTTTCAGAGCGAGAACAATTCTTGATTGACAAGTCTGAAATGCAAGACACATAGGGACACATTACAACATTTGATAAAGTAAACACTCTTCTGTGTAGACCTTAGTCAGGTTAGATGCCATACTGAATTTTATGTGGCTGTGAGGAATTCTATAACTACAATGGCTCACGCTGTCTAAAAGTAGAAAAAAAAATCTGTTTTCTCTTGAAAACTTAATTAGGTGAACAATTTGAATGTTTTTAAGTAGCAGTACAAATATTCTTATTCCTGTCAAAAATTAAATATGGCTTCACAGATAGCCTAACATAGCTGATCTACATGAGAAATGAGAAAATGGTTACTATAAAAATATGCATCTGAATTATTCCGTTATTTAGCCTACCTCTTTGTTGCTTTGGAGACTCAGTGGGTCACATGAGTCAATCGGTCTTATAGACACTGGAGGATCATCAATGATACTTGAAATTTTTGGAGACTCAACCTGCATTGAACATAAAATGCGTTATTGTTATTATAAAGAACTCAAGAAGGTGACTGAAAACAAAAAGAAATGAAGATAAGTTATTATAAAATTAATATATCATTCTTAATGTACGTACCGTGTTGTATAAATCTCTCGCCATTGCATTGAGTTTGATGGACAGCGCTTTACACTTGGAGAAGTTCACCTCAGCTAAGCGCGATGGGGCTCCTTTGGCGCATGCCAGCTCAGAAAACGCCACGCAAAATATCAATAAAAATGACGAAGCCATTCAAAATGTGCTGTAGAATCTGTTACAGTGTATCCTTTCTTCTGCAGTGCTTAGAAGGCAAATTGTTTGTAGTGGCTCTATCGCATCCTTTTTTGTACACGGCGGTGAGTCATTAGAATTTCCCCTGACAGGTAGGCAGGTAGGCAGGCCAGAGACTTAGAGAGCCTAATTAAGTAGTTACTTTGAGTTTCGATTTCATTAAAAAAAAATTATTGTTCTTCAAGATGCTCTACATAATACTTTATACCTTGATGAGATCAAATAATAATATACATATTTTTAATGAGTAGCTCCATGACCTTTAATAAATTTAATGTCTTTTAAACTGTTTAATCAGGGTGCTAAATCCTACTGCAGCTAATTATGGGGGCCAGTTGTGGTTTGGGGGTATTAAAGCAATAGTCTACCCCCCCCCCCCCCCCCCCCAAAAAAAAAAAAAAAAAAGAAAGAAAATGATTTATGACTTTATTTTCTTCTGATAAAGATTTTTTTTTAGAAAAACAACCAATCTTTGTGTCCATACAACGCAAGTGGATATTCACCCAAAAGTTGACAATTAATAAATAAGTGATGGTTTATACTATTGGGAGAATTTTCATTTTTGGGAGAAGTATCCCTTTTAAGGTACCTATATATCCACAAATAACAAATGTATGTTATGGCCATGGGCCAAAAATAAATGTTGGATTATATCCAAACATATTATCTTAAATTTTTAACATTTTTAAATAATTGAATATACAAAAATTGAAATAACATTTAAATAAAATATTCAAATTAATTTTGATCATATTCAATTATATATATGTTTTACATTCCAATGCAATAAAGAAATTAATAAATACAAATGTACATACAAAAAGAGCATTGAGCAGCATCCCCTAACCCTAAACATACCCATTACAGAAAACCTGTTTGTTTTGTTACACATTCAGATAAACATCATATACTATTTTTAATAACTGTTTTTCCTCATGGGGACTGCAGGCCGGTCCCCACAATGTCAAAAATTTCAGGTTTCACGATCCTTGTGAAGACATTTGGTCCCCACAATGTAGCATAAACAAGTACACACACACACACATCTAGAATTTTTTGTTTGTGTGTGTACATTTTATATTTATATTTTACAATTTACATAAATTACGGTTTTTACATTTTTACATTTCATTTGTTTATTGTATTTCTGACACTAGTGTAGAATGTTTTTACTAATACTGATACTGATTGTGGTGTAAGGTCACATATGAGTGGAATTATCTTGAAAATATTCTAACAAATATTATTAGTTTGAAATTTAAAATAATTGCCATCAACCAGTCCACTGAGGTGCTGTACTGAAAGAGGGCACAACAAAAATGATAGAGGAAGTCTGATGATGTATGAGTAAACTTAATAAATAGACCCGATACTGACCCATGCTATTTGTTATATACATATGGCTGGTCTTCCTATTCACAAATGTTTCACCAATTCATTGACATTACTACATAACAAAACAATTCATCCATTATAACTGAAATGATAGAACTTCCAATGCTGTAACTCTAACCACATATCTTAGAATCCTGAATGAGATAGTTCCCTCATTTGAGAGTTTTTGTTTGTTTGTTTGTTTATTATGGGAGGAAGTGAGACTATGTCCACAAACTGTGCATACAGCAAACACAGAATTTCTTCTTTCCTGAAGACAGCTGTCTGCTTGTAGTGATGTAAACATGACTGATCCTATAAGTTCCTGTTGACTTTTTATAGCTTCTGATCATGTTTGTCATCAAACTGTCTTACCGTACAGACCGACTCATCAATAAATAGCCTAAACCTACCACATTTAAGCTTGGGAAACTTTTCCATACATTCATTTGACATGTCAGGGAAATGTTTAAGGTTTATGATTTGTTTGTGTTTTTATTTGACATATTTGAGACTGAGATGTATTAACAAGAGTATTTGTACTTTGGAGCCAACACATCATGCAAGTCACATAATTATATAATTTATGTTTTGAGATAGATAGATAGATAGATAGATAGATAGATAGATAGATAGATAGATAGATAGATAGATAGATAGATAGATAGATAGATAATATTTTCATGTCAAACACTCTTAAAGCACCTATGATGATTCCGGATGCAGTTCGATCTAACCCGGAAGTGCGCGCTTGTTATTGTTTTGAAGGAAGCGAGTAGTACGAGCATATGGATCCGAGGATAACCGTATTTTAGAGGTATGGTTTTATCCCGTTAAATAATTACAATTCACAATTTAAGTCCCTTCCTGGTCGTCTGTTGAAATAACTTAATAAACGAAATGAAATACTGAGTATAGATGTCAGACGTGCCATGCACAGAAATTTAATAACTTTTCTCTTTTATTAGGATGTATTTTTGAACGCTTATTTTAAAAGATTACGTTATAACAATTATTTGAATGCAATGCGGGAGAATACCGGAAAACAGTCACACACTTCAATGTTATAACATCCCTTTTATCCACGAAGTGTGCAACAGTATTGCTCTACCCAGTGAACTGCCTACCTAGACAGCAGTTTTAGGAAGAATAGGTGCTTTATTCATAATGGGAATGTACCTGTTGAACTCGTGATGCCTAAAAATGCTGTCTAGTTAAGCAGCTAACTGGCTGTGTAAAAGCGGCACATACAGTAAGTGTACATGTCAACTGGATTTAATTGTCTAAATGGGTGCCTTACTTATTTCTCATAAGAAGAAAATTGTATTGGTTAATGTATGATGTTCATAAACTTTTGTGCCTTTCAAATGTCACAAAGCTGAAAGGTTTATAGTTTAGTTTAACCAGTACTAACTTTCTAACATTTTATTTTCTAAAATGGCATTTAATGCTAATATTTCTGGAAATATCCAGTTTGCAATAATCAATTTACTTGACAAACCTAGTAAATATTGGTACAAATTGGTAAAAATAAATAAATAATAAAATATTTTTAAATCTATGGTATGTTTTCATGGTAACATTTTACATGATGCATCTATCTTCAGGTCAAATCTTATGTCACTAAAATTATAGAACATTATAGGGAGAGAATAAATGAGAAAAAGAGAAACTTGGATATTAACATATTGCATTATTGCATTAAGAAAGAAGATGCAAATAATTATATATATATATATATATATATATATATAACATCAAACAAGCAAACATACTGTGTATATACACACACACATATACATATACAGTGCCCTCCATATGTATTGGAACAGGAAAGACAAAATTGCTTTCTCTGCTGTGGAGTCAAGACATTTACAAATGTGATTAAAAGATGAATATGTGACAAAACTACAGAATGACACATTTTATTATTCGGTCTTTCGACACACACATTTTACCAGATAAAAAGGACAGCACTTTTAGAGATCATCCCGCTATTTGATGTGAGCATAAGTATTGGAGCAGTTGAATTTAAGGCAGATGTAAAAGATTAAAAGCTAATATTTAGTTGCAGATCCCTTGAATGCAATCAGGGCAGTGAGTCTGCAACCCATAGACATCACCAGACTCTTGGTCTTATCCTTTGAAATGCTTTCCCCAGCCTTTAATTCAGCCAGTTCCAACTGTTGCTCATTTTGGAGAGTTTCTGTCTTTAGTCTCCTCTTCAGATGGTGAAATTAATGTTCAATCAGATTTAAATCTGGAGACTGATTTGGGCAATCTAAGACTTTCCATTTCTTTGCCCTGATAAAGTCCTTGACTGAACTGGCAGGGTGTTTTGGGTCATTGTCCTGATCCAATATGAAGTGCTTTCTAATGAGTTTGGTGGCATTTTATTGAATATTGCTAGACAAGATGATTTTGTACCCTTCCAAATTCATTCTGCTACTGCATGTCCATGCCATGACACCTACATCATGCTTTACAGATGGGGCTGTATGCTTTGGATCATTTGCAGTTCCCTTTTTTCTCCACACTTTTGCTTTCCAATCACTTAGATAAAGGTCAATCTTTGTCTCCTCGGTTAATCAACTCAGTTCCAAAACTCTACTGGCTCACATTTGGGAAGAATCTTGCCTTTCTATTTTTGGTGCTGATCAGAGGTTTGCATCTTGCTGTGTAGCTTCTGTAATTCTCCTGCGGACTGTAGATTGACATGATTCATTTTCACAGTTTTTATGATTTGTCTGTCATTAATTACTGTTATTTTTCTCAGCCGATCAGGTCATCGTTGGTTGCTGATGTCGCCGGTAGTTTCCAAACACTTGACTTCTCCATGCCCTTTGTTTTTCCTATAGTTCTAATTGACTTCTTCTTTACTTTTAGCATCCAAGCTGCTTGCTTTTCTTCCAGAGATGGCTTCCTAGTCTTCATCCTGGTTTGTGTGTGTCATTATCGAATGCAAAAGCAATGGATATATCTGATACGACACATTCCCTGATTTTAATATCTGAAGAATAAAAACAACAAGACACAGTTGAACACTTAGAAAGAGCTGTAAGGCAACTTATATATATATATTTGTTTGTTTTTAAGTGTTTTAAGAACAATACCTGTATTATATACACATAGAAAAACACAACACAACTATTTTTTTTTAAGTCATATATATTTTTAAGGGATACAAAAGGAACCCTTGACCCCTTTTCCTATCCTTCTAACCCAGCACCACCATCCTTATGATGAACTTTGAGGGTCTGGACCCGGGTTTGGGCGAGTACACGCCTGGCCTGCATGGCGGCCTGGAGCCCGGTC
The DNA here is from genome assembly GCF_003368295.1 of Carassius auratus. NCBI lineage: Eukaryota > Metazoa > Chordata > Actinopteri > Cypriniformes > Cyprinidae > Carassius > Carassius auratus. The sequence continues at coordinate 13,735,960 of NC_039265.1, read as the reverse complement.
TGGACTCTTCAATGGACCCGCGGCTCGACCCATCACTGCTGCAGGGCGTGGACCTCGACCCTGACGCGCTGGCTGTTCCCGTCTCTGAATCCATGCACATATTGGAGGGCATGTACTCGGAGCTGCACAGCGTGGCTGCTGAAGTTGGGATCCCTGTGACAGCAACACATTTCGATCTGCAGGAAGAGCTGCTGTGGATGGGGAACCACCGGGTGAAGTGACACATTTATTGCTGCATTTACGCTAACAGTCAAAAGTTTGGAATAATAAAGTTTTATTCATGTTTTCAAAGAGGTCTCTTATGCTTACCAAGGCTGAGAAAAATACTTATATTGTGGAATATAACTACAATTTAAAATCGTTATAATTATTTTAAAATGTTAAGATTCTTATTCCTGTTTTAAAAGCTGAATTTTCAGCAGCCATTACTCTAGTGTCATGCTGATTTGGAACTTAATTTGTATTGGGGCTCAATTAATAATAATAGTTCTTCTTATTATTAATACTGCCACAGTTTGTTTTTGCTCTGTATTTTTGTGAAACAGTGATATATATTTTTTTGGATTCTTTGATTAATATAAAGTTCAAAAGAACTGTTTACTTGAAATATAAATATTTTTCAATATTATCTTTATCATATTTAATCAATCAAATGTGCTCTTGCTGAATAAAAATATTCTTTTTTTTTTTTTGAGCAGCAAATTAGCGTATTAGAATGATTTCTAAAGGATCATGTGACACTGGAGTAATGGAGAATTAAGCTTTACCATCACAGAAATAAAGTGCACTTCAAAATGTATTCAAATAGAACACACTTATTTTAAATTGTAAATGAAGTTTTGACATTATTGTTAGCCTGTTGTGTCTGACTGAGTTATCTATTTCAATGTGCACAGGCATTTTAATTTCACTATTCATTTTAGTTTGAGGGAATAGTTATGCCCTTTTCAAAATATGTAATCACTGGGGTTCATCCTGAATAAAAACGTTTGGTGGATCCTCTAAGAGAATATAAAATTTTCTCCAATTTCAAAAACAGCATCTCATCACTAAGCCAGATCGAAACTAAAGATGGTTCACTTGATTTCAAGTTCAATGGTTTTGGATTAGATGATGAATTAAAAAAATATATATTTAAACAAGTGTGATCAGGCAGATTGTATTTTGAGGAGAGTGTTGATAACTGGGCATTGACTACACAATGAAATACAAATGGGCAATAAAGCTAAGGCAGGAAGGGATGTTGAAGTACAGGAATTATTATTGTAAACATTTGACCAGCAGTGTAGCCTACATCATCTTCTCAAATAATATGCTGAGTTTGAAAAAAATAAATAAATCAGTGTACCTGGCAAGTGGTTTCACCAAAAAATCTGCATGATTGGTTTCTGTTGAAGTTGGGACATTTAAGGCTAAAGTTTAATCTCGTTCCAAAAATTCATCTGTGGTTTGGATAACCATCGTACGCATTATCTCTAATGTACTTCCACATCAAAGAAGTGACGTCACTTTATTCACAAGCATGAGTCGCATTTCTGACCTGGGTGTGTGTTTGTTCTTTCCTCTGTTTCAACAGGGACATGCAAGTTCCTTCTTTGGTACCACAATGGGCCGCTACTCCTCTTTCCAGGTGCACATGACCGATGATATTCGCCACATCCAGAGTATGGACACAGGGGTGCTGTTTCTGACCAAAAACAACCTCAAATGCCTCACGCGAGGAGGTTTAATTATGTTTGATTATACGTGAGTTGCACACCCACATATACTATAATGATTATTTGAAGATGTAAATGCAGGTATCATGTCCATACTAACACTCCTTTGTCTGAAGCCCTCAAAGCATAATGTCATGCTGAACACAGGCATGTCCTGCAAACACTGTAATAAAAGGTTTTATTTGCTTATGTATGCCTATGTGTGGGTGTTCATTCATTCATTCCTTCATTTTTATTAATTTTTTCAGAACGGAGGAGGGTGCTGACATGCACAGTTTGATTCTGACCGATAATAACACATTATTAATGGGGGGTCTGCAGAACTTTGTGACTGAATTGGACCTCACAACAGTACAGGAAACACAAAAAGTAGGACGATGCAACACTACTTCAGGAATTCTTTAAAACAAACTGTACCTGCTTTATATAGCATTTATTAATGAACATTTTAAAAATTCAAAATAAAACAACAAAGGTAAAAAATTAAATGTAAATTTTATAGTTCAGCTTTATAAAATTAATATTTTTTTTTCTTAATTTTTAAAGATGATTAAAATATGTAAATGATTGGAATTATATAAAAAACTTGTGAAATGATTAATCGGATCCAAAATGAAAGATTTAGTTTACATAATATATGTATGTGTGCTGTGTATTTTTATTATGTATATATAAATACACACACATGCATGTATATATTTCACAAAAATAGGTTGATTATATATCAAATATATGTATTTATAATATAAATTATAATAATATAAATATAGACGAGTAAATACATGTAAATATTTTCAAAATATGTACCGAACGTGCGTGTATTTATATATACTGTACATAATAAATATACACAGAACACGTTTACAGTATATAAACAAAAACTTTGATTTTGTATGCAATTAATCATTTTAAAGCACTAATATATATAAGTATATATAGAAAAAAGTTTTCTTAATTTATTATCTTTATGTATGGCTTTTGTTGGATATATCTTAATGGGCATTTTACACTTATCTATAATAGATAAGAGGATTTTTCAGTATTAAAATAGTCCTGACATTTCATTTCCACTCTCACTCTAGTTCACTGTTGAGGTGCCTGGAGTCGCCATCATGAGACAGTCCAACCGCTTCTTCTTTTGTGGTCACACATCTGGCAAGGTGAGTGAAGGAGTAAAGCAAAAATGGATGTGGAACAAATTGTTTCCTCCTTTTGCTTTTCCTACAGAATAGAGGGATGTTGTTTATGAAAAGTTTTGTTCTGAGTTAATGTGGGAACATGCTGCCTACACTTTAGCTGTAAGCACAGGTAGAATACACAGGGCTTTTTCACACATTCCTAATTTTCTCTCAGACCATTTAGTAGTTGGAATTTTCAGCTTGTCCACAATATTAAGTGGAAGAGCATGGATCCAACTGTCTCACCATAACAACTTATATGGTGGTTCATATACCATATACAGCCTATAAAATAGATAATTAATCTTATTTTCTGGCACATATTTATGGATAATGAGATAATTTTTCAAATGCATTCATCTATCTCTGCAGTATGTAGTTAAAAACATAGTAATCATTATTCATTTGATCTCTTCACTGTCATTTGTGTCAATTATTTGTCATAGGTTTCTCTGCGTGATCTACGAACATTTAAAATGGAATACGAGTTTGACGCGTTCTCTGGCAGTCTGTCTGATTTCGACGTAAACGGTAACCTGTTGGCAGCGTGTGGCTTCTCAAGCCGTGGCCTGAATGGAATGTCATGTGACCGGTTCCTCATGGTGTACGATCTGCGCATGATGAGGGCCATCACCCCACTGCAGGTCCACGTGGATCCCCTTTTCCTCCGCTTCATCCCCACATACACCTCCCGCCTGGCTATCATCTCACAGACAGGTATGATGCATGGACGTGTCACGAAAGGTGGTAGTACTGGTGGCTTTTACCTAACTTTCTATATATATACATATTCATGTTCATTAAAAGGAGAACTTTAATGGTAATTCACAGAATAAAATACTATGAAAAATACACGGGATGGTATTGGTGTGGTTGCCACACCCAAGTGCAAACTGCCAACTGTCCCTGATCTGTTGAAGAAATGTTGGGGGATTTTTGTTTGTAACTTGCAAAGTATTTTAATCATCCAGTAGTGTTCTTCTTTGGATAACCATTGTTGTTCCCAGCCTCACGTTTAATCTACTTCTTTTCTTCTGAAGAATACTAATGTTATTGCAGTTTTTCAGCATTCAAAAGTCCCACCTTACTTTCGTTTCCTCCTTGGTGGTTGTCATGAGTTTCAGTCGGAGGGTCACATGAACTAATCATGCTGCACATTATCGAAATTAATTATTTATTAATTCTATTGTAAATAAAAAATATTAAAAGATTGCAAATTAACTTAAAAATGTACATTCTAAAAATAAAAATAAAAAATTGGTTGAAAAAGCCTCTTGCTCTTGAGTTAGAAGTTGAATCAGGCGTCTGATTTGAATTAAGCACTGTTACTGTTATTTTTTGGTTGTTGTTTTTTTGGGGGGTTTTTCATATGCATATCTACAACATAACTTTGCTAAATAGTTATAGTAAAAAAAAAAATCTAACATTTTACAAAAATATTTGTGATCATTTTTTTTGTCACTGAGATCCTGTTGTGTGGGTCTGTGTCTTTGTGTCTGTAGGTCAGTGTCAGTTCTGCGAGCCCACCGGCCTGGCCAATCTGGCTGATATCTTCCACGTCAACACTGTGGGGCAGCTGCTGATGAGCTTTGAAGTGTCCTCCAGCAAACAGGCGCTCTCCTTTGGGGACTCTGGTGGCTGTGTGCACCTGTGGTCCAGCGCCCCAGAGGTGTCCTTTAACAGTTACTCCAGGGAGACTGAGTTAGCTCTGCCCTGCCTGGTGGACTCTCTGCCCCAGCTGGACTGGAACCATGAGCTCATGCCTCTGTCTCTTCTACCCATGTCCCTCACCAGCACAGAGCCCCTGCTCTCTGATTGGCCCACCTCCTTTATCATGCCCAGCCCCAGGTATGACTACACCTCGTATATACACTAGGGTCAGTAAGATATTTTAATACTTTTTAAAGAAGTCTCACAAAAGCTGCATTTATTTGATCAAAATAAACTAAAACCATGATATTGTGAAATATTTTTACAATTACTGTTTTTCATTTTAATATAGTTTAATCCTGTAATGGCAAAGCTGAAAATTTCTGCATTTTCTGCATTCTGTCATTTTTGATCAATTGAATGCATCATGCATCATTCTGACATCAAGCTTTTGAACAACTGTACATGTCAATATTTTAAAATAATTAGTAAAAGATGTAGTGCTTGAAGATATTACATTTATTTTGTTGTACACCTATTTATTTAGGTTTTGTTCATAGCGAATGTAAACTCAGGCCACATTTTTAATTCAATTATGTCCAAACATTATACACTTTTTTTACATTGGTAATCCAACCACATTTTGAGTCAAAAAGAGAGAGAAAAATGGCAGTATTCAAATATTTGTTCTGGAAATTTAGTAGGTCATTTGGGTATTCTATGCACTCATACATACATGCATTTGCATATTTTGCTGAAAATCATGGAGTATTAGGGTAGTATGGTATTCTGCACGTCCCCTGTACTGTATTTGAGTGTTATTGTGTAATACTGCCCCCTGCAGTATGTCTCAGGCAAGGTCATGATCCATTCTCATAGACCTGGATCTATTAAATTTGAGCAAAAAAATATTTGGTAGCACTCACTTTTTTATATAAAAAATATGTTATATAAATTCCCTTAACAAATGACATATTATATGGAGATTAGTTAATGTAAAAGTGCTCTTTTCACTATCAGACGGGCTCCTCCAGTAGATCCAGAGATTCTCAGGACTATGAAAACCGTGGGCTTTATTGGATACGCCCCCAATCCTAGAACCCGTCCCAGAAACCAGGTAAACTCGACAGATTTCAATGGTTTCAGCCATCAGTAAATGTGTAAAAATACTAGACAACTTTCAAGACAAAGACTTTCCATACGCTGTAAGAGGGAAGTCCTATCTTACAGTAACGTAGCTGATCTAGTATCTCTGGTATGTTTTTTGACAATGTGTCAATCATTTCAGTGCAGCTATGATGTCCAACCAGTAATTTCTTTATGCTTTTAATCTGTTTTTGCCAGGTTCCGTATAAGATTAAAGACACTGAGCTTGAGTATGACAGCTATAATCAGGTCCCGGAATCTCCTATTGGTCGAGATGAGGAGCCGCATCTTTACATGGTTCCAAAGAAATACAGGAAGGTAGTGATCAGCCATTGTTGTGCATAATCCTATGATCTTTGGTGATAATTATGTAATACTCAAGTTATTTTGTCTATTACAAATGTTGGCACACAGGTTCTTTTTAGATGAGATGATGTTAAAAGTATTGTTTTGAGAACAAAATATTGTTTGCTTACAATTGAAGACAGCTGAGATACTGGGTTCTGATTATGTGGCACGTGTTTATTTCAGGTCACCATTAAATATTCCAAACTGGGACTGGAAGACTTTGATTTTAAGCATTATAACCGGACTTTGTTTGCTGGTTTGGAGCCTCACATTCCCAACGCTTACTGCAACTGCATGATCCAGGTGAAAATACACACACATACCATTTTTACTGCAGTTTTATACTGAATATATTATGTATAATAATATTACATTTATTAGATGGTGACATATTTATTCTGATTCATAATTATACACATTAAAATGTAATTGCCTGATATTTGCCTCGGGAATCTGAAAAAAATCCCAAATGTCACCATGCCGATTCCTCTAAATAGTCCTTGGAATTTTTTACGCTCTCTACGGAATTTTGGGAATGCACAACTTTCACTTTGGATGTTCCATTTCTCTGGAATTGTGTTAATTCTGTGTGTGCTGTGGCAGGTGCTGTACTTCCTGGAGCCAGTCAGGTGCCTGGTACAGAATCATTTGTGTCAGAAGGAGTTCTGTTTGGCCTGTGAGCTGGGATTCCTTTTTCACATGCTGGACTTGAGTAGAGGAGACCCCTGCCAGGTTCACTAACACTTTCAGTTCAGCCAGAATTCATCCCCAGCTGAGCTGTCAGCCATGCATAGCATATGCAAATAGACTACACTCTTGTTTGTTTTCTTAACAGGCCAGTAATTTTCTCCGAGCTTTCCGGACAATCCCGGAGGCGTCTGCTTTAGGTTTGATCCTGGCTGACTCTGATGAGCAGACAGGGAAAGCCCGCCTAGGCCGTCTCATCCAGAGCTGGAACCGTTTCATTCTTGCACAGCTGCACCAGGAAACACTGGAGCAGGAAGGGCCCCAGGCATACCGAGGAGCCAGCAGCAGGTGTGGAGCATCATTCTTCAATTCAGTGCAATCATTTACAAGAGAACAAGTTGAGAACAATTTCGATTTTGTCTCCACGGCAGCACGCTGGGTTCCTCGGGGGAGTCTGTGATTGGCCGGTTGTTTGGCTGTGAAGTGGAGAACAGCAGTTTGTGTCGCTGTGGAAAAGAGACGGTTCGCTCCTCCTTGACTCTGCTGTTTACAATGCACTACCCTGAGCAGAGCTCTCCAGGTCAGAACCACCAAACATTCACACACGAATAAATCTTTCTTCTTTTATGAACTTGGTAAATTCATTAAATGATCTCTTTGATTTTTGACAGATAAGACGATAGAGGAATATGACTTTGCAGAAATCCTAAAGAAGAGTATATGTCTGGAGCAAAGCACACAGGCCTGGTGTGACAACTGTGAGAAATACCAGCCAACAGTAAATTCTTACATGCTTATGTATCTATATGTTCAAAATGCTAAAAAAAAATATAGGGGTCAGATTTTTATTTTGAAAGAAATTAATACTTTTTTCAGCCAGGATGCATTCAGTCAAAGGCTATTTCTTTCTTTCTTTCTAATTTATTTCTATAGCAGAAATTAGTACAACCATTGTTGCCCAAAGATATGTTTTTAATAGTGATTTAAAATCAAATAAAGGCTGTTTACACTGAATTTTTAACATTGATAATAATAATAGGAATTCATTGAATACCAAAACAGTGTATTGGAATGATTTCTGAAGGATCATGTGATACTGACTTTTATCATGTATCAAAATAAAAAAAATGTTTAATAAAAATAAATTGTAATAATATTTCACAATATTACCGGTGTTACCTAATTATTTATGAAGTAAATGCTGCATTGGTGAGCAGAAGAGACATACTTTAAAAACTTGTTTCAAAAATCTTACCAACCAGAAGTGTAGAAGCACAAAAATACTAAATATTTCTGTATGTTTAGGTGCAGACCAGGAACATTCGCTGTCTGCCTGATGTTCTGGTGATCAATTGTGAGGTGAACAGCGCTAAGGAGGCAGAGTTCTGGAAAGCACAGACTGAGGTTAGACCCATATCCCCTCTTGTTGCCAGATTATATAGTCATGCATTTACAGAATTCAGCCATGAATCCACCCCTAAATATCCTCTAATGCTTTACACAGCCATTGGATTCATTAAAGACGGCTTTGTTATATGATATTTTTCTGTCATATGACAGTGAGATATGTCAATGGTGTATTAGCTGTTCATTCAGCTGATCTATATGCTACTGGTGTGTGACACTCTAGGCACACTGATTTATTTACATTTTCCATTCATTTATTTGTATTTTTGTTCACAGTATGCGTACAACAAAGCTCTAAAGAAAGAAGCAGCCGAACCTCCCAAACCCAAAGAGCCTTTACCGACAGAATGGTGTTTAGAGTAAGTGGGCTGATTGTCGAAATGCATCTGTCTATATGTTTTCTTTATTTAATATAATCATATACATATATAAGGGAAGAGCTGTGCAGCGTGGAGGGCTTGACCTTTGACACTCAAGCGGAGGACATGAGGCACGTGTGGATCCCTCTCAGTCTGAAGATGTGCATCAGTAAGACACAGGGCCTGGAGGTCAGCAGCCTGTCTGAGGGAGAGGAGGTGAGGACACATTTTCACTGTTTCAGAGGGTGAACTTCATTAAATAATAACCACATCAAGATTTGTCATACTTGGGAAAGATGACCTTGCTCAAATTAAATGTGTCTTGTTTCTTCTCTTAGCTGACTGAAAGTGAAGAGGCAGAAGGAGCGTCTGTCTATGACCTGGTCGTCACTGTATCTCATATCCAGGATGCTCGGACCGGAGGAAACCTGGTAGTACATATCAAAGTGGGCGAGACCTACCATCAAAGGAAAGAGGTATGAGCGAATCTTTAAAGTACTTTCTAGATTTTTGATAATATGTTGGACATAAGTGACACACTGTGTTTTCTGTCTTGCTTTCAGGGAGTAACACACCAACAGTGGTATCTGTTCAATGATTTTCTGATTGAGCCCATTGATAAGGTAAAAATGGCATACATCAGGAAAATTCTAACTTTTCCTATTATGAAGAGACCCCATGTGTACCCCATATGTGTTGCAATATGTCTCTGTTAGGCAGAATCAGCTCAGTTTGATATGAACTGGAAGGTTCCTGCTGTACTTTACTACGTCAAGAGGAACTCCCATCCCAAGTATGATTTGCGAAGTATGTGATAATTTATTTTTTTATTCTTCTTTTTTTTTTTTTTACAGAGATGCATTAAATTGATAAAAATCTGAATAAATTGATTTATGTCACAGAAAAAAAAGCTTTTCTTTTGAACTCTATTTATCAAATCATTTTTGGAAAAAAAAAACACCAAAGGTTTCCACAACAATATTAAGCAGCAAAACTATTTTCAACACTGAAAATGTTAAGAAATGTTTCTTGAGCATCAAATTAGCATATTAGAATGCTTTCTTGTAAAATTGTAATAATATTTCACAACATTACTGTAATTTCGATCAAAGAAATGCAGCCTTGATGAGCATTATTATTCCTGCATCTTCTCCATTTCCTCCTAGTTAAGAACCCTATTGATGCCAGCGTTCTGCTGACCGAGGCCTCGCTGGCACGGAAACAGAGGAAGAGTCACGCCACCTTCATACCTCTAATGGTGAGCGAGATGCCGCAGGCTGCAGACCTTGTTGGATTGGATGCAGAATTTGTCACGCTCAACCAGGTCAGTGGGAAACACTTTAATGTTCTACAATTACTGCTATTTTTTTTTCTCCTACCCACCTTTGAAGCATACTTTGATGAATTGTAATAGTTTAAAGTCTGTCAGAACTCTTTAGTCTTCTGTTGACTTTTATAGAAAGATTTTTAATGAAGTAAGGCCAGATTTCGTTTTAGAATTGTTATCTAAGCTCAAATTGAAAAACTTAATTTAACTTAACTAACCTCGTTCTCGCTGTGAATATAGCAGAGGTAGCTTGCATGGTGTTAGAATCTAAACAAATATTGAATGCTTTTGTGTGTTGCTGCTTGAACAGGAAGAGGCAGAACTGCGCAGTGATGGGACCAAGTCCACCATTAAACCCAGTCAGATGTCTGTTGCTCGTATCACATGCGTGAGAGGCCAGGGACCCAATGAGGGAGTGCCGTTCATTGATGATTACATATCAACACAGGAACAGGTCATAAATCACTCAAATTGTTCTAAATGTAACTTACATAATAGGGAAATTACCTTTTGTAATTTTCAGGACCTTTTAATGACCTCATAAAGTGAGAACTACAGTTTTGTGCCTTGTCAGGTGAGATGTGTTATTTGTTAGTGTCACTTGTGAAAGTGAATCTATTTGAGTCATTTAACTGTAAGGTGAATCACAGGGAATAACTATTACTGTACTAGTGATTTCCATACTTTGTGTTTTTGTCAAAATGTTGGGGAAAACCTTTCTGCTTCTTATTAATTTAACCTCTTTGGATGTGCAGGTGGTGGACTACCTGACCCAGTATTCTGGTATCAAACCTGGAGACCTGGATGTAAAGATTTCCTCCAAACATTTGACTACTCTGAAATCCACATATTTGAAATTGCGATTTCTTATTGACACCGGCGTTCGCTTTGTCGGCCACGGGTTACAGAAAGATTTTCGGGTCATAAACCTGATGGTGAGTTGGATTTTTGTGAGTTAATGTTTTATTTAGCTATTGCTGAAGTGTTTAAATTGTAACCCCTCACATTTTTAGGTTCCAAAAGAACAGGTGATTGACACCGTCTACCTCTTCCACATGCCTAGGAAACGAATGATTTCTCTGCGTTTCCTTGCATGGTACTTTCTCGGTAGGTTTCTTGCATAAGGGTCATTCCGTGTCAAATCAACCAAATTTCAAAAACTTCCCCGGCTCAAATTTGTGATTTGTGAAAAAAAAAAAAAAATTCTGAAGAGAGACAGACATGTATAGCGATGAAAGCCAAAATATTTAATGACATGGGTGAATTTTTACTGAGTAGTCCACTATTTTGTAGAGGGGGGTCAAAGTGGCAAACTTCACCAGAGATTCAGAGCCAAGTTACAAGAGGGTCAAAATGACTTCAGAAAGATCGCAGCATCATAATGTTATTTTTACACACAGATTGGTAAGTCTGTTAGTAAAATCTTTGTTGCATTATGTGCCAAATGGTGACCTTTAAAAACTTTTTAAGACCCAATATCTAAAAGGGCATCAATATATATTTAATACATCTTGAGTTACAGTTACCTGCAAACTTTGGATAAAAAAAACTTTAAAAGTGCCGTTTCCCCATTTTTTAATGGTCACCATTGGCACATAATGAAACAAAGACAGCTAAAGTCTACAGATTTTACTAACAGACCTAACAATCTGTGTGTAAAAATAACATTATGATGCTGCCATCTTTCTGAAGTCATTTTGACCCTCTTGTAACTTGGCTCTGAATTTCTGGTGAAGTTTGCCATTTTGACTCCCCTCTACAAAATAGTGCACTACTCTGTAAATATTCATCCATGATATTTAATATTTTGACTTTCATCAATATACATGTATGTATGTCTTCTGAATAAATATTAGCGAAATCAAAAATTTGAGCCAGGGACCTCTGGTTGTGTTGACACGCTATGACCCAGAAACTTTCCCTTATCTCTTGACCTCATAAGTCATTTTCTATATATCAGTGTTTTATGGCTAATGGAACATTTGTTCAGATCTGAACATTCAGAGCGAAACTCATGACAGTATCGAAGATGCACGGACTGCCCTACAGTTGTACAGGAAGTACTTAGAGCTGAGTCATAACGGAGGACAAGAAGAGTTCCGGAAGGTTCTCAAGGCTCTCTATGAGAAAGGACGCAAGCTAGACTGGAAAGTGCCGGACATTGACTCTGCAGATGGTCAAGGTAGCCCAAAAAATACGAATCACTGAAAAGGCAGTGAGATTATTTTATGTAATATATATTGGTGTTTATGTCTGTATATAAAATGTATTAAATAAGTAATAATACAGTATTTTTAGTTGTTGTTGTTGTTGTTTTTTAAGTTATGCAACACATTCACAATTGAGCGATATAGGTTTGTCAATTGTCATATAATGAAATGCACACTCATTTTATATAATATTAGCCATAAACAAGACTGTTAGTAGATCGGTTGAAAATGTACTTACCCTCAGGCCATCCGAGATGTAGATGAGTTTGTTTCTTCATCAGAAAAGGTTTGCATAAGGTTTAGCATCGCATCACTTGCTGAATCATCTGCAGTGAATGGGTGCCGTCAGAATGAGTTCCAACAGTGGATAAAAACATCACAATAATCCACAAGTGATCCATACGACTCCAGTCCATCAAACTCCTCTTGGATGGCCTCAGGGTGATTCAATAATTTTTGTTTTGAAGAATTTTCGATGCTCTTATCTCTTTGCAGGTACAGCCATGTTTCCCTCTGTGATGGGGTTATGATTTGACCTGTGCTGGTTATATTCCTGCCAAACAGATGCCAGCTCAGCAGTCATTTATTGCACAGCCTTTTAGTTCTCCTCTAACAGCTCTTGAGCCAAATGACACCTCTTAATAAGTATGTGTCATTATCTGTAGATGGCCAATCTGAAATAAGGCTTGTTATTCTGTGTTAGAAATGTCTGTATTGTTATGAAAAAAAAAAAACGGTTGGAATCAAAGCAAATCTTAAAACATTTCATCATGTCAGGGTTTTCTCCTCTGCTTTGAGTAGCCTGTAAGTGGTATTAAGAAGAAAGGAACAAGAAAAAAAAAGTTGAAACTCATTAACCAAGTGTTTGTTTGCTCGTGACACCACGGTGGCTTTTTCACCAAGGTATTTATGTTGGGTCAAAAACTGCACTTATACAGAACATGAATTACTGCACAGAGAATATGACTTGAGCAGTCAATGGATTTACAGTGTTATTTTCTATATTGTAACGATGTACACTTTCATAATTTGGCAGCTGAATAAAGGCTTTTGGATAAACCTTTTAGTCTATTTTAAAGCTCATTTCAACTGGGTGGATTATTTCAGCAAATTCAATAGCATCAGGGAAAATGTTGTTTGAAAATACTGAGAACTAGTGTAGTCTCAAAGTAAAAAGAAAGTTCACTCTTTATGTAAGGTATATTCTCAAAGTCTCAGATATGCCACTGAAACTTTTAAACAATAAAATGCTATTTTAAGAGAACATTATAGAAACAACAAGCATGCATTTAATAAAAACAAATCATAAAAATGAATAAAAATTCATATATGTAATTCAGACATTTTCTGGTTATACTCTGCCTTTAGCTGGATATCTCTCTTGTGTACCACATATTTGATGAAAAGTGATATTGATATTTGATTTAGGAGTGAATCATTCTCTTGATTTTGCTCTTCTCCAATGAAAGTCAAACTCGGACAACTTCTAAATGAAATTATCTAAATTCCTTTTTTTTTTTTTTTTTTTAAGCAGCAGTTGAAAAACTTTTGATGTTTTAGTAAACATTTATTATAAGTAAAATTTTTACGATATACATGATGTATTATTTCTGTCCTACTGATTAAACAATGCATAGATTCTTTACTTGCAAGTATAACTCTCTCGGTCTAAAGCAAACATTTATCCAGTTTGTTGTAATCTGTATAATCTTTGCTAGCAACATGTATTTTACTAGTCTGTACTTTTCCATATAATGCTAGCAAACATTGCACATTACAGCAAAATATAGTTCTCTGTTTACTTAAAAGCTATTGTATATTTTACTGAACCTTTTTAAGTGTATTTCTAGAATAAGGACTATTATTTTCTGAGCATGAAAATATCAACACCATTATTTCTACTCAAAAGTACTGAGTTTGTTGTTAGGAGTTTTATAACAGGGTGAAAACTAGATGTTAGGAATGCATATATTATTATAAAGACAACAATATGCATGTACTGTAACTTAGCTTTCAAATTCTTTGTTTAATGTAATAATTTTGTATATATAAATTCCACTGAAAAGTGACAGCTCTGTTTTATTTTGTAAAATAAATGCTACATTAACAGTATATAAACATTATGAATTTAATTCATTAATAACTCTCTCTCTCTCTCTCTCTATATATATATATATGTGTGTGTGTGTGTGTGTGTGTTAAAATATGTGTTTAAAGTAACATTATACATTTTAAAACTTGGATATTTTGATATATTATTTTAGGTTATATCATAATTATTATAAAAACATTTATGCTTACCGAACTTCTTCAATGAGCAGTTACCAAAAGCAGTAATATGACAATTTAAAGAACTCAGACAAATAATGTCACTTGTTCTGAATGCTCTTCGTTAAGTTAAATCAGTTTCTCACGAGACTTCGCTGGATGTTATTTCGCACGCTGGAAACTAAAACGCTCCACTGGATCCATTTGAAATGGAAACAATGTTAGAAAAGCATAACTCATTACATATACTTTATCAAAAACGAAATTGTGCTAAACGTTACATCGGAATGATGCATAATGAGCTTAGAAGGGAAGAAAAGTTCTTCTACTTTGTCAAGTTCGTTCCCGCACGGAAAGGTTTCTTTGGAAATTTAATCGAGTGCAACAAACCGGACATTGTTAAAAAATAATAATAATAATTGTATCTTGTCAAATATAGTAGCTATTATTCACGAAAATGTTTTAAAAGAAATGTTAATTCTCAGAAACTTCATTTTTTCCTTTACAAGTGAGTTGAAATAATTAATACATTTTGAAAATGGCCATACTGCGTCATTTATATTAGTTTTTAATATATTTATAGAACTCATTGTGATGCAATGAGAGTGCTTGTAATAGTTTGAATGGTGAAAAATAAGAGTGAAATCCCACCCTGAAAGTTGGCCAAAGAGGTCTGACGTCACGTTCCCATGATGCACGCGCTCATCAGCTCCTGCTGTCTGTGTTTAGAGGGAAAGAAACAGCAGGCCCGAAACAGACACACTTTATGCAACAAAAAAATAAGTTATCCACTGCGAATAGTTTTTGAGAGTTCTTCGAGATATGGCTGGGAAACGAAATTTTTATTAGGGCCCTTGCGAGATGTAGAATGGAGGAATGCATGAGAACTGCAACTTTAGCGCGGATCAAAAGTTTCTGGTGAGCACAAGACTGTTTTATGCAAATGTTTTATAGACTGAATTTAGGACCGCGTGGACTGTTTGCATTGATGTTTAAACGTTTGAAACCCTCGTGGAGTTTCATGGGTAGTGTTTTTTGACTTTTGAAAAGATAAATGTGTACCATTAACCCACATCAGAGGTTTAAATGTTGCGTGCGCGAGTAAACACATTAGCTACGCGAAAGACTGATAGCGCTTTCAGTGTCTTTTATTTGTTTATATATTTTTAACATTGGGGGAAGCACGAAAGGATAGTTTGATTCGTGTGGATTAGCTCTTTATTACGAATCATTTCGATTTGACCATTTAATCCCAATGTTCTGCGGTTCTTTGGAGATTTCACTGAGCGAAACGTGCCAGAAGTAAATAGACTAAAATATTACATCAACGAGGTTTATCTCAATTAAAGTATAGTGCCAGACACACCTCAAAAAAATAAGTGAAATTAATTTTATTTTATAAAATCCGATGTTATGCTAACATGACATTTGTATGTGTACATAAAGGATAATTTCATAATTGCATGTCATATTTGCAGTAAACTATTAGTTGAAATGGAGAAAATGCTGTTACTATGTAGATTATTTGTAGGCATTTTTAATTTAAAATATTCAAAGCTGAAAATAAGCAAAAATGTTTGTTTCCATTATTGTATTTGGTAATTATGCTTTATTTCTACATGGACAAGTTTTATGTTTGAAAGATAATAGATAGAAAAAGCATATTTTGTCCAAATTGAACTTTTAAAGCAGAGCCAAATTCATAATCTTT
The DNA here is from genome assembly GCF_003368295.1 of Carassius auratus. Taxonomy (NCBI): domain Eukaryota; kingdom Metazoa; phylum Chordata; class Actinopteri; order Cypriniformes; family Cyprinidae; genus Carassius; species Carassius auratus. The sequence continues at coordinate 13,719,951 of NC_039265.1, read as the reverse complement.
AAAAAATATTATTTGTACTATATTAAAACATTATTATAATGAAGTAAAATAGTTTGGATTTATGTACATATTAAACTACTTCAAATGGTTGCCTGAATGATGTCCATCCATTCTCTAAAAGGGAGGGAGTAATAGTGGACATGCATTTTCCGGAGGTCTGTCAAGATAATGAATGTGCTTTTGTGAGTCTTGAAACAGGTAAACAAACCCTTTATAAATGTCTCTAACCAATCATCATTGACATGCCCTCAGGGTGTTTTTAAGTTTCTCCTGTTGAAATCTGTTACCATTCAGAGAGACAGGTTGGTTCAAAGAAAACTGCTTTGCCATCAAGCACTCTTTAAGTTTTTTTTTTTTTTATTAAATTTTTTTCTATACAATCTAAAGTTTTATAAATGATTCTAAAAAAGTTTTTTTTCCCATGGTTTATACATAAAATACATTTCTGAGTTCAACAATTCCAAATTTCCAATTTTTTTATGGTTATGTTTACACTAAACCAAATCAAGAATTTATTATTTTTTTCTGTTTATTTCTCTTTTATTTATTCTTATTCTTTTCTAATAAGTCAAAATCTTTTTATTTTTCAGAAATATTCTGTTATTTAAGTGATATGTTGAAAGACGACCATAGAAATTGATGCATTTTTGTCCTCCAGGAATTTTAAAACAAAATATGTATATACAGTATATAAATGTTTTACCATCATATTGCATTTTATTACATTGTATATGCCTTAAATATATTTTTTGGGATAATGTAGTGGCAAAAAAAACAAACTTTAAATTATAATTGTTAAAGGAATTGGTAAAAGGAGTGTCACCCAAAAATGAAAATTGTTGTCATTTACTAATACTCTTTTTATGGAATACAAAAGAAGATTATTGAAGAATTTTAGTACTCAAACATTTTTTTGGTTGTTGCATGGCCAAATCAACTGTGAATTTATTACTATTTAAGATAAGCAATTGCATAAAATAATTTAAAGGGGGGAAATCATTGGTTATGCTTGTTTACTTTATTTACACTTTGTTTTTATTAAGGTGTCATTGAGGTGTAATTATATGAATAAGTACTGCGTAATATTAATTAACATGCACCTAATATATGGTTAGGCTTAGAGTTTTATTTATGGTTATTTTTACTGTTATTACTGTGATAAGTGCATGTATAAGAAGATGTTAACAAATCCTTACCTGCTGCAGTTTTTATTTATGTGCAGAAGACTGAACATGCAAAAAAACAATCTTCACTCCGAAGAAAGATCACCTGTTGGAGCTTCTTCTCAGGTACTTGCTTTTGTCTCTAAAACAGGGCTATCAAATACTGTTTCTGGAGGTCTACCTGATTAAAGGCCCCATCCACGTGGAGATGCGATTAGCTGTATACATGATACATTTTGTATCATGTAAGCTTTTCATCCACATGGATCTGGCGTTTTGGGAGAGTGAAACTGATATTTTTTAAACCGGGTCCTGGAGTGGATTAATCTGAAAACACCGCCCTTGTGAATTCTTGTGGACAGCGAATCCGTATATTTTCTGAAACTATGACAACATCATCCCACGTCTCACCCCTAGTCATACACAGCTATGTCACGTAACAGAAACAAAAACATGAACAAACATTGAACGATTGTCTTTTTATTAACTAACATTAACACAGATTAATATAGTATTGTTCGTTTGTATACCGCCCAATGTTTATGCGCATAGTCCAATTATTTTGTTTTTAATGTATCTCTGTGGCAGAATTACAGCACCACTTACTGCTCTGGCATGTATACTACATCGTTTTGTGTTTCATGTGGATGCAGATATTTCTTGAGATAAGAAAACAAAAGATTTTGATAGGGAGAGCTCTGGCTTCATGTGGACGTGGCCTAAATTTAGAGCTAAACGTTACAGGTAGGTAGATCTCCAGAAACAGGTTTGGGCACACCTGCTCTAAACAGTGTGATTATAATTGAATTTTATTTTTTAATCTTGAATCTTTGTCATCACTGATCGTTGGCCTTTCACAGATGTACAGTGACACTCCCTGAGAAATAGCCATATATGTGAGAAAATGTTTCATGGCAAAGACCAGCTAAACAGCCACCTGCAAAACCACGACTCCAACAAGCAGGAGCTGCGGTGCGAGGAATGCGGAAAGCATTACAACACTCGCCTGGGTCTCAGACGCCATGTGGCAACGCATGCCACCTCCGCCAGCGGTGACCTCACTTGTAAGGTCTGTCGTCAGGCCTTCGAGAGCATGCCGACGCTACTCGAGCACCTGAGTACGCACACCGGCCGGCCACCTCCGGGGACTGTGGTACGAGAAAGGAAACATCAGTGTGAACGGTGCGGCCGACGCTTCTTCACTCGCAAGGATGTGAGACGCCATGCAGTGGTGCACACTGGCAGACGGGACTTCCTGTGCCCTCATTGTGCCCAACGCTTCGGCCGTCGCGACCACCTCACCCGACACCTGAAGAAAAGCCACGCGCAAGATTTGGAGACCCTTCCTCCGATGCCCATTAAAGAGGAGCCCAGTCCTACCGTGTGCTCTGTTGGATCTCCGAAAGATGCCACAGAGGCATTTTCCATGGCCATGTTCAACTCTCAAGGCCATCCAAGCACATCTACCTCAAGGGTCAATCATCACCATCACACGATGGTGTCTGGCCCCCTTTCTAACCCAATGGGTGTGGGCTGCTACCTTGAGCCAAACAAGCCTCCTCCGCAGCAGTACCAGCAGGCTTCCAGATATCAGCCGAGTTCCACTACCTCATATCTGAAAGCAGAGATGGAGACCTTCCTGACTGAGCTCCAGTGTGGGCCAATGCCACCGCAGGCTGCCGTAGCGTCTGCCGTCTCCCGACCTGGCGACCTTCTCCCCGATAATCTGGGAGGTCAGAGTGCCCATTTCACTCTCAGGAACTCGGCGTTCACCTCAGCTGAGCCGCCTACCACCTCTGCCAACATGGACCTCTCGCACCTGTTGGGCTTCCTGCCGTTTGGCCTGCCTCCCTACAGCACTACCTTGGGATACTCGAGCACCACCAATGCTGTGTCCCCAAGCCCTACCTCTCAGCTCTCTGGGCCGCTTACCTCATTTCAGCCACAGTCACTGCATGAGCCTCAGGCTTCAGGGCACTTAAACCAGATCTCTGGTTTTTCTCCAACTCTACCTCGATTCCATCAGGCCTTCCAGCAATGATGTGTCCACTATGACCTGCCAGTCAAACGCGACAGTTCTGTTGCGTCATTGCCAAGTAGTTTTTAGGTAATGAACTGGAGATGGTGAAGTTCGTTGGGTGCGAGGTCCTCAGATGCATCCTGTAGAATTAGATGAAAGGATCTCTAGGATAGATGAAGTTTTGCTTTTAGTTTGAATAGTTTAACTTTGTGGTTTTTCCTAGAGGGTCTTCAGAGTAACTGTTTTGTAGTGATAAATGAACTTCTAAAATTCATTAAAAAAAAAAAAAAAGTTAGCTAAAGAAATACCTCAGTATTTTTGTCAAGAAGGAAATTAATGCTATTACAGTGTTCTCCGTTGTAAAATGAAGCACTTTTTATCAACGGCACTTCTATGACTAAAGGTGCGGTCACACTTATTGTTCGAACTAACAAATTTGAAAGATGAAAGGTGAAAGATTTCCCTGCGCAAATTTCACAATTGAGTAATATGGTCATGTAAATTTTATGTATCGGCAAACAAAAATTTGTTTGGTTTGAAACTGACTTATGTGTGCACTGTGCTTCATACACTATTGACGTTTTTTGTCCATTAAATTTTCACCGAAAATTTGCTAATGTGGCCGCACCATAAAAGTCAAGTTGAACTGTGTTCTTAGATGTACCTCTCAGCTCACGGTCACACAACACAAAAAACCTACCTCTCTAAGCTGAACTCTTGTCACAAAAAGGATTCAACCATTTGACAAGAAATGAAGCAAATCCTCACGCGAATTGCGTGAAGAACGTTATCTCAATGTCTTTTTTTTTCTTTTTGAATGCACAGTGGTTTTAGCTATTAAGTTTTTAGAGTCAGGTGATTAATTAGCATTTAATTAATTAGCTTGTGTTGATTTTAGCCTTTAGGTAAAAGTTTTTAGGCGCTGCGTTGTTCACATCCTTAATGCTAATGAAAGGAATCACAGTTATTGTGGAGTATTTTGTGAATGAAATGTAGGATAAAGCATTGATCATTGAAAAATCAATGTAAAGTGAACATCTGTTTAAAATTAAGTAGCCCATTCTGACAAATTCCTAATATGGGAACTAAGTAAAATATAACTTTCATTTTTTTGTTTTGTAATAAACAAGAATTTATCATATTTGCTCCCGGAATATTCAGGTAAAAAAATTGTTATATACTGGTTTTACACAATAAGTAGTTCTCACACTACAAAGATTGCCTCAGTTCTTTTGCCTGGATTCAGAAGTTTCAGACAAACAAATCTTAGCACACACCCAGTTATTGCTGAAAAGCACTTCATGTATCTCTCCAAGCTAAACCAGGAGCACTGTTAGAAAATAATGTTTTGTCATGTAAATTTGAATGGTATTTTAGCACTGCTTTGCTGTCTGTACTTTTGACTCCGTGTTACATACACCAGTGGCCTATAAGGTAATATGTGATGGCATATGTTGTCAAATCCATTTTGTTTGGGCCAGCTGAAGGTGTGAAATCATTTCATGAGTTTGTATTTTGTTTAGAAACTACCATGGGCATTTCCTTCTTCGGCTGAACTAAAATGAAATGGACTTCAACCCAACTGTGACGTTTAGACTCTAGACTGATCTACCTCAGTGAGATGCACACTGTGCACAGCTGTACTGTTCCTTTAATAAGAAATTTTAAGTTTCAGTGGCTGTTTAGATGGGAGTAAATAGGTGTTTTACATCTTCAAAATTCCAAGCATTGGCATTTTTGGGTTCCAAGGACTGTTGGTTTTCATAGACATTATGAAAGCAAAAGTGGGTTAGTGAGACATTAAGGTGAATGCGTAAAGAAACAATGTTAAGGATGAGTTAAGAAATAAAGCATCTTGTAGAATTTGTTTCTGGTGTGTTTCATTCATGATTTACTGTCAGTAAAGAATAAAAGTTGATGTTTTTACCAAGGGCTCTAAAACCTCATTATGTCAAGGTCATTTATATTAATACAGGGGCTACTAAAAATCATTTACAATTTAGGTCTTTAATTTAAAGAACTATATAAAAGTTATATAATTATAAAGATGAATTATAGAAATTAAGAGAAGTATGAAAAATATAGTCAAAATTTATTTATAGATTTCATAAAATACTTAATTTATATAATGGTTTTATGAACGAAATCCTGTCTATCATAAAAAAAATACAATCAAATACTATACAAAACTTAAATATTGTGATGTCTATTAATAAGACTGCAGAACGATTAATACTAGTATGTGAAATACAACAATCGTATTAATAGTTGCAAACCAATTTAGATACAAAAGGCATTGTGTTGCACAAGTGTTAATTCTATTAGTCAATAGAATGAACATGACTGTATCACTTTTCAAAACTTAATTCACATACAAAACGAGAGAAATTAATTTTTCCAAACAAAAAGGGAAAAACATATTTTCGTTAAGGCATATACAAGGGCAGCTAATTTCATCCAAACAGGAAGTGGAACTGATGTGAAAAAGGACCCTAATATTAAATTAGATAGCTGTCGAATATACTTGCGACTTAATTGAATTTATTTGATTCATTCGCACAATGAATAGTGTCCATTTATTAGTAGTAGGCTAAGTGATTTATACCCGTATTCGGTTTGGGTCGCTTGTCAGTTTCAGTCTGGCTGAACTGGCTCGAGATGGCAGACGAGGCTCTCTTTCAGTTTCTGCACAGTGAAATTATTCAATATGTCAACACTGCAGAAACTGGGGAATCGGTAAGAGCCCTGAAAACACTGTCACAGAATAGCGTAATAGAACTGAGTAAGCACAGCACACTAATAAACTAGTTGTGAGAAAATTGCATGCTGAATTAATGTAATGTCCTGCTGTGCTCAGGAGAATGGACGATGTGTTTCTAAACTTGAGAACATGGGCTTTCGTGTGGGACAAGGACTTATCGAGAGGTATCATGGCAGATCTTTTAATCCATGAATCCAAATGTTATTATTCTGATGACATCCCATGATCGATGTTATTTATCTGATGAGTTTTATTTGCAGTACTGCAGGTTGTCAGTGGACCCAATTATCTTTTAGTTAATTTTGCTGAAAATTTAAAAGACTATTTAATTAGTAAAATTAATTATTTAATTTCAATTTTTTCTTGAGAAGATGCATCTCAGGCACATTTTTATTCACAGGTTTACCAAAGACACGCCACGTTTTAAAGATGAGCTCGATGTTATGAAGTTTATCTGCAAAGATTTCTGGACCAGTGTTTTTAAGAAGCAAATTGACAACCTGAGAACAAACCACCAGGTGTGTACATTATGAAGCTAATTCATGTAATCTCAATTTATCTCAGTGCTCAGCGTATGTCTTCATTGACTAGAGGTACACAATTAAGAAAATCATCACATGTTGAATTTGTTTGAAGGGTATTTATGTGCTACAAGATAACAAGTTCCGTCTGCTGACCCAACTGTCTGCTGGAAAACAGTATCTGGAACATGCGCCGAAGGTAAGCAGCATAAATAACTTCAATAAGCTTTAATGGTGAGTTAAATAAAAACAAACATAACCTGACTTGATCTTTATCTGAACCTACAGAATCAATATCTTCAATCATAATGAGATATGTAGTATTTAAAATTGTTTCGTAATAATACTGTATCTACAGACATGGAAGAAGGAATATCTAATATTTCATAAAATATCAAGTAATTAAAGGGATTGTTCACCCAAAAAAGAACATTCTGTCATCATTAACTCACCCTCATGTTGTTGCAAACTTGTAAGACTTTTGTCCATCTTCAGAACACAAGTGAGTATATTTTTAATTAAATCTTAAAGATCTCTGTCCCTCTATGGACAGTCTATACAACTACCAATTTTTGACTTCAAATAAGTTCATCAAGAGATTGTAAAACTCGTTTTTCTTTCTCCTTTTTTAATTCCTGTAGTTCTTAGCCTTCACCTGTGGACTGGTCCGAGGAGCTCTTTCAAATCTTGGTGTGAAAAGTATAGTCACAGCGGAAGTATCAGTCATGCCTGCTTGTAAGGAGCTAATTTTATGCAAAAATATACAGTGAAATAACCACTAGATTTTCAGTACTTTTTCATTCTCTTAATCTGAAACTTAACATTAATTTATTAATGAAGTTAGTTCTCTGAGTCTGAGTTCATCAAGTTCTAATTAAATGTAAAATGTAACTAATTGTTTCTTTCTGATCTTCTGCCATCCCTCCTCTTCTGCACCTTCTTTGTTCTTAGGCAAATTCCAGGTGATGATCCAGAAGATGTAATTCACTACACAGAAGCGTATTGCTTATAACATGAGCATCTCAATTTTATTGCCTTGTCATTTTTATATTCCCTTGTCCATTTTATTGTGATATTTTTTTTATATATGATATTTTTTTTATTTGCAATATCTTGCAAACTACTGGCATTTAAAGTGATTTGACATACAAAGGTCAAGCCTTATTGTACCGTATTGTACTGTATTTTGACATGCATTATTCTTTGTCCACATTCATTGTGTTTTGGTTATTAATTTGCACTGATAACATTAAAGCTGGAATCCTAGTTTGAGTCTGTGCTTCATTTTCACTGAATTTAACTGAAAAAAGTATAGCCTATTAAGAATTGAGATAATTGTATGAAAATATAACTTTTTACTAACAACTGATCACAAAAGATAAGCTTGGTTGTGGTGAACAATTAAATATTTTTTTCCCTATAAGACTGTTTTATTAACGTCTACACCTACCCCATCGCTAAACGGACCTTCGTTACAATAATGAAAAATAATTGTTGTACAGAGTGATAAAAATTACGGCGCATGCACAGTAGCCCTTCTAGCCATAGACAGTAAAAGAAAAGTTCTGCTAAAAGATGGCAGCCCCCACCCGACTTCAACTTCCGGTCGAGTTCCTTGCCCCTTGCTTCTAGCCTGTGCTTCTCCTGCTTTCAGCTAGTCACGTGGTTATCGCGTTCGACGTCACAAACGCGGAGCTAATAGAAAACGAGACGCGCCGCGTTTAAGCCATCTGATTGGCTGATTCATAAACGCAGTTTTAACGGCACCAACATTCAAACTAGCATTCTCGTCTGGTCGTTTGTGGAGGAGGATACGTGTGTCTGTTGATTCAAAAACGTACTATATTTTTTTCAGGTTGTGATAGTAGGCATTGGTTTAAAACGTAGGTATATTTTCTTTACCATATTTAGACATTATCATATTTGATTTTGATTCAACTGCTGCGTTTAAATTACGCTTTAATTGGTGCGGTTGCATTTGGCCGTAATCGCTGCAAAACAAGTTTTTCATGTTCGATGTAATAGAACGACGGATTTCAGAGTTTATTTTATCAATTGATTGGTTATCTTAACTTATGTAAACATTATTTGGGCATCGTTTGTTTACATTTAGACTTTTTTTCGTGATCATGTGTAACGTTAATGAGAGATGTATGCGGATATTTCGTATCAACCGATTCTGAAATGATCGTGTAAAGTGTCGATCTGCCATTTAAGATGCATTAGAATATTAAAAATATGTAACTTGCGTAGATTACATTGATTTTTCTTTTATTCCATAACTGCTGGATGAATTTAGCGCTGCTATTGCACTCTGGGCCTTGAGTCTGAGATTAGCCATCAACTGCCATTTTGCGCCGCTATGCGCAGGAAATGTAGAACTAACGTACTTTTATATATTTTTAATTATTATTATTATTTGTGCATCTTTGCTACAGATTACGTTTTAACTGTATGAATCCTTTTCGGTTTTGCAGAAGATTCTGGTGTGAATATGGACGAGGGCTCTGCTGATGCATACACATGGGATGCTCCTTCTCATGTTATAGAGTCTATAGATGATTTTGCCCTGGACCCTCAGGATAATGCTGACCAGTGGTTTGGTATGATTTCAGTCTTTGTCTGTGTGTATGTATGTATATTAATAATAAATACATGCATAAATGTTAGGTAAAAAAAAATGTTAGCCTGAATGCACTGTAAGTCACTTTGGAGAAAAGCGTCTGCTAAATGCATAAAATGTAAATAAATGTTCAAGTGCGCAACTAATAATAAAAATTAAACGCATACATGTTCAAATGCACAACTATCTTTGTTCTGTTTTGCTATTAGAGTTGAAGGCAACTCCTAAAGGGGGCACTGTGGAACAGCTCACCACCCCTTTACAGACAAAGCTTTTTGATGAAACCCACAATACCAACAGACCCAAAGCTCTAGTGTCTCCCATGGTCAAAAAAGAGGAGACCATAAGCTCAGGTTGGGGGAAAAACTGCTTCAGTTAGGAAAAACTTCAAAAAAATAAAATGAGATGTTTTATTATTCTTGTGGAATCTTGATATTTGCTCTGCTTCAGATGTCAAAGTAAGCACCTCTGTGGAGGTCCCATCTAACATAGTCACCTCATGGGGAAACGGCAGAACTACTTCAGCTCCTGGTCAGGGCCAGAAATCTGTTCCTGTTCAACCACGGAGGTAAATGAGACATTATCTGTAATTTATGTACATCCTGGACCATTTCTTTCACTCTCTTCTAGTCAAGTCATCTTTATTTATATGGTGCTTTAACTGAATTTTTTTTTTTTTTTTTTTTTAAGGCAGTTCATCATTGAATTCAGTTATGTCTTCGTCCAGTTCAGTTTGAATAGCATTTCCGCAATCAAGTCGATGATATAGCTGGAAATTAAACCATTCTAACTTCGGTTGACTCCTGTTTCTTCTTGTAGAGTGTCCAAACGGCCTGTACCTAGAAATGAAAAACCTGCAGCTCCTACAACACCACCTCTTGTCAAGAAAAGAAGGTATGTTTTTCAAAGTTTAGAGTTGAATAGTCTATGAGAGTGTGCTCAATTAGTCGCCTTGTCTCGCTGCATAGAGTTGTACCGGCTGCCACAGCATGGGGAGTTTTTGATCAGCGGCGAAGGTAAAATTAACTGTGTGCTAAGCTGAGAAGGGCACCTAGTGGGCATTTAGTAGACTTCACTGGTGAAAATGCTGGTAATGTGGGGTGTTACCTGGAAGTAATAATTAAGTGGGGTTTTTTTTCCTCTAATTATATGCTTTTTGGTTTATCTCCTCACAGAAGCTCAACATCCCGACCTGTGCGACGCAGCGGCGCTAGTGTTAGACGCAGCGGCGCTAGTGTGAGACGCAGCGGTGCTGGTGTGAGGAACAGTGTCCGGCTGAGAAACAAACCAGCCATTGCCTCAAAGACCTCAGATACTGCCTCCACTTCCAACACTACACAGTGAGAGAGAATCCTGTTAGCAAGTCAAACTACACTAGCAAAAGTTTTTGGTTATATTTCTATGGTATGTTTTAGTGCTGGGTGGTATACCGGTTCATACTGAAAACCGGTGTATATTTTCATAATGATATACATTTTTTTTATATACCGCCATACCAATGTATTTAATTACTCAACGTTCGGAACGAATGTTATGCTGCTGCGCGACACTGTTTCAGACGGACCCTTTACAATGTTACACTTCTAAACAGCGACTGTGAGGGCGCACGCAGTGCTCTGGTGTTACGTTACAGGGAAGGTGGAGGCTGCAGAACTAGTAGAACATGACACAGAAGAACTTGTGCTAAAAAGAGGAGCCGGGTCTGTTGTTTGGAGGTTTTTTGGTTTCCAAAAATCAGACATCGACCAAACAACCATTTTATGCAAGTGCTGTCGCACTAAAATTGTTGCCAAAGGTGGCAACACAAGCAATTTGCTCCAGCACCTTAGCCGCAAGCACGTCTTGGAATATCGACCGGCAGAAAATGCATCGAACACCTGATTATGCATGGGAAGAAAAAAAAAGTAATAAACCGGAAAACCAGCATCATTAAAAAAAAAAAAAGTGATATAAGTTTTGTCAAACCGACCAGCACTAGTATGTTTTCACACTTTAAGGATCATGTGACACTGAAGACTAGTAATGATGCTAAAAATTCAACTCTGCCATCACATGAATGCATTTATTTTTTTACTTGTAGTATAATTTGATTAGTATTACTTTTTTACTGAATTAAATGACTGAAGCTGAGGTGAGATTTTACACGCACAAAAAAAAAAACCATGAAAACATACCCAACCTCAGACTTTAGGTAGTGGTTGGTATTTGTAAAGAACAGGAGCTTCCACTTATCTTTTCAGTTGATTTAACATCAATGTATGTTTTATCATTTATTTACTTATCAAAGTTTTCATTTAAAAAAAAAAAAAAAAAGTGCTATCTTTTGAATTTCAGACAGAAAAGCACAGAACAGCAAGAGATGGAGCGCATTGAAGTTTTACAAAAAGAGGTGGCCGAACAGCGGCGTAAGAACGAGGCAAGCTACAGGGCTGCACTGGCAGGCAGTGAGTCACTAACAAAACTATTCTGTTCTTAATGATGAGAGCAATGCTGCATGTGTTTTGGATTTAAATCAATTTTGCACTAATTGGCTGTTCTGGTTGTTTTGAAGGTCAGCTTCCTAAAAAGCATGTGCTGTCCACCACCATTCCCAAAGAATTCAACTTCCGCTCTGATAGCAGGCTGAAGAACCACTCAGATGGAGGCTCTGCAGTCGGCAGCTCCTATAAGGAGGTGGATTTCACCTCTCAGCTCCGCAAGCACCCATCTTCCCCTGTGAGTACAGTCACTAGGATGAATCGTTGGATTCTTTTTGAAGCTGCTTGATGACTTCAGGTGATTTTAAATGTTGTCATTCTGTAGATGAAGGCTCTAAAGGGAACAACCATTCCTAAACCCTTCAACCTCTCCAGAGGAAAGAGGAAGCTTGATGAGGCAGGAGCCTACGTGCCAATGGCCCAGCAGATTGAACAGTTTCAGAAACGCACTCCAACCCGCTATCACCTGCGTAGTCTGTCAAGCCAGGAAAGAGGTGTGTCTCCTGTCAGACCCTGTTTCTGCTAGCTTTAAATTTTATTAGCATTACATTCTTGTGTGATGCTGTTAAAGCGGAAGCAGAACCATATGACTTTCTTCAGTGGGATAAATGCATGATTATTTCCTCTGAAATATGATCTGTAATCTACACTTCAGATGATTGACTAATTTTACCTGTATGTTATTATTATCAGGACCTTCCCCAGTGAAAGCTGAGAAGCTAAAAATCACACACCCCAAAACGCCACAGCTATTGACTCGCCAGAGACATCGTCCCACAATGGTGAAAAGCACTGCGGAAATTGAGGCAGAAGAAACAGAAAAAATGCAACAGTAAGTTTTGCAGAGACTTTTGTTTTGATGCTTAGTTTTAATTTGGCACAAGAAAATCTCTTCAAACTTTCTTTCTGTCATCTCAGGTTTAAGTTCAAAGCTCTAGAACTCAACAGAAAGATTCTAGAAGGTGCTTTGGTTCCTAAAAAGCCAGCTAGTAAAGAAGTTACCAAGCCTGAGGGCTTCCAGCTGGAGATTGAGAAGCGACTTCAGGAGAGGCAGGCCAGTAAGAAGCCTGAGGAAGAAGAGGACCACACGTTCCATCCCAGACCTCTACCAACTCGAATTCTGGAGGAAGTTGTGGTTAGTAACATTTCTCTCAACCCTATTTTTTGGTTTGATTGTACAGAGATTGATGTCCTTTTTATAATTCCATTGTTACTGATCGCCCCCTCAATAAAGGGTGTCCCAGAGAAGAAAGTTCTAAATCCAACTGTTCCAGAATCACCTGCATTTGCTCTTAAAAACCGTGTGAGAATGGAAAAGAAAAAAGAAGAGGTACATTTTAATCTCATGCTTTATTGATCCATGAAACTGATATTTGTTGACCCTTCACGTAACTCCTTTGCCTGTTCAGGAGAAGCCTCCTGCTCCAATTAAGGCACATGCTGTGCCCCACTTCCTGCCATTCCAGCCCAAACTACCAGTGAAGAGCCAGGTAGAAATGTGCCCTTTCTCATTTGAGGAACGCGAGCGTGAACGAAGGGTAATGAAGGAGAAGAAACTGGAGGAAATGAGAAATGAAGAGGTATTTTCTTTTATAGAGTAGCTAAAAGTCTTTATTGTTGTTCATTTCATAACTATATGTCTAAATTGGACTGCCTCATCAAATCTCACAGGTACCTAAGTTTAAGGCCCAACCCTTTCCTGACTTCCATGAAGTGCACCTCCCGGAGAAAAAGGTAGTAGAGCCCACCAAACCTGCTCCTTTCAAGCTGATGGTTGACGAACGAGGAGCTGCAAAGGGTGAACGCTGGGAGCAGATGGTAAGACCTTCATCTAAACTTTTCCTCTTTATCTTCCATATGATATTCTAGACCATATTGGGCCCTTTCCCACTGAATACAATTCTAAATTTACACTTGTCACAGAATAAGGCATAAAATAATTGTATTGCTTCTGTTCTGTCAAATAGCAATGTACTTTCCCTGCCTAGAGAAGACTTAAAAAACACGCAGACCATATATTGTCTCAATTATTGCCCTTCCAAGCCTTTCAATGGGGGTAAGCAGGTGTTTGTTTTCAAAAGGCATGAAATCAAATGTGTTTGGACCAATGCAAAATGGACAAATTATCATTCTTGGGTGAACCAACCCTTTAAAGTTTCAAGCTTTCTGCGTGAGTGCCTTCCTGCTTCAAGAGTGAATGAGATGTACACGTTGTGAGTGTCTGGTGCTCCGTAATGCTCACATCGTTTTAGATGCAAATAAAATGCTTCCAAAATGATTTGACCATTTTGTCTCTTAATTTAAATCTAGACGTATTCACACTGGTCCTTGAAAACCTCTACGTGAACGCACTTGCCTGAAAAAAAGTGAAGGGGGTTACGTTTTAAGTTTGGGGGAACATGCAAAGGGATGAAAGAGCCACAGGTTGCAGACCCCTGTTGACCCACATGACCAATGTTTGACTTAGCAATTGTGTTTGCATGCTTCCAACTAGTTAGCCAGTGGGAAATCACTTGTGACATTGTATATGATCTGTCTTAACTGGTTCCTTCCATTTGAAAATGTTTCTCCAGATGAAAGAGGAGTTGAAACGACAGGCTGAAGCTGCATCTTTTAAGGCACAACCAAACAATGTAACGCACAAAGAACCATTTGTACCGAAAAAGGAGAATCACTCCATCTTGGGTATGTGGCAGGTGGTTTTGGTGTTTTTTCACACCCCATGTTGTGCTGTCTCCAGTTTTTTGGGCTTGCTGGCTTTGTGTGAATTTGAGTTCACCGTTAATTCCAAAACCAACTCTTGCTTCCTTCCAACTTTCACCTCTACCTGAATACTTCTTCTGGTCCTCTTTGTTCACCTTTGGCACTTTCTCAAGCCAATACTACTAATTCTACAGTTCCAGAGGCATTCCAGTTGGCCACAGATCGGAGAGCCAAGGAACGTATGGAGTTCGAAAAGGAGTTGAGTGAGAAGGAGGCACTGAGGGCTCGCATGGAAGAGGAGTGGACGAGAGAACGAGAGCAGCAGGAAAAGGAGGAGATTGCAAGGTTGCGACAGGAACAGGTGAGAGATTTCCGAATGTTGCTTGTCCAGGCTTGGAAAGTTATGAGTTAAGTAACTATAAATATAAAAATATTTCTGCACTTGAAAAGAACAATGTATTTTTTTTTCTTCATCACTTCAATGTGAAATTCTTTTGGTCCATTAATATTGTACATTTAATTCCATATCATCTTTTTTTGAAAGGTGCGCAAGGCCCAGCCAGTCAGACGTTACAAGCCAGTGGAGTTGAAGAAAAGTGATGTGTCTCTCACAGTGCCCCAGTCTCCAAAGTTTTCAGATCGTTTCCGCTTGTAAATGTGTAATGCACCGTTAAATTGACGTAATTGTACATAGTTATCTTAACATGTTTTGCTATATTGTCTTTTATATCTCGTTATGATGTCTGAACTTTTAGAGTAGTTTTTATCTGTCTGTGGCTGATGCATTAAGCCTCTGTGGTCAAGTAAAACAATTTTACAGTTGGGTGTGGTGACAGCCCCAGCTAAATTTCTCTTTTATTTTAATTTTTATTCCTGTATGTGAAGACTAATTTTTTCTGTTCTCTTTTGACTGTATTCTCCCATTTCTTGCAATAAAGAAACTTTTAGTATAAACTGTGTTTGTTTACTGCTTGTAGTGGCTGAACTGAAATTAGACCATTCATACTCCTCAAACTATTTCTTTCTTTGGTTGAGTGTCGTCTATAGGCACTCCACAGTCTTGATTTTGCACTTTCTAATTATTAGTCACTTTTTTTTTTTTTTGTCATACGAAGTTTTGATATGTAATTTCTATGTAGGTTAACTAAAGGGCGGAGATTTTATTCCATTTAAAGCTGAATGACTGTCAGCGGTGCATGGTTGAACACTAAAGGTACCTGTCTTCCATTTGTTCAGCTCATGCTTTGCCTCTTTTTATCTTGCAAAGACTTTGTTCCCCCTCCTTGAAGCTAGCTCTGTGTTCCTCTATTATCATTTGACTGTTTGTGATCCCCCTTCTCTGGTTTACCTATTTCTGGTGAGGTGGCCACAGAGTGATAAGAGGATTCTGACAGACATGTGAACTTCCAGAGAGCAGTGTTTAAACCATTGGCCAGAAAACACATACTTTTTTTTTACTGGATAAACATCTTTACAGGTGGATGTGAAATGGTTGAATTTATTGACATCTTATTTGTAGTAGAGTCTGAAGATATTAAAAAGTCCATGTTACTTGCCAGCTGTGCATGCGAAACTGTCTACCAGAGTTTTATTTTGTTTCTCTGCTACAGGGAAAAAAAAAGTTTAACCAGTGTTAGTTTGTTTGCTGGTTAGATTTTTTTTTTTATATATATATATATGAGTAGGTTGTGTTCTTTTCAGCTGGTCATGCTAAAAGACAAGCTAAAGTCCGTTAAGACCAGCAAACCAAATATTTCAGCAGGGTTTCTATTAAAAAAAATAAATAAAATTGCAACAATGACTTTCATTGTGTGTAAATCCACAAGTCTAATTTTTTTTTATTCCCTTAAGAAGACCTTGTCTTCAATAACGATTTTTTTTCATCTCTTTCTAGCACTACCTTCATGTCTGTCAAGGGCTCTATGAAATGCCCCGTGCCTCCATCCAGCTCCACAACCCTGAAGGCCAAGGTTGATGACCTATGATTTAAAGTGGAGCACTCCTCTTGAGCTCAGGGAGAAGTTACCGACCTGTGTGTGACCAGCCAGCTGTCAGCTCAGACCAGACTTCTGGATTCTCTTGAAAAGAAAGTCCTGGAGATGGGAACACCTCTGGAGGAACTTGCATATGGTATGTAGCCAGAATGTGTCTTAAAGGGGATAGTCCAACCAAACAAAAACATTTCATAATTTATTCATTAGTCCTTCCAAACCTTATTTTCTACTGCTGAACAAAAATATTTTGAAGAATTTTAATAAAACACTGTTGGTTCCTGCTGACTTCCACTGTAATTTTAAAAAAGTCAATGGGAAACTAAAATAGTTTTGTTACCAGTATTCTTCAAAATATACTCTAGTGTTCCCACAGAAAAAAAAAAAGTTTGGAACTAGGTTGGTGTCTAAATTAGTTTTTTGTTTTGTCTCTTAAATATGTGTTGTCTGGAGGACGGACAGAGTGAGAGAGTGTCTGTGCCGTTAGTGGCTCTACAGAGATGGAGATCCCTGCCTGTTCGAACCTCTGCGGTCAGTGGGAAGAAGACAACAGCCAGAATTGCTTTTAAAATGCTTCCATTAACTCTTAAGACTACGGCAAACAGTGATTACATTAATCAAAATGGCATTAATTACATTTGTTGTAACTGTAATTTAAAATGTATATATAGGAATGTTCTCACCATAATTATGATGATAATGACACAGAAGCACAATATCTTTGTAATTGAGCTAATGAATCAGACAATCAGAATCCATTACATTTTAAAGTTCTTGAGCATTTAAAGCCCAGTACCACCCAGTGATTAGGGTGACCACCTGCTAATAAGCCCAAGGGGGGACAATGTGGCACACTGCCTTGCGGTGGTGCCCCCACACCATGGGCAAACTAACTGATAGTGGTTTACCCATTTCTAGGACATACCACCTTACATGGTATATTAATAATGCCCTATTCCCCTAAACGTGTAACTGCTGATGTATGGTCATGTCAGAACCTTAACTTTGTCCTTCCAAACCTTATTTTCTACTGCTGAACAAAAATATTTTGAATACTTTGTTCTGGTCAAGAAGGCTCACCAGCGCCTTTTCTTCCTCAGGACACTGAAGAAGAACCAGCTGTCTTCATCCATCCTGGTGAACTTCTACCGGTGTGCGATTGAGAGCATCCTGACCAGTTGCATCACAGTCTGGTATGGGAACTGCTCAGTGGCGGACCGCAAGGCACTGCATAGGGTGGTGAAAACTGCCCAACGCATCACAGGGACACCACTTCCTGCTCTTGAGGATATCCAGAGGAAACGCTGTCTACGACGAGCTCGCAGCACACTCAAGGACTCCTCTCACCCTGACCATGGACTGTTTAACCTCCTGCCCTCCGGGAGGCGCTTCAGGAGCCTCCGGACAAGGACCACAAGATTCAGGAACTGCTTTTTCCCTAAAGCTGTCTCCTTGCTGAACTCTGCCCTCTGACACCCCTCAACACCCCCCACACCACACACACAGACACCTCCCCCTCTTCAACACTGACTGATTTATTTATTCACAACAAGCAAAAAACAGTAACTTTTTTTTACTTGCACTACTGTCTGTTCATCTAGGAACACTGTATAATCCATTTGCACACTGAAATATTTTCTATGCACTTTACTGTCCACTTTACTGCAATAGTGCAATTGTTCATATTTCTGCCTATAGTGTACATACACTTGTACATAATCCATCTGTATAGTATGTTCATAGTACACCTGTCTGTATATCATGCTTATAGTATTTAAAATCTGTAAATTATGTCCATAATACTTATCTGTATAGTTATTGTACATATTATAGACCTTGTATATTCTGTACTTACTGCTTATTGCACTTCTGGTTAGATGCTAACTGCATTTCGTTGCCTTGTATCTACATGTGCAGTGACAATAAAGTTGAATCTAATCTAATCTAATCTAATGAGTTACTATCCAGCTCTGCATATGTGTTGCTGTCAAAATAATGCCCTGCTACCACAATTTGTTTTTATTACCATCATAACAGTACCATCATCAACTAGGTCAATCAGGTCATTTGAGACAGACAACCTGTTGTTTTGCAGGACATGGCACTAAATGAGATCCAGGTCGTGAACCAGCTCGGTCACCCCAATATCCTTCAACTTTAAGAAGCCTTTGAGGTCAAGAATCAAGTTGTGCTGATCATGGAGTAGTGAGTAGTGTGATTCTTTTTAAGCAATAAAACACAATTGGCTAAAGTGCAACATGGCCTATGAAACAACAGAAATCGTCTTTTTCTATTCAGTGTGGAGGGAGGTGAGCTGTTCGAGAGAATCGTGGATGAGAGCGGTCCGCTGACTGCGGTGGATGCAATGGTGTTTGTGAACACATCTGTGAGGGTCTCCAGTACATGCACCAGATGGATGTACTTCACCTGGACCTCAAGGTAACAGATGAAGCAAAAAGGGCTTACTTTGTTCTGTCAAATTTAGGCTAGGGATTTTGTTCTTTTCTCATGGGATTCACTGAGATTATAGCGTAAGCCTTTATGGAAACTGGAATGTCAGAGGGAAATGTGTAACAGTTTATCACACTTTTTTTTTTTTCAGCCAGAGGACATTCTTCTTGTTAATCACTCATAGCCATCAGGTGAAAATTATTGACTTTGGACTAGCAAGGAGGTGGGATGCATACTTATACACTGCTATTGTATTGTACTTGTCCGTGCATGATTGTGTTCAAATGAAGATAAGTGTATTTTTGCTGGCATGATATTTGCCTTGCATACTTTTCCAGTGACCACAGTGTTTTTCTGAATGTGTCAGTCCTCAGTCCTGAGTCCACATATTATAGCCAAGGCTTATTTTTATGTTTAAGTGGCTTTTCTCCCTGTCCCTCTTCAGATATAAACCACGGGAGAAGCTCAACGTTTCATTCGGAACGCCTGAATTTTTAGTTCCAGAGGTGGTGAACTTCTCTACAGATATGTGGACTTTGAAAGTTGTCACATACATTCTAAAGTAATACAATGCATTCACCAGAACATGTAATTCACAATTACATAATAATTTGAACAAATGTCTATATATATTTTAATTTCAAATTCACAGTGAGACATAAGCAGGCCTTGATTACAAATTCAATTATTTTTATAAGTGGTTCCATACAAATTAGTCAAAAAGATTGGCTAACAATTGTGATGTCTGGTAAATGTACTGGGAGTGAATCCAAAAACATCAAACAAGGCAGTAAAACAGCATCCAACTGCTTAATCTAATTAAAGCAATAACTGTTATGGAGTGTTCTGGACTGCATCCAAACCAGAAAAAGAAACTTGTGTAACCTTGTTAGCTTCATATTAGATGAACTCTTGAAATGGAGAAGCAATAAATATCATTTTTGATTTTGGTTGTTCTAGATTAAGTGGCCTTTCTCCATTTCTGGGTGATGACGATAGCCAGACCCTTAACAATGTGCTTATAGGCAACTGGTAGGCCGCTATTATATTGATTCTATACTCAACAGAACATGAGCTAATAATAGACAAGTGCAGAAACATCTATTTAATAATCACAAAGTCTATAAACATCTCTAAAGAATGTTTTACATTGTAAAAGTTTGTTATTTCTGTTAAAAAAAAAAATCACCCCTTGTTGGATGTCTGTAGTTACTTTGATGATGATGCGTTTGAGCATCTGTCTGCTGAGGCTCTCCAACCTGTTGATCAGAAAAAGAAAGTGACGTTAAAAATGCTGATGATACACAGGACAATGTTTTAAGCAATGTTGCTGTCAAAGGGGAACCAGGTGAGACACTTGGGCCCACCTGGTTTGGAGTATCAATATAGAATGCCACAATAGTAAACACACACACATCTGGAGCAGTGGGCAGCCATATTGCTGTGGTGCTCTGGAAGTAGTTAGGTGTTCGGTGCCTTGCTCAAGGGTCTCATCTCAGTCATGGTATTGAGGGTGGTAGAGAGCTCTCCAACCACTAGGCAGCAACTTCCCCTAGTGGTCCATTACAGGATATGATGCTCTCCCTGTTTTACTTGCCATCTAAATGAAGTAATGGTTTACAGTGGTGATCTGAGTGCTACACAGTGTCCCAAACACCCGTGGCTCAATAACATCACTGAGAAATCCAAGAGCAGCAACATTGTGCTCAAGTCTCAGCTTCTCCTCAAGAAGTATATGGCCAGACGAATGTGAAGCAGAAACACAGGGGACACACAATGATTTACCTCTTTCTTTACACTGTTTAAAGATACTAAATGCTGAATTTCTCTTAATTTCTCATTCATCCTCTTCCAGCTGTCTCCTTTGTAGAAAAACTATATAGCCGTTGCTGCAGCAAATAGGTTTAAGAAGATCAGAAGTTCAGGTTCCTTAGCTACGCTTGGAATCTGAGAGTGTCAGAGACGTCCTGCTGACTGTGCTCACTATGTGTGCTTTCATTATATGCAGATCATGTCTTTGTATTGTGTGCTGCATCGCCACCCACTTTTCGTATCTGAATACTGACTGGCTGCCAGTGTAATCATTCAAATGCATCTGTAACATGCAATAATACTGATGTACAAATTACATATTTCTCTTGAATTTCATTTTGGCATCACATTATTAATTTTTGAAGGATTTGTTTATCACTTTTGTGTTGCCAAAGTGTTATTTTAACTGAAAAAGCATGTAAGAAAATGTTGTTAATCTTAAATTGAGAATGGTTTTCAGCTGATTGTTCATATTCAAAGGTATATGGTATAAAAAGACCAATGGTGTGAATATTGAATCGTTTGAAAAGTGAATTAGAATACTGGTGACTTCTGTCATGTGTTGTGTGGGGAGTGTTAGACCAACAGGAAGTCAAAACAGGATGTTCACAGTAATGTAGTGTAGAAGAACCAGTTTTTGAAAATACATTCATGTAATTCTTTCGCTGATGAAACAGGATATAATGCTCTCCCTGTTTTACTTGCCGTCTAAATAAAGTAATGGTATGATTTAAATTAAACAGTCATGCCCATACAAAATGCATGTGACCTCTTTTTTTTTTTGCAACTTCAAAAAACAATACAATTATTTGATTGATTAAATAATATTGGTTATGTACTTATTAACTATTTTTCAACTTAGCAGAGCAATACTAATCTTTCATCATTCAAATCAACACAGTCACACTGGGAGAGGCTTAAACATAAAATGAGACCCCCCCCCAATCTTCAGAATGTCTCAGATGAAATTGAATCCAGAACTCCCTTTCCATGACTGCACAAGGTTGACCTCCTTTAAATGATTGTGGTAAATTTCATTCATTCCTGCAGTCAAAAAAAAATGTTTTAAGGCTACGACAATGTTGCAATAAAATTATATCACACTGGGTGTGTATAATGGGAAAGATGATGGTGAATGATTTCTAATCTTCGCTGGCGTCTTCAATATGTTGAATGACATTTGCAAGACTGTAATAAAATAATCTTATATTAATTGTAGTTAGTAAAACAAACAACATGACTTTTATTAGTGATGTGCTGGTTTTATATATGATGCAATAATATGATGGCAAATCAAAATTAAAAAATTAACCTTTTATTTGAGATATTCTTTTTAGCTATTTGTCTCAGTAGATGGTTTTAAACTTTATACTGACACGTAGGCCTACTGGAGTAAAAATATTTTGTTTACTGATAATACACTCATCCATATAATATAAATTAGTAAAACAATATAGGCCTGTATATATCTGAATAACTTGCATGACTGGCTGGTCATGTGATGCCAACATGGTGGCTATCACGAGAAGTGACCTCATAAAACAGCTGATACATAGACGAATTAAAAGTGCTGTTGTGTAGACCTACCTTTAACATGTGATACTCGTATTGTTTTTGACAATACATTTGAACCATTATAAGCTATTTTAACTGATTTAGGCAATTTAATCTGTGGACACAGACTGAACTCAACATAGTTGGTTGATATGATCGAGAAGGTACATGTTTAAGATTTGAAAGGGGGAAAAAAAATCTATCCCTTGACTCTTTAGTCTTTATATACTCTTTATGTGTTTGTGTGTGCTGGAACCAGATTTCAGTACTGGTTAAGGTTATTAAACAAGTCTGAGCACAGTTAAGGTAAAGCGAATATTTGTGTTCTAGGCTCAGCCTCCTCTGATGTAAGTCGGTAAGGGGTGGTGGGTGCGCCTACAGGAGGCATCACATTTACTCAGTGACTTCTCATATCCGTGTGCTGTTGCTTGGACAGATAGCATTCGAGTTTTCACTCTAACGTTACAGGTTTCCGGAACGCTTGACATTTTGACAGAGGTAATGTTTTGTTTTTATTTCTCTGCGATGTTTTTTTTCGACGGGCGCGCGACATTCTCCTATTCAACGTGTAATTTAAAGGAACTTTTTCGAGCGAACTCGAGATTTAAGCGAATGTGTCTAACTTTCTCTTCGCTCATACGGTACCCTCGTTGTTTGCTATCTTAAGTAATTGGTTTTAACTGGAAATAGTCGAAATTTCAGGCGGGGTGTAATTTAATTAAGGCAGTCAATAGTCGCATTGTTTCCTCTCCTTTGCGGTCGTCTTGTGTCGTAGCTTGAATTAAAAATCTTTTCTGAGGGCCTATAATTCTTCACAACTTTAGACATATTGGTGTGTTTAAAAAAATACGAAACCTGTGTTTTATCAGATTTAAAATACCACATTGTAAATCCTTCTAAAGTTAAGGATTTGGTTAAAAAAATAAGGCGTTTGTATAACAAGAGGAACAGGATTATCAGTAAAAAATAAATAGCCGTTGAGCCTCGTCATACTTAGAAACTTTATTTACAATTGGCTTACCGACTCAGTTAAAGATAGTGTAACGTTAGCTTTTAAAGTCAAATTTGACTGTAAACATTCACAATATATTTAAAACGTCAAACTAAACCGTGTTGACTGTTAATCTCGTTACTGCAGTAGATGAGGTAATTTCTCACGGTTTTACTTCGCTCCTTGTTTAAAATATGCTAACATTTTTAACATTTCTAAAGTTACATTTTACTAGATTAATTTCCTTTTTGGTCTGGTTAAAGAGAATGATGACTATTATTATATAAGGCCTTATTAGGGTCCAAAACCCACATTTTACTACTTTATTCGTGCATTTTATTTTGACATTTTGTTCGGCACATCTTTCACAAAAATATTTGTACCTTTTATATATATAATAATAATAACGTCCTTAATCTTGTTTGTATCTTGAGTTACAGTCCAATGATACTTTCTCCTGTAAGAACTAACATCACACACTGAATGAGACATAAGCCACTCAGAAAAATTATTTTGGAGTTATTTCTAGTAATTTTGTGATGCAAGTCATGAGGTCAAGCGTAATATGTCCATCATGGATAATCTTTTTAGGAAAGAATCTGATTTATTTATTTTTAAAAGCTTATAGTCATCACAGTTGTATAGTTTGTTTCAGTCATAGCTTAGTGCTGTATCTCTTTGTAATATTTCACATCTTTACATCTTTTGCCCTTTGACATTTAGTTTCTTGTCATTTTTATGGTTTTTTTCAGTTACCTGAAAAGGATATTTGACTTTCAGTAATATACAGTTAATTATTAGCCTCATTTAGTTAATGTCAGTATACTGACCTATGAATAGTTTCTGTATTTTTAACCTTGCAGGTATTAAGGGCAGTGGGAGTGGTCATTTACTTTCTTCTTTGTGCTTTTACCTTTATTTTTACACAGGAATTCATTAAAAAGCACCATGGCTGTAGAAGGAGGCGCAAAATGCATCAAATACCTGCTCTTTTTCTTTAATTTCATCTTCTGGGTGAGTAACAAATAATATTTGTATTATTTCACTAGGGCTTGTGTTATAACTGCTGACCCATTTTCCTGCATTATCCTTGTTTTATTGCATATTATCTGCAGGCTTTATTGTGAAAGACTTATACGAAGCGCTTTCCTAACCCTCACTTTTTACAATTCATGCTGCTTCATGCTGACTTTAGTTTAGCGAGTGGCTTTGATGTAAAAAGGAGATATAAAATAGACAGTTTTTTCTTTACTTCTCATAAGTCTTGTGGTATTTCACAATTTCCCCTCCCCCTCTCAAGACCTCAAAATGATCTTTTGAGTGTTCGTAGTATCTATGACACAGTTTTGTCAGTCAAGGAGTATAGTGGAGTAAAAAAAAAATCCCTCTTCTCGTGACTCAGAGTGGAAAGCCAAAAACTTTCACAACATTCAGGATTATGTATTTCCTGGCTTTGTCAGATGACAGGAATACAGTCGATTAGTGTTGGCTTTCAAAGACCAATCACTCATGTGCACGGGTGTTTACTCAGGAACTGGGCAAACCTTCATAAAGCTAACGAGAATGTTGTGGTGAACTCCATTTTATTTTAATTACCGTTTTAACCTGTAGAGTGCCACAACCATTTTCAAGGGCTAAAATTAAAGTATGCTTAATGCAGAAATGTGGTTTTGTTGTTAACACATTTCGCTGTTCGTTGACTTCTGGGGATTAAAGTGTTTATGGCTGTCCTTCAGCAGCTCGCTGATAACGCAGGCTTCCTTTCAGGTCATGGAAAATAGCACTCACTTCATCCCAGCTAGTTTGTTTGATCACGCAAAGCACTACTTTCTCATGCATTCATCTTGTGCTGTTGGTGTTGACATTGTTTGGTGTCTAAGCCTTCCCTGGTGTAAATGTGCACACCACGCACTCTGTTTAAAGTGTAACCAGAGCATTTAGTGGTATGTTTTCCAAAAGAAAAAAACATTCTTGCATGTACTGCACACTAGCCTTCAAATTGAAAACATAGTTGCAAATGGCCATGTACTTGTATGAGATGACAGCTTTTTTTTCTTGCTTTTTTTTAAACACGTACTCCGATGGGGATGTACACCAGACCATAAGCTCATTTTAACACCCATATCTTCTAGGCTTCCTGTTGTCAGAACAAGCACACTGAAATTAGTTTCTGTTAGTTTCTGTGCACTAGGACACATTTAATTTCCTAAACTACATTTGAGTATTATGATGTATATAATAATGGGAAGGAATTATTTAGATATCTGCCTTGCTGTTACTACTCTGTTGACCGTTCTGAGCACTTTCTGGCATACACCTCATCTTATTTTTATTTTTATTATAAGTCGTTTTTTGTTATATTCTGGTATACCCCACAGTACTTGAACTACTATCGGTTTACTACGAAAATTTACTCGCCTTTTATAATTTAACTGATTTGTGACACAGAAACATTTGATTAGTTAAACAATCAAAATAAATAAGAGAAATGTTGTAAAAACTGTCCACAATCACAAAGAACGAAAAGAAAAGAAAGTTTAAAAACAGTATGTGTGGTATTTAGGTGATTTCCAAGGGACTATTCATTGGACATTGTCACTTCGAAATTCTCAACTGTAATATTAGAAAACACAACAAAGGATTGTTACATTTTTATTAAACTACAATGAAACCGTTCCATTTCTGTTATTTTTAACCAAACATTTAGCCATTAACACTTTCAATGATTTTGAGAATTAAAGGTGCGTTTGCTTTTCTAGTTCTTTTGAACTAGAAACAAAAAATAAAATACAGGAAAAACTACTCTGTGGAGTTTTGTCCTGGGAATTTAATAGTCTCTCTTCTCATTGAAAGCAAGAGAAATTGAAAAGTTCAGTCTCAGTCATGTGATTGATCTTCCTATTTGTGACGGCATCATGTGACTTTCCCCATATGAGTATCAACGATCATCTGTTGACGCATTCAGAAAAAAAAAAAGCCAAATGCCAACTGGAATATGTGCTGATAATAGCCAATTAAACACCACTCCTTATTTGGGACATTGTCATGTGTTTCTTTATGTAATAATAGACACTCCTGGCAATTTCAACGTATATCTTTATTTTACTCAGCAGGATTTATCCTCCTGTTGTTTCCTCTGTCAGTTTCGTTCAGGTACCTGCTGCTACTTATTACCCTCAAATATTTACTCTGGTGTTGCTTTGTATGTTAGCTGCTTCGGTATAATCATAAAAGTTGATCTGGGTTGTTGACTTGCTGTGGGACACCCATACAGCTTTCATTTGTACAGCCGACATGTACGTATTACTGAACATCCTTTACACTTTGCTCAGCTGTGCCGATAAGTCCTACTTTACTTAAGAGACATTTACACAGTACTTTATCTGTGTGATAATGATAGTGCGTAGCTAATTTCCTGATTACTGACAAACTTAATAGCATGATGAATTTTTCAGGGCCATCACCGATGGCAAATTAATGTACTGAAATTTGCAGACTCTCCTAGTTCTTATAACTTACCCACACCTAGGTAAAACTCCTATTCCTACACTTATTCCTAGTTGATATTAATTAGTAAATTGAAAAGATAGGGTTACTCTTTATTTTAAAGTGTCCTTGTTAAAGTGTAATTATGCATTTAAATACTCAGTAATATTAATTAACTACATGCATTTACTATATGGTTTGGATTAGGGTTTGGCTCGGGGTTATTTCATGCAATTGTACATCATTTATTGTTATTATAATAGTAAGTACATGTAACGTGTAACAAGGGCACCTTAAAGTTGTTACCAAAGATGGTTAAATCCTAAAATAGTCTCAGATCAGAATTTAATAAAAACTTTTATTTCATTTTGACCCTTTAGGATAATTTAAGAAGGCAAACACATGACATGTGGCTTTTTTTTAGGTTCCAGTTCCTCTTATTTGAGTCTCTTTTTCCTTGTTTCAAATATGACTCTGTTTTTTTTTTTTTTTTTTTTTTTTTACAACAAGTGACTGTTGTAAGTTAATTGAAGGTCAATGTCAGTTTAACTACAGAATAACTAAATTATTATAGAGGAGTCTTATAAAGTCACTGTTTTTCACACTTCCTCTCTCTGTCTCTTATCTCTAGATATGTGGCCTGGCCTTAATAGTTGTGGGGGTGATGGCAAAAGTTTCTATCAACACCACGGCCTTCCTCAAAGGATACTCCGGGTCTCCTCTAGTGATCATAATTGTGGGAGTCATCATCTTCTTCATTGCATTCTTTGGCTGCTGTGGTGCCTGGAAGGAGAATCAGTGCATGGTCACAATGGTAAGAATGTGTGATGAAAATATTAATGTTCTAGTGCATATAAAGAGGTTCGGGGTAAGTAAGTGTCATTTAATGGGTAGGGTTGCTTCAGCTGTTTGCACTAGGGCTACCATTTATTCATAATGTTTCGGTATTAGATTTCAAGCTCATAGTAAACAAAGGCCTAGTCACCATGTATGACATGACATTTATCTTTATTGAGAATCCAGTAAGCAGCTTTCAAATTTGTAATAAAATAGTGCTTTTAATTGTTAGGTTTGTTTTGATCTTAATTTAGCCGATGCAGAAGTCCGCTGTCATAAATGTCAGTTGCTATAATGCACACATATTTATATTTCCACATTTTGCCAGATTTTAATATAAAAAAATAAAAAATGATTTTTACAAGTTGTGGATTAGTGTGGTTTTAAATATTTTTCTAATGCAAGTATTTTATTATGTCATACGTTTAAATAAGTAAATAGATTAACATTGAAGATTTGCGAAATGTATTTAAAATTGTGTATCAATGGACAAATTGGGAAATAAGACAGAAAATATAAATGAATGATAAAATATGGCATGTACTGGGGTAGTAGACAATGTAACATGTGAATGTATACAAGTGTACTTGTTGTGAACATATACTGTTGACTGACTGAAATGTGAAGTTTATATGTGTGGTTAAGTTTACTGGTGAAGCACACTAATATGAAAGTCCACTTTTACTCGGCCAAGCTGTGAAACTGACGTCATCAGAGAAGGAATGCCATCCTAGAGAGGAAGCAAATGTTCAGATTTTGATTAAAGATTACCAAGACAAAAAAGTTTTCCCCCAGTAGATTAACTTGCATGGATAAATTGTTCACCTAAAGACTAGTGATGTGTGCTAACACAGTAAATTGTAATTTAATGGAGACTTTAAGTATTGCCCAAGTAAACTGGTATATATTTACGCTACATCCAGGCTGTATTTCCACTAACTTGCTGCCAGCTGATGCTATTTATTATATACCGTCTGCTGTAAAGCTGCAGCACGTCTGTGTTGACATGGTCAACACATGGCCAACAGGTCAAACCAGATTTCCTTTTTATAAAACACTTAATTTGAAGAATAGATGTGTATGTGAATATTTGACTAAAATGGAAATCAATAAACTGGTGCCTCAGAATGTGCCACTGTATTCCCTACACATATACAGTAGCACGGCTCTTACCAGCTCTCAATAAAATCATTCAAATCTTTTAAATGCTATTCATTCACCTTTATCATTAAGCCCTTCTTTATTTATTCTCTTCTAGTTTGCTGTTATTCTCTCCCTCATCGTCATCGTTGAAATCGGAGCTGCCATCGCTGGATATGTCTTGCGTGGGAATGTGAGCACTCTTCTCACTGGCACTTCATTTTTATTCATCCTAGTTTCCTAGTACCATTTAGCTCATAATAATTTGTCTTTCTCCGCAGCTGACTGATCTCCTGAATAAAGGTTTTGACAGCATGATTGCAGGATACAACGAAACGGAAAACCGTGAAGCCATGGATGGTATACAGAGAGATGTTAGTGAACCCAAACATCTCACATTTTGGATGTCTGTCTTGATTTCCATTTTCACATGCATGCAACAGTGTCCTTTGAGTTTCTCCCATTTTGTTTGCCCAGTGCCACCTGTTGACAGTAAACTGACATCCTGCTTCCTCTTATTTACATTTAGTCATCTAGAAGAAGCTTTTATCCGAAAGTGACTCACAGATGAGAACAATGGAAGCAATTAAAATCAACAAAAGGGCAATGATATGCAAGTGCTATAATAAGTCTAAGTTAGCTTAATGCAGTTCTGCAAGTTTTTTTAATTATATAATAAAAAGAAAACCGATAGAATAGTAAAAGAATAGAGCAAACTATTGTTAAAGACTTATTTTTGTTTTTGTTAAATTGTATAATAAAAAAAAGAAAACCAATTGAATACAAAAAGATTAGAGAAGATATGCTGTTGTTAGTCTTGTGCTGTTATGTGGCTAAAATTCACTTTAGACTCTGTGCTGCACTTGCTCTCTGAAATCTGAATGACTTATTTTTATTTTACACACATACACACGCATACATATACATTTACAAAAAGACCATTTAAATATGTATGAATTTGTAATGTCTTGTAGTTAAAGTGCTGTGGAAGAAACTCCTCCAGTGATTGGATGAACTCAAAATTCTTGCCTGCCAATTCAGTCCCAGATTCCTGCTGTAAAAACATCACTAAGGATTGTGGTAAAGGAGCTCTCCAACAAACCACTAAAATCAACACTGACGTAAGAAACTTTTTTTTAAGTGCAATAAGGTTATCTCTTCTGTACTGTGGTATTTTTACAAAGAAAATCTACAAAGAAAAATCTACAAAAATCTACTAAGATTGTCTGTGTCCTCTTAGCTTTTAAATTTCAAACTTAAAAAAAAGACTGGTAGAAATTGTTTATTGGAGAGGATTTGTGGGATGTCTGTAAGCACTTAGATTTCGGTTTTGTGTTTGTTTAACACAGGGATGTCAGCCCATTTTGGACAAAGTTCTGAAGCAAAATATCCTGTGGATCGCTGTGGCAGCTCTGGTCATTGCCTTTGTGCAGGTAAGACCTGAAAGATTGTTATTTTCTATTACACGCACATCAAAACTTTAAAGCAAACTCCCCTTTCTCATACAACAACCATTTTGTTTTTTTGTAGATCTCGGGCATTGTGTTGGCCTGCATTCTGATGCGAGCCATCCGCAGCGGCTATGAAGTCATGTGATCACATCTAGTTACATAACTTCCCCCATATTAGCATATCACTTAAAGCTCTTAGAGACTGTTCAGGTGTTTTGAAAACTATATAAATGCCAGTTATTTTCCCCCTTGCTGTGTAAGTTGACAGTACTCATTTTCTTTGAGAATGAAATCTCTATGACGTCTACGCTTCTGTGACTAATCCTGTCAAGTCTGTCTGTCTGATTGACTGATTTATACTTTAGACAGTTGGTTTTAAACTTGGATCTTTACTGCAGTGACATTCCTTTGGGTTACACGACAACAATCATTTATTACTGATATGGAAGATTTTATACATTTATAGAACATTGATGTCAAAATAGAAAGAATAAAATGTTCTAAACAAGTTTGTCATTGTCTTAAATATAATGAACTTAAATATTTAGTTATTTCAGCTTATTACTGTGTGTTCTGGTAAATCAGTGCTACCTTGATAAAGGATGCAAACAGAGACCATTAAGTTTGACGTCTTTTAATAGAAGTTGCAATATTTTCATACTGCACTGACTATGTGTACTGACTAACACTGAACCAAACAGCATTGTCTCTTTATATAAAAACAAAATAAAGCAACACATCTGGCAACAGGTAAAGATAACTGCATGAACTGCACCTCTTTTGTACCTGTGTTTAAGTAAAAGGCACCTGCTAAAAGGCTGAATAAGAAGATCAAGTTATTTCAGAACTTGACAAGACTCATTTAGCATAACATAAATGCTATGACCAAACAGCCCAGTGCTCACAGGAAACCGCTTCTTATTGGATAGGACAAGAACAAGGCGCAATATTGTTCATGTAGTCTTTAGAACTCAAAAATAAATAAATGTAATTAAAATAAGTATATGCTGCATTATAGAACATAGCTTAATAATATATTAAGGAATTCACTTTATCTCCAGTATTTTTAAAGGCTGTAAACCTCTTTTCAGTTTGGACAACAGATTTAAAACATAAAAAATGGGTTTCTATAATAAAACATTTTAAACCATCTTGAGCAAGAAACTAGAAAAATGAATGTGATACTTGTCAGTGCAGGTTTTAAACAAAGGTACAAAATGCAATTCACAAATGACTGTGCATGAACAACTGTTGTTAATAGAATAAATATTCAGAATGAAAATGTTCAATATAAGACCTGAATGGATGCATTAAGCAGATGTTCAGTGTGCTTTTGGTCTCAGATGTGGTTAGAACCTCTCCTAGTGTAAATGTACGTCATTAATTACACACCCTGTCTATATGCGGAAAAAATTTAATAATGAAATTAGAAAAATTCAAGAATTCCAATTACATCTTTCAATGACCATGTCCCTCCTATCTGTTCCTTACTGAAGTAAACTAAATTGGATACATCTCCAAGAAAAGCTTTTAAAGAATGACAACCCCTTTTAAAGAATAATTCCTGCAAAAAACAAAACAAAAAATTAATAATAATTTCTTCATTTTGAAATTAATGTGCGACTAAGGCAAAAGACTTAAGGTAAAAAAAGCTTGTGTTGCACGGTTTGGATTTGCATACACAAGTCTGTTTGCTCCCACGGTGTTTTGCCTTTGGGTGTGGTGGTGGATGATCAGGGCCTGACGTTTTGAAGATAAGTCACTTACTTCCTCCACAGGTCAGTGACGTGGGTGTTTAGGGAAGTTCACAGTTAGCAACACCATACAGTGCAGATAGAGGGAGGTCTCAGACTCTGGTCAAACAAGAAGGAAACGAAAAACCACAGTGAATGTGCAACACCGTAACTGTCAAGTCTGTTTCAAAAGCACAACAGTTGTTTCTTCTGTGCTATTTGTTCATGCTATTCAACACAAAAACCTACTGACCAATTAAGAAACATTCAGGGTATTTTAAAAGAAATCTTTAGAATACATCTATGCAAAAAAGCAATTACTTTTGGTTCATTCATGACAATGCACTCAGTTGTACACTAGACATTTTGTAATGTCTACAGCGATTTTGCAGAATGCTGCAAAATAAGGCATTATCTAATTAAATGTGCACTCATTTGCATATATTTCTAGAACAGAATTCTGAACCCTGGTAAAGCCATCTTAAAAATGATTATTTAACATTAAATATAAATGTTTTTCACTAAGGGGATTTTGGACATCTGTTTTTATCACTCCATAAATCAGAAAATGATTTTAGTAAGAAAATGTTGTACAAAAGCAGACAATAATATATTGTATAAATAAACCCTTCTGAAAAAAAAACTTCAGAATGTAGATAGCAATAAAACTGTAAAGTTTAGTGAATGTGAGCTCGATTGAATTGGAGATTTATGAAAAAAAGCCTTTAAAGCACTGGGTATTGTAATTGAAATAAACTTTCAATAATATAACAAAAACAGAGTTGAGAAAATAATGTTACATTCATGTAAAAGCGGTTACCTGTTTTGTTTTTTTGTCATGTACAAATTAAAGTTACAAACAATAATTCCTGCTCTGAAGACGAGAATGGTTCAGAGTAAAGCATCCAGTTTTTCATATGCACCATAAAAGTAGCATGCTAGTATGCTATTCAGAACATAGCCTTGAACTTATGGCTTGTGTACCTTTGAGGTGTGTTGAGAACTGCAACCACTGTGTGAGCCATTCCTTGCACTGTCCTGAACTCAGGCGGTCTGGATTCAGTCCTCTCACGTAACATGCCTAGGAGATGTGAAGTAAAAGTGTTCTTCAAAAATCACAAAAAAGGCTGCTAACAGAATGCAAAAGCCAAATAAGGAGTGACCTCTGACCTCTCTGAGCTCTGTGTCGTTTAACTGATGCAAGCCTAATCGAACAATAGCACGGTCAAGCTGCATGAGTTCAAAAGCATGGCTGTTCAAACGTCGACCAATCCAGAAGCCTGGGAGGCGGGGCGTCAGGAAGAGCAATGCACAGAGGTGTCTCTGCAAATACATTTTAAACAAGACTTAAGTACATTTGAAGTGAAGTTCACTGTTAAACTAGCCAATTATTTGGAGCTCACCATCTGATCTGCATACATACTCCTGATACCCAAGGGAGGTCCAGAGAACAAAGTTCTCACTGCATGGACATCAGACACCACAGGATGGACTCCACTTCGGACCTGCAGACACACATTTATAATAATTAAACGGTCCAAATCTGAATAAAATAACCAACTAAATGACTGTGATTTTACACATATGTAAAATAATGAATTAGCTCAGGCTACCTTACTGCAGAGCTCTGAAAGACGGCTTCTGAGTCGGCTGTCTTGGACCGATGTTGATGTGCTCTCCATCCCTTTGATGATAGCCCAGTGGTGCTGGGCTCTCTGGGCATGATACACCCCCTGAAACTCCACCAGCTGCTGTGGGGTCCAGAAGTGCCGGATCAGAAGCTGACGAGGATAGAGGTACCTAGAGGATGATGCATGTGATTAGCCAAGCACAAGACAGAGGAAAAAACACCCCTCACCCCATTTAAAAAAATAATAATAATAATAATTAATATTCAAAATAATTTTTACTTACATTTACAAATTACTCAAAGAGATATATTAGTACTACAAACAAATTACTGTGCTGTAAAATAAAAAGCTGAGTATATAACAAACTATTAATGAAAACAGTATTTCAATTGTGAAAATTTGAATCAGTAAAGAAATATTACTATGAAAATAATACTAATGTACTGTAAAATACAAAATATTTGATAACGACAATAAAGTTATAATTATTCAGTGTTTACTATTATTAAAACTTTAAACAATAAATTAAACAAATAAATTATGACGTTAAAACTGCAATAATACCATTAAACTGCAAAATAAAGAGTATTAATAATAACAAATTATTATTTCATATTAAAAATATTTAAATAGTCTATTTTTATTTAAAAATTGCATTTTACCAATTAAATACATTACTTTTGCAAAAATATTATTGTAACATAGCTAAGTATTAATAATAATATTAATAATTTTAATAATACCTAGCTATACTACAATAATAATTATTATTATTATCATCACCATTATTACTTTGCTATATAATTATAATACATTTTTATTATTAATGTGAAATGCATCAATTTTTCACTCAGATTGCCAATTAATTTGGGCCATAATGTCTCAGGTCAAAAATGTGTATAAATATGGAAAAAATCACATCCTTATGGGTGGAAGTATTGCTGGATAAATTAATGGAAGAGTAACAGATAATAAGGGAGACATTCAATATTCAATCAGTTTCATAGATGCAAAAATACTTCAGAATTGCTAAAAAGACTAAACACTGAATAATCAGTAAGTAAGATGCTAAATACTCACATAAGGATGAAGACCAGATAGTTGGCAAAAGGAGGTATTGATATGATGACCAATGGAATGGCTTTGATTAAGTCCTTGCGGAGCTGAAATCAACACACAAAATCAAAAATTATAATTGAATAAAACTTATAACAGCAATATATCCCATAATTGTCTGCTTGAGTGCTTAACTCGCCTGCCTGACTTTCTCCATGTCACGGTAAGGCAAGTTCTGGTGCTCTATTCTTTCACTGAGCATGCGGGCTACGATTCTTCTCACTTCTTTACCATCTTGAAACAGGAGCCGGAAACCTTTATAGAAAATTATAAAACCAATATCATAACATATTTGCCAGAGATGGTTTCAGGATAAAAAAAACAACAGTAATTATTTTAAATATTTCTTATTCACTCTGACCTTTCATAAAAGTGTGATAAATGACGTAAAATCTTGGAAAGCGACGTTGCAGGAATCTTTCATATTTCTCATTGGCCCATTTCAGACCGGACACAACGCTTCGACCAATCCCGTGCCTGGCTTGTGAAGGCGAGTAGTGTCTAACGAACCACAAACTACTACACAGACAGACATAAACAAGCAAATAAATAAATAAAAGATGTTGTGTGATGTCACAGGGCAGGGCATGGTCTGTAGTTCCTGATGAACCCAGTGCAATTTTTTCTTTGGCCAACAACTAAAAGAATGATAGACCATGAGAAATATTTATCTTGGCCCCATTTGTCCTATTTATTATGAAACATCATCATCAGTATCATTTTATAACGAGTTTATATCCAAAAACCCCTTGCTGTGTGGTATGAAAACCACCGCCTACATATGATCGATCATTCCGAACTGATTATAAACAGTACCTGGGTTTTGTGGGAGCCAGACTGGGTGTGCAGAGACTTGCTTTAACCCCGACAGGTCGTTTTCCGTACAGTAAGATCAATGAAGCCCCGCGGCATACACCTCTACAGGACAGCGCCATCTTGGACTGAGCAGCTGACAGTTCGACGTGGGCGTGTCTTCAGGGAATGGAATGCGGGCGCGGCTCTGTGATTGGCTCCTTTAATAACCGCAAATATTGTAACAAACGCGCGCCAGGTTTTTTTGCGTAGATGGATACCGTTCTTGGCTCAAGAAAATAAAAAAGTAAATATATGTATGCATTATAGATTAATGATCCCTCATGTTTTGTTGGCTGAAGCCTCAGAATAGTCTGTTTTGATGTTTAGATGTTTAATCTAGTTCAATATCATTATTTTTATTTGTATTATTGTTTTATATATACAAAGCCGTTTTGCTAGTTATTGTTTGTTTCTTGTCTGTATTTAGAAAAGTGTTTACCGTGGTATATATTTATGATAATACACAATAATGACGTCACGTGATATTCCACGGCTATGCTCTCAATGATTGAAGTCAGCAGAAGGTGTGGGGAGCACGCGAGTACCTCACGACCACAAAAGACAATTTGTAGGTGTTCTGACAACAAAATGGCATTTAAAGAAATTACAAATCATCCCACGTCAAGTTATGATTTTAAAAGAAAACTTGCAAATGTTTTTGATTGAAATTCCTTGACTTTTGGCCTACGTCGGCCTCCCTTCTTTCAAGCGGTTTGTCCATCTTGTTTAAAACGCGCTGCTTTTCTAATCGGCAGTGTGTGTGTTTTGAAGTTTGGTTTGTTTTTAAACTGGGCTTTTTTTTTAGGGTGACATTTTTATCGAAGTGAACAGAGCACGCAAGGCCGAGCAAACCTCTCCAGAAGCAAGCAAGCATGGCCACCTATAGATTCGGGAGTACTGTCGGCCCGTCTGGAGTAAACTCTGAAAATCAACAGCAAAGCTGGAATGAAGAGACCGGTAATTCAGCATACCGGTTTCTACTGGCCTTACACTTTTTAAGTCACAAAACGCGTGTTGTTTAAACCAGCTGCGAGTTTAATGATGGCGCCTCTTGTTTCCACAGGCTCTGGTGAAGACGCTGATGACGCCAGTGACCCCAACAGGATTGTGCAGTGCCCATATGACAAAAACCATCAGATCAGAGCTTCTCGTTTCCCTTTTCATGTTCTCAAGTGCAGGAAGGTAGGTTATGGCAGAGGGAACCTTTTCCATGTGCTAATATCTCATGTAATATTTACTGAAATTTTAAAAAACACCATGTACTTTGGCATTGGTGGAATGAGAACTTTATCTGTAAACCCCCATCTGTTCCAGAACCACCCCAAACTGGTCGGTGAACTGAAGACCTGCCCCTTCAATGCCAGGCATTTGATTCCCAAGCATGAGTTGTCTCATCACATCGCAAACTGTGAAGACAAGAGGACACTAAATGCTGAAGATGGTTAGTGTCACACATTTGAACATGGGCTGTAACTGTGTACATTTCACTGTAATTCTTTCATGCGTTATTTGGATGTACGTTATAAACTAGTGAAATCAAAAGAAAGACTTTTTTGTATTTATTTAGTTATTTATTTTTATTTTTTTAGGAAATGTAGAGCTGCTGGAGAAGTTTCAGGTGCCTGTTAACACGTGGACAAACCCTTCCCCTAACGAGGACTGGGAAACAGGTCTGTGACATGTTGATTGTATGCCTTTTTTTAGTTTTTGTTTATGTAAACTAGGCTTCTGCTGTATATTTACGGTAGATTTGCCTTTTTAAATGTGCATAGTTTCTGGATTCTGTATTTTTGATTTTGACACACGAATACATCCCTTCTTTCTGGATTTCCTCTTTTTGGCCTGTGATTTACAGAGACTGATGATAATGCTGCTAAGTTTGTCTGGGGCGAATCCAACAATCAGCTTGCCCAAAACAAGTGAGTCCTCATGTTGTTTTCCCAAGACCTTAAAAAAAAAAAACTGACCAGTAAGGCAAACAAGCAGTGTTTCTGAGCATTACATTTTTGGGTAAAATAACCTTAAAATTGGGTGGTTGCATGTAACCAAGTTTAACCACTAGGGACACTCTTATTTATACCTGCTTTCTGACAAAATATGGCTTACCTTACTCTGATCTTTACTTTACATACATC
This sequence comes from Carassius auratus, assembly GCF_003368295.1. Classification (NCBI taxonomy): domain Eukaryota; kingdom Metazoa; phylum Chordata; class Actinopteri; order Cypriniformes; family Cyprinidae; genus Carassius; species Carassius auratus. The sequence continues at coordinate 13,682,500 of NC_039265.1, read as the reverse complement.
TGCACTCATGTTTTTGTCAGGCCAGAGCCATCTACCACCATCAGTTTATCCAATGGACTTCGGGCACCACGGACTCTTCCATGGAAACTCTGTAAGCACTCTGATACTTGATTTAACAAGGGGTTTTAGCTTTTAAACAAGTCTGCTCTTCTATTTGTGGATGTTACAAATGCTCCTGTAGATGGCAGCAGCACCTTTGGCTGATTTAAGCAGTCCTTGTGACAGGGGCCAGTTGCATAAACATAGCCACTGTTAAGACGGAACTAGTTTCACAAACTAATAATAGACGAGGTCTTCTCAGATTCACATGGACCAATCTGCTTTTTTGTAACCAAAAAAAAAGAAGTATGACCCTGTTTTGAAGGGGAAAAAATAATATAACTTGACTATTCCAAACAGTTTATGCTACCTACCCTTGGCTGTGTGTGTGTAACAATATTATCGCCATTCTCACTACCTTTCCTCCCTCTTTTTACCAAGGATTTCACCTTTGGATGGACTTCACCGGCTAATATTACTTATTTTATACTTTGAGCCCTGTGTGATTTCTAGCCCAACTTGTTTAAAGTCTGCTTATATTTTAAAGCTTTTCATTTTAAAGTGTTGTGAAGTTTCCCTTTTTCCTATTTTCTACAAGTTAATCTGGTGTAGAGACGCTCCTTATTAAACCAAAGAATAGTGTCATATTTCAAAGAAGTCATCAGTGCCATTCTTTCTGGACCGTTTGCTTTAAACTTTCTTTGCATTTTGTGTAAGTGGTAACCCTTCGTCTTGACTTGTACGATTCATTAAAGATTTCTTTAAATGCAAACCTATTGCTTTTTTTTTTTTTTTTTTTTTGAATCCATGCATAATGCCTTGAGCATTTTTAATTAGTGCGTGAACGTTCTGTCCTTTTTTTCCGTTACAGTGGCTGCTTTGAGTCACAGAGATGATGGGCTAGTGTAAGCCATGTGTCAATATGAAAGGAGAATGAGTTAGTCTGGCAGGGCCACAGGTCTGCCCCCTCTTCCTCATCTTCTGTGCCTCGTTTAACCCGCACCGACAGCTGGCAACACCAGCTCTCCCCTGCTAGCTGCACTGACAACAAACATTTACACAAATGACAGGGTGTGTGTGTGTGTGTGTGTGTGTGTGTGCACTTGTTTTTGCGTAGGCAGGGCTGATTGTTCGCCCCCTCTGGTGTCTCTGCATTTGTGTGCCTGTTAAACACAGCTGTGTAGCATTTCCTTCAGTGCACTGTTGCTCAGAGGAGCACTTTGCAAGCTTGCTTTCAAATTTTTTTTTAACTCCACACACTGGGCATGTGGGCAAGTTAAGTGTAGTGCTGTTGGAGTGTTGGAGTGTCCTGCAAGATGATGTCCTATACTTAATTTAAGTGTTTATTTTTATAATTTATTTTACTTCATTTAAATGTAAGTATAAAAAGGCTAAAGGATTAATTAAAATGGTGAAATAATGGCCAAGATTCATTATGTAAAAGACTACTTTTGAAAACTTTGGGATCAGTAAGAATTAATCTTTTTGAGAGAGGTCTCTTATGCTCACCAAAGTTTCATTTTTTTTTTTTTTTTTTTTTTTATACAGCAGTATAATGAAATTAACATTTTAAAATCTAGTATTTAATTTATAATTTAATTATAACCATAACAAATCTGTTTTTAATGTTATAAAGTGGAAGTTATTCCTGTGGTGGCAAATTGTTCTAATATAATTGTATTTTGTGCTCAAGTAATAATTGTGCTGCATAATTCAAAACTTTTACAGAACTTGAATAGATTTTTTTAAAAATTTATTTTTTGTTTAAAACAATGTATGTCTTTATGGTCACTTATTTAACTGTATGCATCTGTTGAATAAATGTATATAAAAAAAACTCAAGCTTTTGAACAGTAGTGAACTAAAATATAATGGATAATATATTGGATAAAGAACAAAAATAAAAATCTTGAACCGTGCGTTTCCTCTCACTATTTCAAGGTTCTTTAATCCAGCTTCATGAATGGTATTTGTGAAATGCTAAAAATAAAATCTTAATGAGACCACAGGATTTTCCTCCCATAGCTCATTAATATGGGATAGAATATTGCCCCGCTGCTCAATTCTTCAGTCTTAAGCCATAACTAAACCAGATCTGAATGCAGAGACAAATCCTAGATAACACACAAGACATGCTTCCACGTGACTGACAATAAAGACCCTTCTTTTGCACATGATTTTCTTAAATTAGCCAGCATCATACTGTAGTCTCTCACACTCTTCCTTTCGCTCCGTGTTTTGTTTTGACAGGAGCGTGTCAGTTCATCATTAGCCATGACATTACTTGTGGAGCTGACTATAGAAATGGGTCACTTGTACCCGTCAGCTATGCTGAAAGAAAAATGTAGCATTGTAGAATTGCTTTTTTGTCTCATTCATACAGATTTTAATGTGGTCGTTAAAAGGCTAAACTAGGATAATAAAATTGGACATGAATGCATCTTTTGGAGCAGGAAATAGTGTTGTGTATGGTTGTTGTTTGAGTGTTCTCTGCCCTTTCTCTGGATTGCTGTATACACTATTCATGAGGTGCAAATATATTCTGTCCTTCAATTAATTTTCCCCAGAGAGAAATTCTAGCAGCATGTGCTGTGTCTTTCCGTTCCGCCAGCATTTTACAGTTACATCAGAAAACGCCTAACATCAACGTTTGGATGCTGTTTTCCGGACCAATAATAGTTTAGTGGAGTTTCAGTTCAGTGTGATATTGTGGATTATTTTAACATTTTGTTTCACTCCATACTGCCCTCTGCCTGTTTTTTTTTTTCTTTAATAATAGTAATAATATTCATAATTTCTGATTAATGTAGTAGTGAATAATGGCATTTCCATCACATAATTGACAATATTTGACTAATCAGATCTCATAATTTCAGTTTGTCATAATTTCAACATTATGACTAAAGTTGAAGTTCACATTGACTTTTTTTTTGTCCATATCTCATAATTTCATAATTTAACTTTTCATAATGTAGCATTTTTTCATAATTATGACATTTTCTAATTGACTGTCACAATATTACTGTTGTCATAATTATGACTTGGTATCTCAATTAATTTTTTTTTTATTTGTATCATAATTTTGATATTTCGTTAAATAATTGACTAATTGAGAATTTTGCCATAATTTTCTCAATTTGGACTTCATTGCAACTTACCGTCTGTTCAGTTATGACTTCATATCTAATAATTTTGACTTTTCCAAGTCATAAATGACTCATACTTTTTTCCTAAATGACTTCTAATAATGTATTACCAAATCATGTTTTTTTTGTTTGTTTTGTTTTTCTCTAATTTGTTGTGTATGGTAGATGTTAACTTTAGGAATGGGGTGGATTAAGGGATCAAAAATATGGTCATACAGGATAAGACGATATGTGCTTTATGAGTACAATAAACAGTGTTTAATTCAATTCAAGTTTATTTGTATAGCGCTTTTTATAACTTTACGGAAAATTATGTTTCTACAATATTTAGTAACAACTTGTAAGTGGTGACTGTCAGTTTGTGCACGTATGACAGGATTTTTCAGAAAAATTAATACAAAACGTAGTCAGCCAGAGGATGAACATTATTAATATTATTAATAATATTAATCTGTTTAATTTAATCTGTTCCTGATGATACTTCTGTGTCAAAAGTTGAGCAATATGGCTAGCAAAACTATGAAGGAGGAAAAAAGACACTTAAGCAATGTGGAGCAATCTTTGGACAAAGTGGTTTAAAGTGTTCAAATAATTTTGAAGTTCTGTTCTTCAGTGTTCTATTTGCCATAAATTCATCCAACATAAATTTCCCCACCTTTACTTTTTCTTTTTTTGCTTCCTTTATTGGTGAGCCAGCATTAAACCTTGACTTAAACAATATTTTCTGAATTAATGCAGAGCAGTGACACACTTAAATCAATTTCATGCACTTAAAGCATTCAATATTAGCTTTAAATATAGTGCTCTCATTGTGTGTGAGGGTTCCTAAAGCCCAGATGGGACAACAAGTGGGTGGGGGGGGGGATGCCTAATAAAGGTGTATCTGCATGCAGTGCGATAATTGAAGGACTCTGATCTTAGGTTGATGTTTCTGCACTTTCTGGGTCACCATTTGCGTAAGCACCATTTGAAAGAGCTGCTCAGCAGGACTATCCACGCTTCAGTTTGAGACTGCATGTTTGAAAAGGTTCAGCAAGACATTTCTGACAGAAACCCATGGGAAGCACAGTCATGCAGAGGGAGTGGGTAGACAACCAGCGTGAATTTGATTACATCACCGTTCCTTAAGACTCAGAGAACTTGCCTTATATTAGCATTTAACAGGATTGTTTATTTTCTGGCCATTTATAACTTTTCTGAAATACTTGATTGTGATTTGGGCAATCATGACACTTGGCGCTTCCAGGTAACACCGTCTACTTACATGTCTCTTGCATCACACCGCAAACTCACAATCTCAAAGGATTTCAGTGTAATATTGTAATATTGTTTCAGTGTTCATCTTGCAGCTAGGCTACATTTTTCTTAAACCGATTAAGCTAATAAAGGAAATTGAGAATTTCTTTTAAAAACATCTTAATTTTCACCATCGCAAGTATACTAGAAAGCCTAGGCCTCCACCAATAAGTAAATGTTGGAAATGTATTTTATCTTAAAAATAATAATAAAAAAAATCATTTTTAAATACTCTTCATTTTTGAATGTGATGAATGTGATTTTTTTTCCACATACAGAAGTTTTTTCTTTTTATTATTTTTTTTACATACAAAAAATAACATTTTTCCCAACGTATGGAACACTATAAAATAGTGATTCATTTTAACTGTAAAACACTATAAGAATCCTATGATAAATCTGCTACTTCTCTTATATACTGTATATGATTTTAAAAAAAAAAGTTTATTAGAAGTCTAATGAGCAGTAAAATATTACATTTAGTAGTTTTTGGAAGTGAAAATTTGTCATCTTATAATTTACATGCAAAACCATCAGTTGACATTACCAGTATGACTTTTTTTTTTTTTACAGTGAAGATTTAAGTGTTAAGTTTTTTTGGCATTCAGATACAATGCGTAAAATGAAATCCAAAATATGTCTACCTCCCATGACTTTGATATCAACATCCACAAATCTCTTGAAAGCATTTTATCAGAAAATAAAATGTGTAATAATATGCAGCCAGCAACTAAAGCTGTCAATTCTCATTGAAATCTAGTTATGCAATATTTGGTGCGCTGTACAAACATTTGCGCTATGCAGTACTGCGGCAGGGCATAAAATGCCTTTTGCTGTCAATCACATTTAGACTCATTGGACTGAACAAAAAGGAAGGGAAGGGGGGAAAAAAACAGTCTGTCACTTCCTGTTCCTCACACACCAGTGGAGTGATGGGTCGCTCTGTCCTGACTGATGGAAAGGTATTGCAGCTGTTACTCCCAAATGCTGAGCTAAAGTCTGAGGCTCATGGGACAACAGGGATCGCATTAGAGCATTTGCATTTGTGCATGCAAAACCGAGATAGCAATAGCAACTGAATCAGCAGGGTGAATTAAAAAGGATGAGAAAAGTCTGGTCATCATGGTGCCTCATGTCATTTATTAAAGCATCTGTGGGTGTATGACTAATACCATGCTAGATCATAATACAATTTAAGTGTATTTAAAGATCTTTAAATAGTACTAGTCTATATATGTTGAGCTCAGTCTTTCACATTTGCAGACACCTAATTAAGCCACAGTCTCTCCAAAGAATTAGAACTTTCTACTGAATGAAGTATTTTTGTATATTACATGTTGAGTATCAGTTGAGGGTAACTGAGGCTATGAGATGGTGTGATTAAACGCAGCAAGTTTTACTCCCCGAGTCACGCAGTTAGTCTCCAGAGAATCTTTTTTAGGCCGTGTCCCCCGTGGCTTTTCGGGCAGACCCTTGATTTTGTATAACATCTGTCAACGATGAATAAAAATACTGATTACTTGTGGGAGCTAAAGCTGTCAGATATGATCTAAAAGGAAGAAACTTCATAGATGGTGAACGGTTTTGGATTCACCTCAAAGTAGTTTAGGGCATCGTTATAATTATGTTTCTCTGTCAGTATAAGTCTCAGTGACGGGTGGTAGAGTGACTTCCTGTGTGCAAAGAGGCCTACTGAAGAAACGCTATAAAAATCTAAAACTATTTCTGCCTCTTTGAGCTTTACACAATGGCTTGTTGCATAACAGGTTAAGGTGGTTGCATCCCACCTAGACCCTTTCATATGCTTTTCACATTTATGCTAACATGTATTGTAGAGGCCTCCCATTTTTCCCCTCTTTTTACTCTGACATTTCCCCTGTTCCATAGCCTTTCTCTTGCTCTGTCAGTTTGTAATGCCACGTCACTTCTCAGGACCGTACCGCTGTCTGACAGCCACTACCACCGGGAGTGACCTTTTCTTCCATTCCTTTCATCCATGCTACCACCCGCTCTCCCTCTATCTTTAAAGAAGGGCTGAAGAAATATAAAGCAATCACGGCATCAATCATTCAGTGGCTCTCTGGGGAAAATTCATGAGAACCCCTAGCAAGATTCTCTCTTTTTAGTTCCGTCATCTTGATATTCTGAGGGAGAAAAATAAGATATGCATAGAGTCTAACTGCATAGGCTGAAAAAAAAAAGTAAAATAAAATGTTTATTTCCTTACTGTGAAATATTTAAAATTTAAACACCAAATGAGAATAAAGATATCTACCCATAATATATATATACTCATTGTAGATCGGCCCAAAGAGAATCTGCAAAATTATACACATGTACTGCATTAATTTAAAAAAAAAAAAAAGAAATAAATGCAGTATAGGGGTATTATAGTAAACTAAAACCATAAAAGAAAACTTAGAAGAAACTAAATGTGAAATAAAAATTTATAAAAACTATATAAACATTTAAAAAAACAAAAACACAACAAATGTCTAATATTAAAATGCAAACAGAAAATATGCAACTATATTAGTACCTCGATACTAATCACTGATACAGTAAAAGCAAAAAAAAATTATTATTTGAATATATTTTAAAATGTGATTTATTTCTGTGATGGCAAAGCATAATCACTCGTCTTCAGTGTCACATGATCCTTCAGAAATCATACTAATATGCTGATTTGGTGCGCATTTTTTGTTTCTTTCTTGAGCTTCTTAATATTTTTTTGTGCGTGAATGAATTTTTTTCAGGATTCTTTGATGGACAGAAGGTTCAATTTATTTGAAATATTTTTGTGACATTATAAATGTCTTTACCATCACATTTGATTAATATTTTCTGAGTAAAATATGATTTTATTTAGAAAATGATTCCACCTGAGCCTTATCATACCCTATTTATCAATCAAAACTGAACAAATTTTGATTATGCTTTTTATAGTATAAGAAACCATTATATGTATGGTAAAGCAGGGAAATGAAAAGCTTCATAAAAAGGACAGTGATTTAAAAAAAAAAAGCAGCAGTGGGCAGTTACATGTGTGCAGGTGGGGTCTAGTGATCTGAATGTCCTAGGATTGGGGTCAATGATATAGCATGCAGCCTTAATCTCTAATTTGGATTATGGTTCCCTATATTCTGTTGCATGTATTTGAGCACCATCTGTTTTAAGGCACTGAATAATGTCTTTGGCACGTTTTCAGCAGTCACATGTATTATACAGTGTATGGCTTTGATCGTGTTCTTATGATGTCATTCTTGTAGCAGCAGACTATGTTCAAATATAGGGGACAAGGTATTATCCACTGATTTTAGAAAATTTTGCAACATCTCTTTAAAGTTACCTTCAGGTTTTGGTTTATAAAAACTGACATGAGATGCTGATTGCAAATAAAATGAAGGCTAATAATTTGCATAGTAATAGAATTAATAAACTAAGGGCTGCAGGTCAAATTACATAATGTTATAGTTTGCCATGCTATAGTCATAATTATGGAATTCATTCACCACCATATTTGTGGTTCAAAAATACTGTCTTAAAATAAAAATGCGCCACTTGTTATATTCTCCCCAGGCTAAAGCTCATGTGGAAAGCCAGCTGGTGAGTCAGCAGAATGTCAAATTAAAAAAACGGACATATTTTGAGTCATTCTAAGCTTTTTAGCTGCTTGTTGGTGGAAAAAAAAAACATATTGTTGCAGTTTAAAATGTTAACATCAACCATATTTCTTACGCTTCCAAGGACATGAGCTGTTAACAGAATTAAAATGTTTGATGGCCTTTCCGAACAAATATGAAAAGTTATTTAATAATTGTATATTTGTAGAGATATTTAATAGTCCACCAAAGCTTAGCTGTAAGTGGTCTGCACTGTGGGTGTAATGCAGCTGCCCAGATACCTAAGAAGGAAAAGATGAATAATGTGCTTCCATGTGGAAAAGGTCATGTGATAAATGGAAATTAAAATAATTTGATGTTCTTTTCTTCCTTTTTTTTAGAACTTGATTCACGTTTACCTCTACTGAAGACACTATGCTTGCACCTTTGCAACTGACCTCCAGAGGTTGAGAGACTTTTTGTGATTGATATATCAGAACACAATTTATGTAGGCCTATTTATTAAGAATGTGAAATGTGATGGCTGCTAGTTAATAATCTAATTTGATGGACAGTTATAATTGCTTATTATTTAACTGGATTGTCTTGTTTTGAACCTTTGAAAAACTCTAAAATGTCATAAAGGAACTAAAATGGAACAGTGTTTTAGAGTTCTCTATTTCCTTTTAATCCATTTCGCATGCAAGTTAACACAATCTTTCTTTAATACATTAATTATTAAATTTTTGAATCATTTCAAGGAGTCACATGAATCAATTCGGCCAATATAAATACAAAAGAAATGACAAATTCATAATTTCAAATGATCTGTCCTGGATTAATGAATTTGTCAGGTTATCTTTCTCTGTTCTTCATGAAGATTTGTTTTGAAAGAAGATGTAGACAAATATTCAACACCACACATTTCTGGCTTTTCAAAAACATGCGTTTCATTAACAGGTTCTGGTCCAAGATGAAATAGCCTACATAAAAATACATTTAGTTCATCGTTGGCATGAGAGCCATACCAACAGGTGCCGTTCATGAGAGATTTCCAGTTTGTGTCCGATTTATGCAGCAATCATAATAATATCCGCATCTTTGGAAGGTCTTCTGTCCTCCACCAGCAGATTTATCATACTCTCGGACTTGATGAGTAGATTGCACCCGAGGAAAAATATGCCAAAAATGACCGTCAGTGACAGCACACAGAGAACCGCGATCTGCACCAAACGCATGATGAACTGATCGCGCTCGTCCTGAACCGGTGAACCGAGCCCGTCGCTCGTGATCACCGAGAAGTTACTGCAGCATCCTTGAACGCTTTCCAAAGGCTGCTTCGCTGTAGAGATCGTCCGGTTCAGTAGTCCATGTGAGACATTCATGTCGAGTTTTCTGTGGCGTGTATAACGCGTATTGATGTTTTAAAACTTCCAAAACCTAGATTTGCCAAGGTCACTTGCATGGATGTAGTTTAAAAGTCAAAAAACAGTCGTCGAAGCGTCGGTTTGTGGCATAAAGTCTGGTTTATGTGTTATATATGATGGAGTACATCATCCAAGCATCTCTGCAGCAGTCTCAGTGATGTCTGGAAGAGCGCACTCCGGTATTTTAGTGTGCCTTGGAGCGCGCGCTAAGAGGCGCGGCGACGCGCATACACTTTCTTCTGAACTCAATGACCATATGGCTTTTGAGTGAAGGTAGGTCTCAAAAAAGTAGCCTATGTACCTGTTTTATCAGCATTTTCAAACAAAATTCAGTAAGCACGAAGGGTTTTCTTCCTTTTTTCGTGTACTTCATTAAGAAACCGCGTGTGAGCATCCCGGAGATCAAATGAAAAGAAAAAAAGGTAAACGTCACTTAAACAGATTTTTTTTTTATCGTGTGCATTTTCAAACAAAGTTTAGAAGTGTTAAATATTGTTTATATAAGCGTATTTAGGATACATAAAAAATTCTAGCTATGAAATTTGCCTTACCGAAGTAAGTAGGCCTGCCACTTTATTCCAAAAACTACTAAAATACAGTTTTCACCACCATAATTTCCATCACATTGTTCTGAGATGTGCAAAATGGCCAATAGTGAATAGAAATACTTCGCAATATGTGTAGTGATTCGAATAACTTGGTGTAGCTCTTCCTCGGAACGGTAGATGGCAGTATTACCCTGCTTTACACACTTGAGTGTAGCTGGCCGTGCCTAGTTTTTTTTGTACCATTACACATTAAGAAGACATATTCCCATTTCAGTTTTTTTTTTAATTAATTTTTTTTATATTATATGGCTTTTACATCCTCAATTGCATAACTTTTTTAATGCCAAACAAATGCCCTGCATTCTTAATGGGAAAACATAAATTAACATCAAGAATTTTATCTCATGGAACACATTATCACACACACTTATCTGAAATTCATCACAGACTGTGTATATGCATAGTTCTTAGTCTTACAGAAACCTAAGTTTAAGTTATTTGAACTATTTGAATATTTTTAACAACAACTGCTTTCATTCTGAATGACTAAATGGTGCTCATCCTGATGCTAACAGTGCTCAGAGATGCACCTTCAACCTTTTGCTTTTTAGAACACATGTAATTGCTGGTTTACGATTACTCTCTAAGGATAGGCTGATGATCTTTGCAGATGTATGACAACCTTTTAACATGATCCAATTAATATTATACAACAACTAATTCCTATCATTTAAATTTATTTTAAGAGAACTGATATACAGTCCAGCAGCCCTGGAACTTTTCAATGTTAATATTGCTCTGCTTGAACATGTTAGCAGTGTTAATAATACTATATGTAATAATACTATTTGTATTACATTTTTATTTAATCTAGTCGATTCTTATCAAATGTAACAAAATCAAGCTCATATTGGTTATACATTCATTATCAGACTATACTAAGATTGTCATAAACCAGATAAGGGCTAATTTATGCTGTTGTAAAAGGGGAGAAATGATATGCTGCAGCATGTTTGAAGCAGAGAACTTGAATATTGGTAGCTGGTAAATTAGTCGCCACCATGTTTTTAGCAACTTGCTTCCGTTTTACCGTGGCACGGGATTTTCCTCAGGTCCAGGTGAGAATGATGGTGTCACTTACACTTGTCAAGTAGTGTGATAATCCCAGAGGGGCCTGACTTCGCGAACACGCTCTCCGTCACATCTAAATGGCGTTATTGATTTCATGTGATGAGAGGTTATTTTTAAACCCCAGGCTAATGTTAGGGACTGGCAATCCCCACCCACGACACCCTTAAAGCCCAAAATATAATTCCCCTTTGGGGAACAATGTGTACACTGAGAAGAATCTACGCCTGTCATGTGTGGGAGAAATAGAGAGAGAGAGTGTGTGTCTATTCACATGTTAGAATGTGCTTTCATGTTTGTGTAACATATAAAATCTAAATTACATGCATAAATGGAAAAAGTTGGAGAGAGATATCAAATTATATATAAAAAAAAATAATGTCCGATTCTACTTTATTAACAATAGAATGGTTTGTATAGTTGTTTTACTCATTCATTTGCATTCTGTAAAAGAATAAACCTGCTCAGCCAGTTTCAAAGTCGGATCCTGTCTATTGTGATTGAAAAAACATGTGAATTGTGTGAAATGCCAAGTTAATACAAACAGAGAACTTTTACTATTTATCAGTTGAAATGTGCGACATTCCTTTCTGTTCTCAGTGTGTCTCGTGGTAAAGCTGGTTTCCTAACCCCTGTGTTGTAACAGTGCAGTTGCTGGGTGAACAGGCCTCACCGCACATATTGAAGCATTCCCTGCAGGTCACGCCGTTCTAAGAGGGGATCCCTACGTGACTAGCTGAGCGTTAATATTTCCATTTATTTTTGTTTTGCATTTAAGGTGTCATATCCTAAGGAATGTCATTTTCTTTAATAAGATACAGGAGCTCAATATAGTTAAATATAACTTGGTGAATTTTCTTGATATCAGAATACATCAACACATGCTTGTATAAGGCTTCCTCTGTTGAGTGGGAATGCTCATGTCCGGGAGCTGTTCTGTGATTTCTTTCATTATCCATCCAAGCATTCATTCAAATGGAACGACTGAGTGTTGAATTGAAACAAGTGCTGGATGGAAATAACTAAAGATTCTCATTTTTGACACTTGAGTCATACAACATCCATCTATCTTTATCTATTATCCATCTCTCCTATCTTCCTCCAGTATTGGCATTCAGTCTCTGTCCCTCGCCCTCTCGACACCCCTAATTTACAACTACAAGGCCATATTATCATAGATGAAACATGACACATTTTCACACTGCATGATAAAACCACATGATGCCCAATCTGGATTGGTTTATTATGTTCGGATTGAGTCATGAGTTCAGTGTGTACAGTAGATGTTCCCTCCGCTTTATGCTCCGCTCACGATCGATCATATGCCGCCGCACCTGTTTAGAGCATGACAAGTCGTCAACAACACTTTGTCAACTCTTTAACTGAATCCACATGGGCTCACAGTTTATAAAAATAGCCCTTCTGTCTGTCCCAGAGTGGTTAAGACTGCAGACTGAATCAGGAAATAATTATATAACAAATAATACAAAGTTGCTAATGCAGGTTTAAGACTAAATCCAGGAGAAGGATTTGAGAAGACGTTTGCAAGCAGTGTCTTTGTATGATTTGTCAGAATTTACTTGCACCAAAGCAGCAAGGCTCAAAAATTGAAAGGCTGTTGATGACTATATAAGCACTTGTTACATGGTTAGTATCTGGTTATGAGGGTCCTGCATGTGTTCAGTTTGTGCCTCCTTGTTCTTGGAGTGTGGAAGTAATCGGAACAACCTCTGGGCTCTTATGCAAAATTTGCAGCACTTCATCAAAACTTGAGCCTCCCTGTCGGTCTTGTTTTATATCCCAGCATTCTCATGTTCTCAAGGCTGTTGGTGACCAGTACAGGAGGCTGGTGGAGGCTTACATAATAACTTTATTCTTTGGAGGTGAACTAGTCATTGTTTAATTGTCACCATGGCAATGTGCTTTTCGACACCTTGTTTTGATTTTGCACCAAAAGCTGTCTTTACTAAAGTAATCCAAACATGGAAACTGTGGATATTTTTGTATGCTGTCCCTGGCCTTGCCCACATAACTGCTGTAATTGGAGTGATAGTGACTTTATCCTATTACTTCTTGTGGATGAGCTCTGGTATTTTTTATTCTGCCATATCCTTCAGATGTTCCTATAGGCTTGCCAGACAATTTTATAACAGTTAAAATCTCTCTCTAGCAACCGCAAAGCAACCATCAAAAACAGCCTAACAACGCCATAGCAATTTTCTAACACCTATCTGTCTGTCTGTCTGTCTGTCTGTCTGTCTGTTTTTCTGTCTGTCTGTCTGTCCGTCCATCCATCCGTCCGTCCGTCTGTCTGTCTGTCTACAGTTTATAGATCTTCATTTTGAATGAGCTCAGTTCATAATACCATATAAGCCAGGAGAATGTGGCTCTTCCCCTCTCATCTGTCATTGTCAAATTGACAATGGAGCAGATTGAGTTACGGGACACAATGATGAGCTAAATGTATTTACCGCAGGGTTTCCTCTTTCCTCTCACTGTCTGTGCAAGGTGCCCACAAGAGCTGTGTGAATTATTTACTAAAATATAAACATGAATACTCAAAGTAAGCTATTTATACAGACAGGCAGTTCAGCGAAGAAGAGAGTTTTAATGACAAACTATGCTAATGATTACAAAATACAAGATGCTGCACAGGCCCGCTCTCAGAAAACTCATTGTTTCATGGGATATCCCTTTTCTATAATGACTCACTTCATGAGGCATACAGTAAGCCACTTTGGGGCCAATTTCATTGCCACCGCCCAGGTATTATGTATTATATAGTTAAATTTAGAGTGGCCTGGGATATTACGTAACATTTCTGCCCAGGGTCACTAATGTTGAGGATCCTTTTCAATTTAAGCCCCAAAATGCATCTGTTGGTCTGGAGCGCTGGAGGAAGGTGTCACACACAGTCCTTGGCACATATTCTGTCTGCTCAGTTGTACTTTCCTTGGTGGTACCATCGGCCGCATACCTTGGCAGGCACAGGATCTGTCAGAGCAAATTACAGTGGCCCAAAATTAGGCCATAGAATTTGGTGTTCTCTGCGAGGGAGGAGGATATGTGACACCCTGCAGGCCTTGTGGTGTGTAGCGTGACTACTCAGCCAGAAGTCTGTGTTTTGAAGCTACCGCACAAAATTATTTAGAAATACCACTTCGGGACAAAAAGGCTCTCTGTGGTCCAGGGTAGTCAGGTGTGAGGTATCATGATAGTAGCAGGGTGGGTCTGCTGGGGTACCTGTGACTCATAAACACTATATTTTAGAATGGAACGCAGTCAGATGAGGTAGATTCTGTACTTACAATGTCCTAGAATGTTATGATGAAATCAACTAAATGAAATCTGGTGAGATGATTTACAGACCCTCCAATAAGCTACCGTGGGACAGACGGATACCTTTAGAAAAACTGCAAATTGGCTAGTAGTCTGTTCGTTTTATCATTACAGCACTGAGGGTTTACAGGAAGTTGATGTATGGTTGTTGAGACGTTCATACTGCTTTTTTACTGTACTATTTTCTAGACTGTTTCTGTAGTACTAACAAACTGAATGTGTTTTAAATACAGAACCATCTTTATTTACCAATAAAATCAGTTTCTTTCATGTAATTAATTGTATAATTGACTCACTTTTACCCCACCTCATAGTCAGAGGTATGTTAAAACCCCTTAGTCTAAATATGAGCAGTAGAAATGTCTTTGCAATTGTTAGCCATATAAAGCAATATAATGACTTATGTCATAATCTGATTGAAAATGACCGGATAGTAAAAAAGAGAAACAGATCTAAATATAGTTCAAGAACCACGTCAAACTGATGTCACGTCAAGTTCAGATCTAAATCATTCGCATGACACATATTAGCCAGCTAACTGTCCATATGGAGAATGTTCAAAACCACAACTTCAAGAAAGGGAAAGCTCATCGCAGTGCAGTAACCAGATGACATCATTATTACTCAACAGCTGTTATGAAAGCAATGTTGAAACCCTTTATAGTAAAGAAATAGCAGCCGCTATTCAATAAATGGATAGGGCAGAATTTCTTCCTCTTCCATGTCATTCAAAATTTGTAGATTCTTCTGAAGGTTTTTTTTTTTTTTTTTTTACTCAAGGTTAATTTTTTCCCACTTTTTGCATTATAATCAAAGTGAATGAAGACTGAATTTGTCAAGCTCAAAAAAAAAAAAAAAAAAAAAAAGAACCATAAAATTCAGCATGTGTCATAAATTACTCTTTTGAATTAGATATTTTAATCTAGTTCATAAAAAAAGGTCTGGATGATTTGTTGACAGATTGGATTCCATTTACCATTCAGCTGAACACAATTTCAAGATCATCTGTGACTAATAGATGATTCAGCTGGATGAGAGCCATATGCAAATTTTCATTTCTCAGAATCACATGTAAGCATGTAGGATGTTTTCTACAACATTTTATAAATGAGGCCCACAGGATACAAGCTAGAAGTGCTAAACACTTTGTTTTTTTATTTTTTAATGAAAGAACAGCCATGCAGATCCCAGTCCCTTTTATTGATAAACTAAATGATATAAAGAAATGTTTCATAGAACCCACAATGATTTCTGTTCAAAATTTATTCAGAGAGCTGCACAAAATCAATGAAAGATAAGCAATACCTTTCATTTTATATAAAAAAAATCAGAATGCCCAATCTTGATTTTGTCATTATGAGAAAAGTTACAGTCTGCAGAAGCTCTAGTCATACCTATACATCTTTAAAAATACATACAAATATAATTACTCTAAGGTTTGACTGGTACACTAAACTAAGTCAGGCGTCTGTAATAATACTCAAAGTATTTGCATGTAAGAGGCTGTACATGGTACATGCACAGTAGCTGCACTGGATTTACTTTTATATAAACTACTCTTAAAATACACTAAACGTTCTAGTGTCACTGGATCTGAAACATTAGACAAGTGTACCACAGTCCTCCTATGCACTCAAATCAGTCCTGTACTCAAACATAATCTCTCTTTTCAGTGTAAGCACGTTTTGCGGCATATGTAAGGGAAATGGTTTTCTGGCACTTGAGCATATTTTAAGGCTTTGTATGATAATTTAAGCATCCAAGTAAATGCTGTTTGTACTCCCTGTTTTGGTCCATGGAATTTCTAACTTGAAATTGGAAGATGTTTTACTGGATTCTTGGATGCTGTCTATGTGGAATATGCCATCTGATCATAGCTGTAATACTGATGGGAATTCTTTCATCTAGAAATCACATGTAGAGCATTTGAGCTTCTTTTTTTGCACCACAGAATTGAAATGTCACCTTTTCAGCTAAAATATACTAAGATTTGAAACTCCATGTCTGTTTAGAGTTACCAACACGTTAAACCTAATCCATAATTCTTATGTGTCTCTTAATAAGTTTGATATTGAAGACTATGTGATCTCCAAACGCAGGCGTAAGTAGAATGTAATCATTCTCTGGTTCCATTCCAAGAAAGCAGAGAACAGTAATCAATAAAGTCCTTTGACTAGCCAAACCCCCAAGAGCTCCATTTCAAACATCTCATATCCATCTCTTTCATCTGTTTAAGTCACACCAGTTGTCCATTTATAAAGCCTCTTCAGAATGGCAACGTGTCCATGAAGATTTTATCCACAATTGGTGGAGGTGGGACCAAGTCTTCCAGTTTAAGATAGAAGATTCGCTGGAGGCCCTGGGTGCACAGTGTTCTCAGCTCTGGAAGTTTGCCCAGGAGTCGGGACAGATAGTTGGGCCGGGTGGCCTCGGGGGTACTTGTGGAGACGTGATCTCTGAGACACGTGATCAGGCAGTTTTGGAGGTCTTCGATCCGTTTGGGTTCTTTCAAGCCGTGTCGATCTGTTGGTCACAAGTAAATGTTAGAGATCTGTTTGGGCTAAAACATGACATTTCTGCAGTCTGTGTAGACCAAAGTCATTTACCTGTGATTATGACCAGTGTGGCAAGACAGGAGAAAGACGATACGTCCAGGTTCAAGCGGTGTAAACTCTGAGAAAACTCCATAATGGAATCAATCCAGTCGCCAAAACTTCGTACGCACTGTGTCCGGTGCAGAACCACACCGTTGCAGAAAATAAGTTTGTCTGTCTCAGGAATTGACCTAAATGTAAAGAAACAAATAGATGCTTAGTTAGCCTAAATAGTACTTTAATAATGCTAAATTCTGTCTCACGTGAACTGAAATGTACCTGTAAGCTAGCCGAAGTATGAAGAGCTCAACAAATGCTGACTCCAGAAGAAGGTCTTGGTCCTCCTTACAGAAGGCACTGAATCCAGGGATGTTTCCAGCCCACTTCCTGATCACTTCCATTGACCCCGTTAACAGGTCATAAAACTGCTGTACGTCATTGGCATCCTCCTTCTCAGACAATCCAGATACTGATTCCTGGTACTAAACAAGGACCAAAAATACAATCTATTAATTAACCATACTCTTAAAACAGCACTATAGCTTTACATTTTGCTGTTAGATTATTGTGAAGCATGTTCCGTCCTCACCTTTGAATAGTCCAGATTTCCACCGGAAGGGTTTGAGTCAATATGGGCAGTGACGAGAGAGGCGATGATGTTTACAGGCGAAGACATGGACAGTGAGTCCTGAGCAACTTTTGGCTTGGATGGTAGACGACCTCTTCTACCTTTCAGGCTGTCTGTTCTCACAACTTCACAGAGACACAATATGGACATTAATTAAAACTGCTTTAAGGGTATGTGGGTATTTTAAATTCTTTATGCATTTTTAATCATTTATGTTCTATGTTCTATATGTATTATGTTCTTTCTTATTTATTAATATTATATTTTTAATGCTCACCTTCTTTCACCATCCCCACAGCTAGGCACTTTTTGAAGCGGCAGAACTGGCACCTGTTTCGCCGCCTTTTGTCCACTATGCAGTCTTTGTAGGCGAGGCAAACATACTTGGCATTTTTCTGTACTGTGCGCTACAAAATCAAAAAGGAAACCAAGTCAGTGAAATAAGCCTGATTTCCCAAATCCAAAAGGTTGTTTTACGTAACATGACATGATTAAAGATTATAATAATTTATCAGCAAGACAAATACAGTACTCTCATGCTCTCTCACCTTGAAAAAGCCTTTGCATCCTTCACAAGTGCGCACCCCATAATGCTGACAGGAAGCATTGTCTCCACACACTGCACAGCGCCCTTCATTTCCTGTGGGGCTCCTTACTTTAGGAGACAGGTGTCCATCCATCAATCCTGAGCCATCCCGACTGCCCTGCTCCAGGCCGAAGGGAAGTGGAGAACCGTGTTGTTGGGACTGGGAGAAAGGATCCTGATCTTGGAGTTGTGGCTGCAGCTGTCCCAAAGGCGAAAGCTCGTCATGTCCAAACGTGAAGAAAGTGGCGGCCTGGTTCAGAGGCTTCTCTGAACCCCAGCAGCCCTCATCAGGGGAGCAGGGACTGAAGGTGTTGTCCCAGGCAGACATGGGCTGGAATCCCGGGGTAGAGGGTGAGGGCGCAGATGCTGGACTTCCAAAGCAGTTTGACCCACCTGAAGAGGACAACGTCTCGTCTAGGTAGCTAAAAGCGAATGTGCCTGGGTAACAGCCATACACCTGGAAGTCATCCAGCCTGAACGAGTCCTGCCCGGAGGTGCCGCCCAGACAGGAAGACGCAGCACCAGTGGCGATCTGGCATGAGTAGGTATCAAACTCCCCAGCGTAGCCGCCGACCAGAGAGGTGATGCTGGGTAGGGAGGGTGCGGAGAGCTGGTCCCGCTGGTCAGTCACATCCATGGCCAACCTGGAGGTGAAGTCAGGATTCAAAAACTCTGAGCTGAAGAGGGAGCTCTCATAGGTCTGGACTCCATGTTGACTTTGAACACAGGTCATTTCTGTAGAACAGAACCACAACATCTACTTTTCAATACCGTAGATATTGCTGCTGAAACGTCAAACGCCTCATGATTTGAATAACGCATCCTGACATATACCTAGATAGACTTACTCGACGACCAACGAGTCTGTATTGACACAGTGCCTTTGAGATTTCTGAGAAAACTTAGAGAGCCGTCTAGCTGGAAGGGGCAGCCATGCTTATTGTGTTACCACATTAAGGATGTCAGACGAACATGACACGTGGGTTGCCTCACTGAGAGGGTGTGTATGTTTGTGAGCGTGAGGGGGCGGTGTATGTATATGGAACTTTTTTAAGATAGACTCAAATTTCCCCTTGCAAACTCAGGCATAGTGTTCCATAAGGTAAGTGATAAGATAAATTAAGAAAAAATCTGCAGGCAGTGAAAAAGTGCTTACATTCATTCATAATACATTCTAACCACATGGATTCAGTCTTTAGACAGGCAATGGAAATATTTGGAAAACATGCCACTTATCAACTTGTTTTTTTTTACACTAGTAATTCTACAAAAAGTACTTTAATGAGCCTGGTAAATGCATAAGATAATTATGGATCAGCAGTTTGACAGACATTCATGACGTTGCACCCATAAGAACAGGGAACCTGATGATTATTTGACCCCTAAACATTTCAGTTCCTTAATATGGTGACTAATACACAAACCAGTGCATTAGCATTAGATATGTTTCTTAAAGTAAAAAATGTCTAGGTTGTTAAAAAAAAGCTTAATTTAAAAAAGAAATGCTGGGCAAAAGTAGTTTAGCATAATATGTTATAATTATTTGTTTGAAAATAATCACTAAAGCGATTTTGTTTTAGAATATTATTCATATTGTGTAAAAAAAAAAAGTCAGTGTGGGTCAACCAACCTGCAGGAAGCCAAGTCACTTTGTTTACAAAATAATAATAAAGTAAACAAATAAGCAGACAAAACCCCCTTCAGACCTGAGCTTCAAGGTCATCACTTTAATATTTTTATATTTTACATCGTTTGTGTGTGTACACTAAAGGCTACACCACTTGAAATGTCTATAGTAAATCAAAATGTGTAGTAAATTAACGTTTTTATATATGGATACGATGATATCGTTTCTTAGAACTTGTTTAAAATAAAAATTTTCCTTTCTTGTTTTTAATCATTATTTGTATTTTACTTATATGAACCGTTTGATGTATTTATGTAGCTATCATACAAATGGCTTAAGTACAGTCCGGTTTAAAAGGAGAGTGTATGCATAAGTAGTTGGCTGTTGCGCGAGCACCTGTTGCAGCGAGACCGTGCGCGTGCAGAAGCGCAGTAGCCTACTCACTAACACAGACACACACACCCTCTCAGTCTATTCTTTAGTTTCTTATCTTCTGACATTCAAATCTTTTTACATTTTAAATTCCAGAAGCCAACTCATTATGTGCATTCAACTCAATCTAGATACGCGAAAGGCTTTTTGTTTCTGAATAACTCGCGCGCTTCACGTAGTAAAAATAGAGAACAGTATACAAAATACATAAAATGAACAATATCTCAAAATTAGACCTCAATAGAACAAATGTTTCCATTTATAAACACGCACACCTACTTTGTATAACTGCGAACGCATATGCTGTTCGTATGCTATTTAAAAGAAGCATAAAACAGAAAGAAAAGTGTTCACTGACTTCCACATTTTAAAAGCAAAAATATTGACTTACCTGAAAATGTGTTGTGGTGAGGGACCTACAAGTGTCCGTATTCCAACTGATGGATAACCATGTATAAACGTCCCCGGCCACGACAAGACGGTTTTCTTCAATTTCTGTGAGCGAGCAGATATATAGAGACTAATTTATTGTGCCGTGACGTCAAAGGTGCATCCTCTCGAGGCGTTCCACTGGCAAATATGGCCATGCTGGGGCGGAGATCATCGGCAAATCTTTCCGGCTGCCGTCCAATCAGAGCGCTCGTAGTCAAAAGACATGACGCACACACGGGATTCCATTGACGCAAACAATCGCACGTTTATTGTTCTAATTATAGCAGCGTACTGCTGTGCAACTGGTTGAATTTAGGTAAAAATAGTGAGGAGAAGACACAAATAACTAGCAAATAAGCAAAGACGTGCATCAGAAAGAGTAAAAAGAAACACACAGCTTAAAAAAAACATTTTAAACAAGATTCAAAATGTAAATTTAAATAAAAAAAGTATTTTGGCTAATTTTAGGTAGCCTATAGATATATTTATTTTGTTATAAAATTGTTTAAAAAAATATATTACATAGGGTGAATGCATTATATGTTTTGATTTGAATTTTGTATTTTTATTTTTTCCCTTAAATTCTCAGTTTTTATTACTACCGCATGAGACGGTTTCCTCCTAAAGAAAACCACAAAGAGCCCACGAGGAGAGGGAAGGGCTACACCTGCACAGACTGAACGAGTCAAAACATGAAAGTGTTCGAAGAAAAATGAAAACGGAAGTCAACGCTGTCTGAGTACTACAATACAGGGTGTGCGAGGGATTGACAGTGCCAGTAAATGCCACGTATCTTCTGTCATGCGTTGATTCTCATGATTTTCCTTTTAACTGGGTATGAAAACCAAGCATAACTTCAAGTCAAATTATTACATAACATAACTTCAAATGATTATTTCATTCAGTAAGTACCCAAACAGTAAGATTTAAAACAAATAAATACATTTTTGTGAACCTGTTTTTCAAATATTACAATTGCACTCTGTTTAAAGTGATAAGTATAGTGAAATATTGAAAAACACAACTATTCTGAATCTGTTGGTTATGGCCCTGTCTGTCATTTCAAGGTCAACCGTCTGACCTTATGCATGTTGTACCACCATTTCCCTTTAACTTGCAGAAAAAATTTACATGATAAAAGATATTTAAAGAAAAATACTTTTTTGATGTCCATCATCTTAGTATCATATTCTAATCATTAGTAACTCCTGACACCTCTTGGGCCTCATTTATAAAGCGTGCCTAGGTTCAGGATTGATCTTACAGTGTAAGTACGTTTAAATTCATTTCGTTTTTGAAAGTGTAAGCTGTTCTTGCACAACATTTTGTAAATGAAGCCCCCTGTATCTGCATGTAGTAGGTGTAAATTGTAGTCTAGTTAGCAACCTTTTAGGTACAGTAAATAAACCAACCATGAATTTCTGAAGTTGAGGTGCTTGTGCTGCTATTTTAAAGAGCATGTCCTGATACAGATATGCTTGCTGAGTGGGCTACTACACGGTGATAGAAGCACTCTATATCAGTTGTTTCTTACATAGTACTTTCACACCTGTGTCAGAGAGTTTCCTCTACCACATCGACAAGTATAGCCTTTCAGTAAAACACATTGAACGAGTGACCCAGTCTTGCTGAATAGGATGATTTAAGTGCTGGCAGCCAAGTAACATGAAATGCAGGCCACTGACACAGTATCCAGTTTAGGTATTTAAAAACAAGGACATCAGGTCTTCAGAAGAATTCAGACTAGGCCAGCATGGTAGCGGGGGCTGACTCTTTGGAGATGGCCTGTGCTTGACCTGAGATAATATGTGACCCTGGACCACGAAACCAGTCATAAGGGTGAAATATAAAATTGCTTTCCATTGATGTATGGTTTGTTAGGATAGGACAATATTTGGCCCTATTTGGACAAAAAAAATTATATATATATATATATATATATATATATATATATATATATATATATATATATATATATATATATATAAAGAAAAATCGCATTTTAAATTGGTCCAAATTAAGTTCTTAGCAATTCATATTACTAATCAAAAATTTAGTTTTGATATATTTACAGAAGGAAATTTACAAAATATATTTATGCAACATGACCTTTAGTCTACTTAATATCCTAATGATTTTTGGCATTAAAAAAAAAAAAAACTATAATTTTGGCCCATACAATGTATTATAATTTTTATTCTTTTTGAAGACTGAATCTCTTGTACACGTCACATTTCACTCCAAATTTTTTTTAAGAAGTGCATCAAATTACAGTCATGCATGAATCATTAATAACATGTAATGTAAAACTTTTCATTTCGTGGTTAAATGACGTATTTATTGCATATTCTTGGGAAGTTACAGTCTGAAACACGCTTTTATCCAGTTGAAGCCTTATCGGTGTTTCCTGATATAATCCGTGTTTTTGCCAATTTCCATCTCGCAGTCTGTGTACCCAGAATTGGCTTTACCTCCTTCTTCCGCTCTTATCACGAGTTGGCATCTTTTTCCTATTCACAGACTTTAGCTCACGAGCCTGTTATTTCTCAAGGCAACGCGGAATCTCCTTCGTTCTTCCACCTGTGATGCGCGGACAGGAGCGGGAGCCGCGCCATCGGTCTCAGACTGGATCCTCTCTTCCTCTTTTGACCATGCGGTCGGAGAAAAGCAAGGATGTGTCTTGTCTCAGTCTCTGAGAACAAAAAGAGGAAGTTTCGTCAATGACGTCACGACGCGCTTCGGCTGACGTAGCAGGAATCCCTCCCGCGCGCGCTGCCATATGGGGAAGCCCAGCCGAATACAGCAGAAGCGCCTGTTGCTAAATGACACGACAGTTTTCCATTACGGCATCCATTTACTTCGTGCCATAAACCGGATCACGAGCTTAATTACTTTTAAAATAAACTTTTTAGGCACTGATGAAAGGCAAACGAGCATCGAGGGATAGTAACAGTTCAATTATCTTACAGCTGCTGAGCTGTTGGCATATAGGTTGAGCTGAACTTGTCACGAGGGGCGGAATAGGAAAAAGACGACGAGGAAGTGGTCACAAGACCATGAGAAAAACATTGTGCTGACACGCAGAATGCGATCAGATCGGAACAGGTGTTACGAGAAAAAAAGAGAGATAAAAGACAAAAAAACAAATAATAATACACCTTTCAAACAAGTAAGACAAAACCGTACAGGTGTAGGTTATCTCAGAACCCAACAGGACACGAAATAAACAACAATTTTGAAAACCACTCTTGGTTGTGACACGTTAGTCACCTTGACCTGTCTTACGTAAAATTAAACAGGGTTTTCTTGGTGGAAAAAGAGGCAATGCAAGTGGAGATTTTGGGTGCTGTACTTGTCTAGCATTTTATTTCAAAACTATGGGCATTATTAGGGGATCTGTCTGCCTAACCACTTCCACAGTCTGGCAAGACTTTCCATTATAGTAGTTGGAATACTGCTGTGGGGATTTGCACGCATTGAGATAGAAGGACATCAGTGAAGTCAGGCGCTGATGTTGGGTAATGTGTCTGGCTTGCTATCTGCATTCCCATTCATCCCAAAGGTGTTCAGTGGGGTTCAGGTTTGGCCTTTGTGGAAGTCAAGCCCTTCTGCATCAGCTCTTCCATTCTACTGAAAATGATTGTCTAAGATTATTTATTCAACTGTTATCATTGGGTGTAGAGGAAAAACCCAAAGCTTTTAATTAAGGGGTGTGCACATACCTTTAGCAATGTTGTGTATGTATCAAAAGAACTAATCGTTTCTTTCAGTTTAAATCTTTTTTTAACGGACAAAATATGTGAACTTTTTTTTTTTCTTTTTTTCTATACACTGTGCATATTTTTTTTCTTTTTTTTTGTGTGAAAAGATTTCAAACAACGAAATGTCATCATTCTGTTGGATGTTTCAGATGTTGTGTCTTTACCATTTCACTTAGTAAATAAAAGTAATAAAATAAAACTTAAAAGAAACTGTTAAAATCACCTATTCCCTAGTGGCATTGCTTGGTCCTTTCAACAGAATGAGCATTTGCATTATCTGGAAATTATATATATATATTATTCAGCAGGGATTATATTGATCACACACATAATTTCACATTGTTACAAAAAAGAAAAAAGAAAAAACTATTTCAAATAAACTGTCCTTTTTAATTAAAAACAAAAATGTATTATGGTTTCCGCAAAAAAGAAAAATAAATAAATAAATAAATGCAGCACAACACAGTAATTCACATAGTGACAAAAGTATTTTTTAACACTGAAAATATGAAAATTTTCTTGAGCAAATTAGCATAATAGAATGATTTCTGAAGAATCATATGACTCATGAGCATTTCCATGAAATTGATTATATAACGAAAAAGAAAACAACTAGTTCTTTTTTTAGCTTGTGTCTATATCGTGGCAGTGTGCTGTTCTTTCAATCTTTTGATCATGAACCAGCTCTAAAGTGTTTTTGGTCGTGCACATACCAATTCGTTATGCTCTACTGAACATCATGCACTGGTCATTTTCCCATATAACACGTAAACCGTACATTCCCTGTTGCTGGGTTCAGAGTCAGGCACCTGTTGTTAAACCAAAGTGATTTACGTACAGCTGTTCACTTTCAAGACAGAGCTAGCTCCCCCTGTCTGTATGTCAGTAACTGCATCATGTGGCTCTCCACGCTGCAGCCTGGCTTTTGAAACAGATCAAGTGCATATCATCCTTTGCTGTCTTGATTTATTTGTAGCTTAGCACACTATTTATGTAATGATATGCAAATGTGCCAAGATAAGGTCCCTTGACTTTGCCTGGATCTTGAACTTGACCTTGAGAGGATATTGCCCGCCAGCACAAGTCCCAAAAGGCTTAGGCCGAAGCCAGACAGCTGCCTTGTGCCTTCGAACTGAAGCTATCAAATGTAAACCACCAACTTGATCACTGTAGTTTCATTTCAACTTTTTAATGAGGACAAGTGATGCTGTTAAAGGGAAAGCTCACTGAAACATTCAGGCATAACCTGAATAACTGGACATGCTTTTCAATATATAGTGCTGCAATGATGCATATTTTATAGGCCAACCTGGAAGTTAACATAATCCTGGTTTTCTCAACACAAACCCAACAGGATTTTTCCATTTGCTTTTGCATTATTGCAGAAAAAAGGCCAACGTGACCAAAAGCTAACTGAACAATGTCACTGTCACATGACTCGAAACGTCATCACCATTAAGCCTACGACAACTCTTCCAGTCTTTATTTAAAAGCATTTTTGCTTAAAGTTTAAATTAGAATTATTTTTAAGAGCATGATTATAAAGATAACGAGGCTGTGAAAGCAGACTAGTGAGTTGAATTTACCTGTTTAGCATGATAATGTTTAATGTTCATAACACCTATTGTCCAGTTTAGCCACTTGTTAGCAACCGCCTTTTTGGAGGCAAGTAAAAGCTGTAAAGAAATCACAAGTATGTATTTTTATTGTCAAATAAAGCATGAAAATATCTATTGAGAATGAGGACTGGGGACTGTCAAGCTAAAAAAACAAATAAAAAACCCCCCATAAAAGTAGTCCATTTGACATTGTAAATCCAAGTCTACATTTTTTGAACAACATTCAGTATGTCTTTATTCACACAAGTCTTGACATCTGCACTAGCTCTGATTAGCATATTCATGAGAGAAATGAAAGTGTCCAATTTGTAAAGGATTTTTTTTTTCATGACTCATTTGATCAAAATTGGTCTGGATGATTCTAATCTGGTTCTTGTGTTGAACTCACTCAAAGATCCATCAGCAACATTTAACAACCCAATGAAGGGGACGATTACAAAGTAAAACTAGAAATTTGGTTTGTTCCTTACAGTTTTTTTTACCTTGTCTTTTAAAGTAATTTATAACACACAGGTATTCTACACCACTTAGCTTTTTTGTGTATGTCTGCTCTCTAGTCTTAAAGGGTTAGTTCACCCAAAAATGAAAATTCTGTCTTTAATTACTCACCCTCATGTCGTTCCAATACCGTAAGACCTCCGTTCATCTGCAGAACACAATATTTTTGAGGAAATCTGAGAGCTCTCTGACCCTGCATAGAACTCAAATCAACTGAAATGTTCAAGGCCCATAAGGCATAATAATTACTCACCCCTTATAGGCCTATAAGATAAGGGTGAGTAATTAATGACAGAGTTTTCATTTCGGGGCGAACTATCCCTTTAATTAACTTCCATTCTATACAAAAGTATTCAGGATATTCTTCGAAAATGCACTATGAACTAGACCAGCATTATTGTGTTGGAATCCCAGTGCTTCCTAGAGTTCAGGCATTCCTCCAGCGGGCTTAAGTCACCATTCACCTTATCCAGTTCCACTTCTGGCGCACCAGTAAATAGATAGGAGGCCATATTTAAATATAGACTACATAAATTACAGCAGTGAGTTCGTTAGGGGACCACAAGATACTGAGTCTCAGCTGTGTAGTCCGCTGTGAATCCGCCTGTGAATTCCTGTATTGCCTGAAGACACTATCATTGCCCATGAGGTACACAGATGATATAAGAAAAGCGGAGATGTTTGGGCGAAGGTGGCAGAGCAGAATGTTCCTTTAAAACATTCCCAAGTTTGTGATAGCTCACATCAAAATAAAAACATTTTATAAAATATTTAATGAAATATCTAGGATTGTATCTAGAAACATCAGTTTCTATTGGATCTATTGGAAGGTTTTACATAAACAAGGTTCTTTTGTACTTTTTAGGACATTTCTTAATAGTTTCACATTTAACTACTTTTATAGGACTCATAACAGAGGCATTATAGATCTCATACGCCCTCTGCTGGTGACTTAAATGCAATAAGTTCATTAAAAGACAGTTTGGATCATCATCGATGTATTGTAGTGCTGTGACATTTGGTCTGTCATCAAGCGAAACAGTTCATAGATGCACAAACTCAATACTCACTCACACAGATCTCAAATGAGAAGGATGTCTTTCCAAAGCATTTGACACTTGATTCGTGTGGACATTTAGCACATGGTTTAGTAGCGTTGGTGTGAATTCATAACCATATTAGACCCACTGCTGTGCCCTTGACGAAATCCTAGCACACAGAAAAACTTACTGGCAAAAAATAAATCAATAAAAACAGTCACAGATTAAATAAAAATGTTAAGCAGCACAACGGTTTTCAACATTGTTAATAATCAGAAATATTTATTGAGCAGCAAATCAGCATATTAGAAGGATTTCTGAAGGATCACGTGACATTGAAGACGAGTATTTTAAATTCCGAATATAATTTATAATATTACTGTTTTTACAGGTCTTAATCAAATAAATTTAGCCTTGGCAAACACAGATATTAACGCTCTTTCTCTGTATTACTCCTACGTTAATTAATTATCCATTTATATGAGAATGATTGCTTAAAATAGCTTTGAGATAGTGATAACAGTCAAGAGCTTGGCTCTTAGTTAGGTAGTGTACAACTGGCTAAATTTGCCATAAACACCGGTTTATTTCGCTGTGTTGAATTTCTGCTCGGGACAGCAGAAGGTCAGGTGTCTGGGCTGTGTGAAGCTGTGGAAGACGAACCAGTCCTCAAGGTGCTAAAACTCCCCTAGCAGCGCTTCTGGAAGCATCTGAGTGGAAAGATAAGGGCTGGAAACTGTACAAACACTAGAAACTGAACCATATTCAGCACACCGTCACATGATTTCACAGCGTGAATGCATAAACAAGCAGAAAATATAGAGAAGCATTTTAGTTATGAGGAACTTTCCTTATCCATTCCCCGTGTGTTTTGAATCATTACTGTATATGTATATGTTCTGAAATCAGACTTCACTTTTCTTCCTACCTATTTACATTCACGTTCGTTTACCAGCAAGAAACCATCCTTTAAAGGTAAAGTTCACTCAGAAATCAAAAAGTATATCCATTACTAATGCTGATCTCGCTGTAAACTTGTATGCACTTCTACTTTTTTGTCTGTGGAACACAAAAATAATGAGCTAGATCTGTCAGCCGCTTTGAAAATGTTGAAACTGGATGATTGATTTGATCCACTAGAGGGCAGTATCTGAACATGCGAATGAAATTCCCTCCTCAATTCTCTTAGTGCATGTTAAAATATGTATTGTAGGCCCTATTGATTCATGTGTATCATATCCATGACCTTATATCCTCTTTCTATCTTTGTTTACTTCTTTTAAAGTTCCTCATAGGCTAGTCTAACATGCAACATGCTTTACATTATGATTGCTGGCCAATGATGAATGAGTCCTAGAGAACATAGATCAACAGTTTCCCCTGTTGAAATGTGGAAATAAGCAAAGCCTCTCAACAAAATTGCTCATTGTTGAAGAGAAGGCCTGTGTGCCAGACTGCATTTCCCAAATACGTCACAAATTTAAAGACATCTTTAAGTTGAACATTTTAATAATACTTGGCCTTTTGTGTGTGATTTCAGTCTAAGATTTCATGATTCTCTCTGTGCCTGTTTTCCGTCTCTCACACAAACAGCATTGTCTCTCTGTGCCTATGGCCTCAGAAAGACCTCTTTTGATTGTGCCCACACTAACATTCTCTGGGCTGGTGAACCTCCCACTCTCTCAAACATGTGTGTAATGCTTGTCCAACTGTGTGAGATTTCATTCTGATCCCTAACTCTACCATATGAATTGAGTGGTGTCTCAGTGACAAAACAACGACTTCCATCTATAAAACCAAGCAAAACAAGTATCACTACATCACCATTACATCAAAACTGACATTTCTTATGTTTTCATGGAATATTGCAGTGCTTATTATAAAAGATGTATCAGAGCACCTAGTTTTTTATGTTAATACTTTATTTTAAGGTGTCCTTGTTACACATTATATATACTTATTAAAATGACAATAAATTATGCATTATACAGTACAAGTAGCTCAAACCTTAATCCTAACCCTGACCATATAGTAAGTACATGCAGTTAATGAATTAATAAATTACTCATGTACAGTACTTAAATGTATAATTACACTGTAAAAAGGGCACCTTAAAATAAAGTGTAATCTTTTTTATTACTGTGCCATTAAAATCTTCAATAAAAAACATTTGCAACATCATCTCTCCCCTCCATCAACCTTCCACTCACTTGAGAGAAGAATTCAATAAATTCCCGATGGATGAAATTAAGTACTTCCATACATTCGTTCACTTCAGAGAAGCCCTTTGACATACAGTCACAATAGACTTACAGTTACAATTTTCGTGTCATGTCCAAATTAACACTGGTGTATCATGCATTACTTTTTCAGTTTCTTTGCACTGCATAACCTGTGTTTTTTCTTATTAGTTTTAAAAATGTCTAATATTAATGCAGTATTACTTTACAAAGTGATCAGCTTCATGATGTCAAGGACAAAAGAAAAAATAACAAAATTAAAACAGTCTTGTACTTAAGGGGCATGAGTCATTTATATCGGCCAGGAAAATACCAATGCACTAAAAATGACTCACAACACCTTATTAAGTGCATAGCAATGACCTGGTAACCAACCACATTACTCTACCAATGTGGAGGCTACTTACATCATACACATTTTCTTTATATTTAAATTTGACATGAGATATTACTTAAACTTAGTTTAACCTTGTAAAGACCTCCTTCAGGAGGAAAAAACTCCACATCAGTTTCATTCAGAGGTCCAAACTTAGCAAGAATATGCCACAGCATATTCATAGGCCTATACAAAGTATAGATTTGTATAGAAGAGTTTTCATCAAAGTTTTGATTAAGGTGATAATTCTTATTTGTTTATCAAATGTGATACAGGAGGCTTTATAGGGTTGACTTTTAATATAGACACTGGGTGTCACTATGGACTTCTAAATGAGGGGAGGCAGTAAAGGGTGGGGGTGCATGTTGTTTGCATTCCCAGAGTTGAACAGGAAAACAGTCAGGAAGCTGTGCTGAGGCTCAAGCTAAGGGCTCAGCCAGGAAAAGGAGAGGCGGCAAGTGCTAAGAAGGACGCTGCCTCAGCCAACACCTCCACCATTGCATCTGATTCCACTCCAAAGCCAGGCCTAATGCCATATATGAATCATTCATGTAGATTCAAGCAGTCCTTTTTAATTCCTCTGTTTTTTTCTTGCATCATCCAAAACTCATGTTGCTGTTCCAAGGTACAGCTCATAGACAGCACAACAGTAATACTGTCTCAGAGTTTCCTTGATTCACTCAGGATTGCTGTCGCCAAGATGATTTTAAAGGGATCTTATAATGTTGCTAAAAGGAACATTATTTTGTGTATTTGGTGTAATGAAATCTGTTTATGCCATAGACAGTAAAAGAAATGGACACAGCGACCCCATTGGAATCAACGTAGAAAAATGAAGTCAATTAGAAGCACGCACTTCCTGGGGGTCGGGCGTACTGCGCAGACTCAAACTGAGCTTGATGTCAGATACAAGGTAATGGAGCCTTTTATACATTTTCGTGTTTCTTTAGAAATAATGAATGGACAAATGGAGTCTTCTCAGATGTAAAGTTATTCGCTGTAAAAGTGACGCCAAAATGAATGGCAGTCAATGGGATGCTAACAGCAGGTGGGGGTCCGCTAGCCAATGGCAGCGCCCAGGGGTGCTTCAAAAAAATACGACACCCTGCTCCCCTGGTTTATGCAGTTTAAAGTAAAAAAAAAAAAAAACATTATTGTTGCTCCTCTATGCCCCATCCTTTCTGAAACGCATCGATTTTTACAAAGTTCAACGTTCTGAAAAGCGAGGTGTATGCTGATTGGCCAGCTATCCAGTACGTTGTGATTGGCTGAATGTCTCAAGCGTGTTACAGAAATGCTACTCTCCTCACCATACTGTGATGCAGTAAACCTAAACGAAGCAGTTGTTGCATTCAGTGGGGACATAATTACTGATTATAATGACTTAAACTGTCTTTTTACACGTTTCATTGCGTATCGCGGCATGTTAACATAAAACCATGTCTGCAGTTGTGATCGGAGAAACAACAAACAACAAGGACTACTCTTACACTGCTCAAAACTCGCGTTTGAATAATCAGTGGCAAATTCTTCAAATATGTAAATGTGCTTACAGGCTGTGAGTCAGAAGTGCCAGACTGTCCTTGCAAAGTTGGAATTGCCCCACTTTATAGAAACAGCCATTGTGCACTGTATTTGTAACATTGTAGGCTACTGGTTCAGGAACCCGGGTTTCCAGCATGGGAGGCAGAGGCATTAGCAAGGAATGGAATAGTTGAAAGGATCTGAATGTTTGGGTTGAACTGTTCTGGAACAGTGTTGTAAATAAAGCTTATCCACTGATTTCTAGTTGTGTCCTCTTTTGGAAAACCAAACAAAGTAGTTTAGCTTTCACAATGAAACACACAACAGTGTGGAGTGTCCACAACAATGGTGGCGGCAGCAACAAAACTACCGTGAGAATCAAAGTTACACCTTCTTTCTGTGTGTGAACATTTGGGTGGCGTTATGCAAATCTTCCCTCATCGTGACATAGATATGTGGGGGGCGTGTTTGGCAGTTTGGGAATGAGTGGTTGACTCTTAACTTTGATAAAGAATATCTCTTTGGATTTGAGCCTTTAGTCTTTGCAGCTTTACAGATCTTCTTTATGCACCAAGAGCTTGTAACACTCCAATGAAAAAGGAAAAATTTTAATTATATCATATGACCCCTTTAATAGTGAAAGAAGAAATGAGGGAGGGATGGGGAACTTATTCAATGTCTTTGTGTTTCATATGGGACTTTTATTTTCATGTATAAATTAAAGTCACACTGAATTCCAAAAAGTTTTAGCCTTATATACACTCAGAAGCACTCCCCCAGGCATCAAGACATCAGATGTCTTGAAATGAAACATCATGTACTGCTCATTCTGATGTAACTTACCAATGTAGAGGTGACAAACCACTCCATGTCTAAATCAGACTGGCTGCAGAGATCATGGAGATCATGCAAACGGAAAAACATGTGGCAGCCAATCAGAAACCACAGAACTTCCTTCTCGCTCCAGAGTACCTAACGCCCACATGGTTCCAGTGTGACGGCTGCCATTTAAATCCGTCCATCTGCCTCTTTCACTGTCGTCATTATTACTTTTTAAATTCACCATCATCTCTCATGTTTTTCATGTCTCACACTTTGACTAATAACATTGTCAATAATACATCACCAGTGGCAGGAACGGGTGATTTTTTGGAGATTTTTCACTTTGTCAATTATAAAGGAACGTACTTAATGTTGTCTAATGTCTAATTTCTGATATTAGTAAACATCTTTTTTTTTTTTTTACCTTATATGACCTTATGCTCTTTCGATTTATACTGTATATGTATATATCCTGACTCAGAAGTCACTTATGTATATTTGTCTCTTATTAATAATGTATAACCCACATGTTTTTTTTTATATATATTTTTTTTAGTGTCATATGATCATACAGGCTGCATTTATTTGATCAAAATACTGTTAAAACAATAATATTGGGAAACATTTATAACATTTATAATAACTGATATCTATTTTAAAGTACCCCTATTATAGGTGATGAAAGTTTCATATTTTGGTTTTGGGAGTCCCCAACAGCAGTTGACATGTATGCAAGGTCAAAAAACACTTTCATTGTCTTATAATATGCATTTTTAAATTCCTTGCTCAACGACTCCAAAATAATTCGCTCAACAATTCATTTTTCCAAACCCCTCCTTTGTGTGACGCTAATCTGCGGTGACTGGTCTTATTTTCATTTCATCATGCCTGATAGAGCAGCATTTGTGAGCCAGAGCTGCTTTGTGTACAGCGTTACCGGGAAAACCGCTATTTTTACGTCCCAAAAGCTGCACCTAGTGGCAAAGAATGAATTCGCATTTTCATTCAGACCAATGCGAAAAGACCTATACAGGTCTTTTAGACTCTGATTAGGCCAAAGAAGCTTCTGTGCTAGTCTACTGCAGTCAATGCTGAAATTTTCTAAATTATAAAGTTTGAGCAAATCTTCAACTGCTTGTCAACTGCAGATAAAAAATGTGAAATGTGAAATCCCTTAACACGAACATTCAAAAAGCAGTCAACAAACATTTGACGTTTTTTGTATATTAATTTCTGATTTCTCTTATGTTACTGATTGCCTGATTGAAGCATCTGTTCATTAAGACTGGCTGACAGTGAGAGTTCAGTCAGAAAGAGAGAGAGAGCAGTGTGATTACCAGCAGCTGGTCAGGATGACCTACTTCATCTGGAATTTACACTGGAAAACAGACAGGAACGACGTACAGTATCTCCAAGTTCCATGCTCTCTTCCTCTCGGTCTTGGAATGCAAGGATGGCTGGGTCTCTTGGAAAACCCTGATGAATCGACATCCGCACCTCATGATAAACATGCTCACCCGTGTTACAGAATGGACCTGCAGAGGCAAGCTGTTCAAACATACACACAAACACAACAACAACAGCAACATTCAGTTACTGAGACCTGGCTGGAAAATGTGTTCCACTTGTGCTCCAATGTTTTTCGTTCAATGGTAGTAGTGATACAAAGCACAAAAATCTCTCAGTGTATAGTTCTAAAATCCATTTGTGCAAGGAAAGGCCATTATTTAAATATCCTTTCTTATGTTTTACAGTGTACCTTAGTTTTGGCACACACCTTTCGTTTGAATGTTAAGATGGAAAGTTTTCACTACTAATGCATTTGCTTATTTCTTTTAATAAGTAAGGAGAGACACTACTATTCATTTTGCAGAAACAGACGTGCACATATACACAATATCTTCTCTCTGATCTCAGTGGGATGATATGTGTCTTTGATCTCTCTCTGATCTGATCTCAGAAAAAAAATGGGACACAACAGAGTCACCAAAATAAACCCTGCTCATGTGCAAAGCCTAACAGTATGTTATGACTTTTGAGGCCTTTCTATGGTATTTAATTTTGTTTTTAAAATTATGTTTGAAAATCTGATAATAACCCCAAAACTGTTCTGTTTACACTGAAAGCAACTAAATTTGCAGTTCTGAACAAGTTTTTGAACTGACCTCTTGCTTCAAAACAAAAACATCAGCAACATGTACTTTTGTGCATTCGTTGAGGAAATGTTTAGTCATTTTATAAAAATGAACTTATCAGTGCTGGTTATGGCAAATAGCCTCACCAGCTTCCTGCAACAACCTGCTTTCCCTTCCTGCCTGTTTCTTTTGGGACTTTCTATAAAAATCTTTAGGAATTGTAGCAAAATTCCCTTTTTCAGTCTATGTGCCCAAGTGTTGATACACATATTTTCCACATAATTGGCCAGATAATTATTATACAACTACTGGTCAGAGATGGCTTTCCTGTCTCGAAGGCTTTCGTGGAAATTGACCTTAAAATTACATTGGCAATCAATGTAATCTTTTAACCAGGAGCACACCGATTTACCAGCCCCAGACAAACATTTGCTATAAGATGAGAGGTAAAACGGTTGTAATGGCAGGCAGATGGTGTCCACTTGAGAACTGACGTCTTTTCTGAAAACCACTATCAAAGGTTCTGTCATCATAAAACCGTTGAAAATGTGGAACTATCTCTGTGGCCGAAAAACAGGATGGAGTGTAATTAAGATAGTCTTCTGTTTAAATGCCTCACAACGGCCTCCATATCCTGGTTTCAGATATTCCACCTGCCCACACACACACACACACAATCCTAATAATTGTACTGGCTCACAGCCACATGATTTAATGTGAATTGAAGAGTTTCCCATTTTGTTACCAGGTCGCTCTTAACTCACCCCACTGAGATCAGCTGAAACACAGCTGTCTATACTACTCCAGTTCTTAATCTCTGCTATCAACAGACACGTTATAGTATGGCTGACTCTTTTGTTTAACTATTCCATAATGTTTATTAATGAACATTAATGTACCTGTTACAGTTGCACTAAAATGCATGTGTACTGTATATGTTGGGAACTGAATGCTTGCTAAGTGTATGAGGATTATTGTCAATCATTAAATAAAGTACATCACCTAAAATTTTAAAAACACAACATAATTATCTATTAATTAGTCAACAAATGGTGTATTCTTTATTGGCATAAAAAACAAAGCTACACAGATGCTTGTTTCCAGTGTGTGCACTTGATATGAGGCCATTATTTACTCACCTGCCACGGCAGGCAACGTCATATTAAACCCTGTAAACAGAAGGAATATTGTCTCAACTAGGCAATAAACTGGAAGTACTACTACCTCAGTGTGTGTGAATGGAAATAGTGAGTCGGTTCAGAACTTGGATAGTGGTTAGAAAAGCACTTTATGTTGTTTCTAAATCTGTCAAGCATGTTAGAGACCTTCAACATCATTTCCTTTAGAGATTAATAAGCTCAATGCGTTTCACAGACAAACACACGCTCACTTTTTCAGACTGATAATGCATTGTTTAGTATAATAACAATACATTTTTACATAAAATGTAACGAAAGTGACACTTGCCTTTTTCTCAAACCGGCCCCCCATATGTTTTGTTTGTATTGAAAAATCATTTATTAAACTGCATTAAATTATATTGCATTCCACTATAGATTTAAAAGCAAAAGATCCAACTAAAGGATCATCTTAGGTTAAGGTTAAAAGAAATTCCAATGGTATTGTTGGTAATTATTGTTGTAGAAAAAGAAAAAGAATTGAGTGATGCATTAACATTTATAGTTTCATTCAGGGAACTTTTCAGATGGAACAGGGATTTTACTTTGATTTCAATCTCGAAACATGTAAATAATGTCCGGTGAATCCCCTTCAAATGGGACTAAAAGATTACACAAAAACTTTTCTTTCTCTGGAAAGAGTTGTACAGTCTTTCTTTTCACCAGACAGCATTGCATTGTGATGCATTTCCTGCCCGATCTCTCTACCACATCCTGTCTACACATGTGACTTAAATCTGCACTCTCTCACAACCATGCTAACACTCTGTGATCATGCCAAGATGCCACATACCTCAATCCATTCAACTTCCTTAGCAACATGCACCGAAACTATTAATACCCCAGTGACATAAAATGTAATTTAGTTTCACCAGAATAATATAATGCATAGAGGAAGCTCGACTCATTTCGGCCTCTTCTTCTTCCTCAAGTTATTATATAACAAACTCTAATGAAAAACAAGCACAGAAACTGTTTTGTGTGAGGCTTGGAAACACAGAATTAGGGATGCAGTCAGAGCTCAGAAAACAGGAATATAGCATTGGCGCAGTCTCTCGAGTTTTGCATGTCAGTTGTAAAGTCTGGGGACAAAAGTCTTGTGCATGAACAGAACTGATTTTCTCCAAAACACTGTCTTTGTTAAGTCAAATATATGTTGTCATTGCTGTCGGTGCAGGCCTAAGCCAAGATGACGTTTGGCACTGTATACTGACTCCGTTTTAGCAACCACAAACTCTGCAAACTGCTCTGCAGTGTAAAATAGATTTTCTGCAGACATGTGGCCTCATTTATTAATGACATATAATATGCATATGTGCACAGACTTTTGTTTTCGTGCACAATTTCCACCGGAATCACAACAGGTGCCTACGCACACACATTTGCTCATGCCCTCGATCGTCCAATGTTGATGGTGAGCTCTAAATGAGGGGGCGCGTGCCTGCAGGCATAGGATTTTGCATAGAACACGCCCAAACATCTCCTTAAAGGGGGGGTGAAATGCTCGTTTTCACTCAATATCCTGTTAATCTTGAGTACCTATAGAGTAGTACTGCATCCTTCATAACTCCAAAAAGTCTTTAGTTTTATTATATTCATAAGAGAAAGATAGTCTGTACCGATTTTTCCCGGAAAAACACGACCGGCTGGAGGCGTGATGTGTGGGTGGAGCTAAAGAACCACGAGCGCCAGTAGGCTTTTGCGTTGAGAGCATGTGGAAACTGTGATATTACCGTGAGGGAAAAACCATCGTCCAGAATCAGATCCAGAGGCTGAAACTGAACGAGAGCAGCAGCAGCAACGACTCGCTCCGAGCGGGGCTCGAACCCGGGTCTCCGATGGGAGGTGGACGCACTAACAAGGAGGCAGAGATATTTTAAGCAGTTTTACTCACCGCCTGCGGTTCCAACACACGATCGTGACCCTTTTTCGTTGGGACTGCATTATCCTTAAGAAATAAACGATACGCAAATCCGTCGTCAAACTGGGCCTTGTTTGTAAAACAAGCATTTTCGAAATGCAGGGAACAAACACAAACACTTGCACAACTCCGTTGATGCTCTGTAAAATAAACTCCATCCACTGGTCCCTTAATGCTGTTTTTTCTTTGGTAATCTGTGCAGGGTTGTCTTGCCCTGGCAACCAAAACCACACTTCTTTTGTGACATTTCGCGATGCTCTCGCTCTGATCAGTGATTGTCTGTGCACGGCCTCTCTCTGCTCTGCTATACGGGAGCGCGCGCTCTTCCGGGAGAAGTGCCCTTAAGACCCATATAAGGAAATTCCGCTCCATCTAACGTCACACAGAGCCATACTCGAAAAAAACTTTCCGAAACTTGTGACAAACCGGAAGGAGTATTTTTGGAACAGAAATACTCCTTCAAACGTACAACTTAATTTTTGAAACTTTGTCCATGTTTAGCATGGGAATCCAACTCTTTAACAGTGTAAAAAACTTCACCCCCCCTTTAAGGGCTTTCCGCACAACTCCGTCGGCCACTCTCAGGCTTGTTTTCGCTCACGTTAAATTAAGTTCATTTCTAAATGTGTTTTAAACCCGAATTAGAATTCTAAAAACGTTCGCTCACAAATTTTTCGCAAATACGTGCGTACGCCCGATAGCCTACATTAACACGCAAAACCCATTTATATTTCCATCCAAAGTTACGAATTAAACTTATGCGCATAATGGCACTATTTCCATCTATAAAGTTGAAGAGAACAAAATCGTCACTTCCTAATTAACTTAAGCGAAATATTGTGAAGAAAAAAATTATTTGCTTCAGCAGGAGAAGGCACTATAGGCTACCGGTTTATAATAATTTTGAATGCAATAAAATACAGACGAAACGCGGCCACGCATCTTATTTTCGGAGTCTGCTGTTTGAGCGATACCGTGTGCTAATTTGCTCAAGCATTTTAGAATGACAAAACTATCATTTCAGATGGTGTGCAATGAGATCTGACCGTTAGTTGGTCCAGGTCATGGTCCAGGTAGGCCTATGCTGTCCCATCACAAAATCACGTCTTTTTTGATGAGCAAAATGCATTCGGTAAAAGTTTTTCCAGTTCATGCATGTTTCTTTTTTGGATAAGAAATTTAACCTATAGTCAGTTAAGCACATATGTTTTTTATGCGCATCTTGGTGTTTCCATTCAGCTTCTTAAAAATAGGTGGTGGATGCAGAACACCTGCGCATGCGCAGAACTGACGAGGGGACGGCTGAGGGGACGAAGGGTAATGACATAGTACTAAGTAAAAGTGTAAAAAACAAACAAACAAACAACAACAAAAACTGAAAACCGTTTGCTGTCCATTCACGTATTTGTCCAGTGTAAAGTAGTACATGGATAGGCAACGTCGGTCCTGGAGTGCCGATGTCCTGCAGAGTGTAGCTCGAACCTTGAAAAAACAAACAAATAAACAAAAAACATTCACCTGCCTGTAGCCCTAGTAATTCTGAAGACCTGAATTGGTCTGTGTTTGATTAGGGTTGGAGCTAAACTCTTAAGGACAGCAGAACTCCAGGACCGACGTTGCCTATCCTTGCTATAGTAGCATCATATTAATGCTAGAAAACCTATGCATTTGGCAACTATATATTTTTAAATAAACCATTATATTTTATAATTAAAATCTACTTCACCCTCATCTTGGGTGAGGGGGCGACTCCCCCTGTGGCGCTGGCCCTGTGTGGATGGAAACATATCATCATGATATGCTAGATTGTGGGTGGTTGGTTCAGCATTGCAAAATAATGTGGTTGTTAAAGTGCTATAAATGGTTTTCAGCATGTCCTTTTGCTTTTGTTGAGCGGTTGCTTAGTGGGCCAAGAAAAGGAGTCAGCTCTCAAGTCTTTGACATTGATATTCTGGACAGAAATGCTTAAAGTTGCTTCTTTGATGCAAATACTCCATGCATTTGAAGTATCAGTCCTTTTTAGAAATCAATCAAGTAATTGCATGCTAAGTTTAGTGTAGTGTAGCTCAAACCACAGTAAACTTACACATGAGCTCAACTGCAAAAATTTCACAGGGTAAAACAGGTCTATAACATTTTCACCTTCACACAAAACTCCCAATCACCTGTGAAATTTTGCCAAACAACAGTAAATGTGACTGAACCCAGTGTTGGGGTAACGCATTACAAGTAACGTGAGTTATGTGATCAGAGTGCTAAAGTAACTCAAAAGTAACCTAACGCATTACTTTCCATATAAAGTAACTCATTAACATAATTTGTTACTTTTATTTTTTTTGGGATTAACACAATATTGTAATACATTACTTTTAAAAGTAACTTGCCCCAACACTGACTGCACCTTAAGAGCAATAATTATACCCTTACGAAAATTAACCATGGTTTTCCTACAAATAAAACCAGGAAACCATGGCTGCCTTAGTTAAACTATGGCAACCACAAATTAACCATGTTTTTGCTACACTAACCGTAGTTGAACTATGGTATTTGTGGTAAAACTGACAATACAAATGGTAATACACCAAAAAAACATGGTCACTACACTTCTATTATAATAAAACCATGGTTAATTTTGGTAAGGGTAGTAATGCTTACTTTAGTAAACATCATTAATAGAATATAAATATGCATATTAACAAACTTGAGTGCCCCATCTCTACCAAGCTCCCATCTCTCCTGCCATGCTAATTGCACTAATTCTACTGTTGGCCCATTGTTTTGCCCAAGCATTAAAAGGCCCATTCATGTTTTTTTCTTTGGGTCCTCTTGTCTCCTAACTAATTATGCATTCAGACTTCTTTCTTTTCAAACTATCGTCATGGCATGAAACGACTTCAGCCTTCGAAAACTGCTACAAAACCCAATTATGTCTTCAGCTGACAAGTTACACACACACCCGTCTCCGTAACCGAAGACAAAACAATAGCTAATCAAGACACAGGGAACTATGCAGTACTGACACCAGCGACCATCCAAAGAGTTTCTGACGTAACGGGCACCGGCTGTGAAGGCAGACAAAAGGGAAACGACGTAGAGAGAGCAAGAGAAAATAGAGGGGGGAGTACTTAGTGACCTAGAAGGTCAGGCTGTACACTGGGGTGATGATGCGGTTTGTGTCTTGTCAAAGCACCATGGGGGAATGTGTTTGTGTGTGGAGGCAGAGGGCAAGGGTTCAGCTCTGACCTAAAGGAAGAGAATCGAAGCTTGTGGCCTGGAATCCTGGGGTCACTCTTTAGATGCACATTCCGATGCATATTCCTAACAGCAATCCGCACATTCCCTACAATGAATTGGTTTGACATCACTGAAGGTCTCTCAGAGTCCAGCATTAGAAGAATACAACCAGTCCCTTCTTACTACAATACACACAGTCTCTGCCCCATAGGACCATGTTGTTTTTGAGGTTAGGAAAGCACATTAGGGTGTAGTCTTTTGTATGAGCTGCCGGTATCATAAGTGCAAAGAAAAATATTTTGGAAAGAAATCAAAAGACATCTGCACAATAAAAGCACTTGTGCTCAAATGGCAGGGAGTTTAGTCTGAAGTGGACTTTAGGGAAAATAACCCTAATGTATGAGTGTATGTATTCAGCATATAAAAAAAATAAAATAAAAAAAAGAGGAATTATGAGGGGAAAAATACCATCCTTTTATTTTCAATCGACATTTTCATCCAAAAAAAAAAAAAAAAAAAAAAAGTTATTTACACATGCATGCCAAAAAGGTACTTATTAAATATCCTTCAGGACCAAAGTATTTTCAGATATGACCTTCAAATATTATCAAATAATAATAAAAATAATCCTTCATTTTGTACATCTTCAATTAACAAAATTACAAAAATGAATAGAAAAAAAAAAACGATCACAGAAAATAAACATTAAATAAATAACTTAAACATTAACAAAATATGTACAAACATTTGCTTCCTGATTTAGGTGCAAAATGTGCACCAGGACATAAAGTTAGACAGAGTTTAATAAACTAGTTAAACGAGTTGACAAAGTGATTAATCCACATTTTTGGATCTGGTTAATGGTTATATTATTTTTTATGGAATTTTCAACAATATTCCAGCAACCAACAGAAATCCACATCTACTTCTCAGCATTTTAGATGAATCTGAATACTTCAAGTCTAAAACTAATATTTAAAGTCTAAAACTAATATTTAAAGTCGCCCAACCAATCTTTAGCTAATGATTTGTATTCAGATTCTTTTGGCACACTTTAATTTATTACCAACTTGACCAAACAGGCTTTTAATTTTTCTCAGAAAACAAGATGAAAACACTGTTTTATCATCACTGGATTCTTTGGTTTATCTTGGCATCCGCTTTTGGTCTTCAGTTTCCTTTTTGCTCCTTTTAAACAGGGAGTCTTTGAATTCTCAGTTCGCTTTTGTTTCTCACAGTTTGCTTTCCTCCTCTTCCAGGGGTCGGTTTAGTCCGGGAATGAATTTCAACAGACTCCGCCTAAAGCTCTTCTGTTTGGGTTTGGGCTTGCGCTGCAGTGTGCTGAACCCTCCGCACTGCTGTTTCTCTCCGTTAGGCACCGAGGATGACGACGGCAGGGCCCTCATGTAACTGCGTGTGCTGGCGCTGCGGGTCAAGGTGGTCTTGGCAGTAGCGAAGAGCTCGCTGGCGGGTCGGATGAGGCGTGGACGGCTGTTTTGAGTCTTCTCTTGGTTTGAGTCGAGCTCGTCGTTGCTGGCGTTGTTGGAACACTCCCCCTGGAAGATGCAGGTTTGGTAGAGTGGGTCATCCTCAGTTGTGGCGGCACTTAGATGGCTGACGCTGCTACTCGTGCTCCCGGTGCCACATAATGCACGCATGGCCGCGGGGCTTGGAGCTCCCAGACTCCCGTATAAACCGGCTGACTCCAGAGACTCATACACAGCCACATCACTCATGACGATGCCTGTGGGATTGAAAACAGATTGCCAAATTAACCTCTGGAAAGGTTTTAAAGGAAAATTACTCCCCATTTTTTTATGCCAAAAATCATTAGGATATTAAGTAAAGATCATTCTCCATGAAGATATTTTTTTTATTCAATTTCCTATGTTAATATTATATATATATATATATATATATATATATATATATATATATTTTTTTTTTTTTTTTTTTTTTTCTCAATATTTATATTTTTTGCACTCTCAGATTACAGATTTTCAATTAGTTTGGCTATATATCTTGGCCAAATAATGTCCTTTCCTAGC
This sequence comes from Carassius auratus, assembly GCF_003368295.1. NCBI lineage: Eukaryota > Metazoa > Chordata > Actinopteri > Cypriniformes > Cyprinidae > Carassius > Carassius auratus. The sequence continues at coordinate 13,639,280 of NC_039265.1, read as the reverse complement.
AAACAATACATCAATGGAAAGCTTATTTATTCAGCTTTCAGATGGCCCTTACAACTGGTTTCACAGTCCAAGGTCACATATTCTTTTCTTCATTTACCACTCTTGAATTCGTCTATCACAACTTTTTGCAAACAGGAAGTGTTTTGTGTGATAAAAATACATGCAGAAGTGTGCAACTGTCAGGCTGCCAACTTTTAAACATTCCTGAAACAAGCTCATTCAAAGGCCTGGTGTAGTAAAGATGGCTATCATGTGCTAAAAACTCACCATGCACAAGCCGCTGCTCCTGCACCATTAGAGATCTATATTCATCCCATTTCTCATGCAAGGTTTGCTGGAGAGACAAAAAGACACAGTAAGACTCATTTCACGTGTCATTCTACTCATCTGTTCATTTACTTTTTCCCATCATCATCATCATAGAGAAGAGGGAAGTGTGTGGTCAGGGAGGTCAGACAGTTCTCAAGTTCTCTATTGCCACTTCTCCTATCAAACTCATTGCAGTGTCCTTTGTTGTGTGGGTAAATTTTTTATCAACTTAAATCAACCTAGCATGATGAAAAGAACAAAAAGTTGCTTGGTCAGGATACTAATAAACAATTTTTGTATCTATTCTGGTATCTTCTGTTTTTATCCATTTTACTGAATCGCACAATAAAAAGGGATGCACCTATTTTACAATAAACAGATAGCAAAAAGCAGATTATTTTTATGTTATGGCAGACAACAGCTAAATTGACAGCATTAACATTTTATACCATTTCGTCTAAAATGAAAACTAAAACAAACTAAAATATATCGTTTTAAATTCTACAATGAAGTTTAGGCATCACAGCATTATAAGGATATTAATTTTAAGGTTTGCAAAAAATTTAATTTAGCAGTGTTGTTATTTAATTATATACAAACTATATATTTGTAGCAATAGCCAACAATGCACCGTATGGGTTAAAATGATACATTTTTCTTTTATGCCAATATATTCGTTATGTTTCACGAAGACATTTTGTAAATTTCCTACTGTAACTATATAAAAACAGAATTTTGGATAAGTAATATGCATTAAGCCTTTGTGCCAAAACGTATCTCTCAAATACCACAGAAGTGACAACCAAAACGAAACTTTTAACTTTATGGCCTAGGCATCTTCTTTCACATATGAGAATGTCATAAGGAAGGTAAAAATGTGCCTTGCTTCGTTTCGGACGGCGCTATGTCAGCTGTATGTGGTATGTGAGGATTAAGACTGGCCTGTCACTGGAGCAGGTGGGTTTGTGAGAGGAAACAGTCGTGTTCGGCGCTAGTGCTCATGTTCCAGCTGGGCTAACATTACAACGCTTGTAAACGTTTCCGTATGCTTGATTCGAACATGTTGTGTACATGTAGTCCGAGAGATTTACCTTTAGATACTGCAGTCGGGCTTCCAATTCTGCTTTTCGTATCGAGTCACTATAGACGGTTTCTAGACTAGACACAGGAACAAAACAAAGTCACTTCATATTGTGCGGTATTACAATTCAAAGCCTCAATCTATTAAACACAGCAATTTAACAAAGTCAAAGAGCTCTTTAAAACAGACTTAAGACCACAACGTGTCTGAATAGGAGCTTAGTGGTAATCTAAAACTCCCCTTCCCCCAAATGTATATCATTTCAGGACCGTCATTGGTGATCTGGATATGAAGTGGGAACCTCTTTTTAATGGGCTGCCGTAAACTTTCTCATTTACAGCATAACCCCACGCTTAAAAGTGGAAATTACTGGGTTAAAAGCCGTGGGGAGGGAAGGCATGAACTTCTTTGCATTCATGTGGTTCACATCACCAGTCTCAACACTTTATAAATGGAGGTTCATTTTCACTGGCCTTTTATCTTTTATTAAACAGGAAATAAAAGGGGGAAGGAGAGTGTGGTTCCAATCAAGTGATAGCAGATCTAATTTATCAAGCTAATCAAAAAAAAAGACCACATGTACACTTGGAACAATTTAGTTTTAATTTTAACTTTTAAAGCTTATAATTCTACTTTGAGGAAAGAGTGACATTTTGGCTTATTTAGAAAACCAGACATGGTAGAACAGCAAGTATCTACATACCTAATGCTGTTGCCTGATGATTTAATGAGCTGGACGATTTCTTTATGACGAAAGCCTTCCACAGAAGTGTCATTCACGCTGGCAATCGTGTCTCCTACAAATCCAAGAAAAAGAGAGTGTTAAACTGAGAATAGATCTGACTGGAAATTGTATAAGCAACATTTTGTGTCATTTACTGCATTTTGAAACCGGACCCATTTTCTTCCAAGGAGCACAAAAGGAAACTTTTTCAGTGATCACATTCAATTTCATTCTGTTCGTCACAGAAACCTTTTAAACAGCTTCTGAACAGTTGAAATATGATGCACTAACTGCATTGACTACTTTTATGGTGCTTGTTTGGACCTTTTTTGAGCTTGGCATCCACTATCCACTTTCACCATACAGAAAAGAGCAGCGTGAACATTCTGCTAAACATGTTATACAGGTTTAACCATGAATGAACATGAAAAGTGATGGAACAACTTTTTCTCTCCATTATAAGACTCAACTTGGAGGATTTTGGGAAGACATTTCACTAAAGTGTTTTGGGACACTTCTGCTGTAGAGGAGCTGGACTGCGCACATCAATATGTAATGAAAATTCCTTTTCTCCTTGGAGAGATTTGGGTTTTCTTGTCTAAGAACGATGAGGTCATGTGTTTTTGAGAGATAGGCCAAAGACGACAATAGCGCAAAGCATGCAGGGAATGCAGGAAGCGAAACCAACTCCGAGTAGGAGTTCCTCTTTACCGCTGATCTGACATCAGTTTATCTAGGAGCTGTAGTTGTTATATTCTGGACTTTGGAGAAGATCAACTGATCTCAGAACAGAGAAACTGGTATTTTAGATGCAGGACTGTCTATTCTTTTTGAAATTGTAGAAAAGAATGCAGATTCTGCATATAAAAAAATATATGCCAAGTGGTAAGAATTCATAGAAGCCTGAATAGGGCATTATAGGACAATGACAGATGCATTTTTAGGAAAGCATTTGTTCTACAAGTTTCTACAAGGACAAAAACTAGTAGAAAATGCTCATTCAAAATTTGTGGTCAGTAAGTTTTGTTTTTGAAAGAAAATAATAATACAATTTTGAGCAAAGAATTAAAATGAACAACAATTGTCAAAATTAAAGAGAACAAACTGTTAGATTCTAAAACAGAAAATAGTTATTTTAAAATGTTATTTTACTGTATTTTGATCAAATAAATGCAGCCTTGGTGAGCATAAGCAACTTCTTTCAAAACAAATTATTATTATTACTTTTTTTTAGATATTCACAAGGGAACCCTTGGCTCAAAATTATCTTCTAGATTTTTAAATCTTAATGTAACAGCTCCTTTTCATTTATACCAAGTAAAATAATTGTCTCAAGTACAGCAAGAATTTGCTAAAACAAAAAGGAAACAATGTTCAGAAAAAAACCCCCACTGTGTATAAATATGCAGCCCACAAAAAAAAAGCCACAGTGTGACTTGGCAGTATCCGGTTTTACAGTTTGAAAGAGTAAAAATCCATGTACAGTCTACGTGGGTGCTGCTCTGTGATATTTGCTCTTGCTTAAACAGCAGGGCTGCCACTCAACTTTCATTGTGTTGACAGATTGATGAGATATCCAAGTGAGAAAGCAAGCCTTCTAAAATATTACTCCTATTCACACAGACTCATTTTAATACAAAACATGATATTCAAGAGCTAGATGAAGGAAACTGATATTTAGGTTTTAAAATGCAGTTACACACTCCCTGTGACCCTAAGGACCACTCTGAATATTCTAGCCTCTGTGTCAAATGCCGGAATTACTGAGCAAACATAAAGGGTGGTGTTAATGTGAGCAAACTTACCGACTTTAAGGCCTGCAAGTTGGGCAGCACTGTCTTCGTGGACTTTGCAAATAAAGGTGCACATCTCCACGGAGTTCTCACTCTGGTGATGCAGCCCATATGTCTGTAGACAAACAATAAAAAAAAAAAAAAAAACGACTGTAAACAAAGATGTCTCGTCTGCAAGGGTTACATTATTTATAGATCTGTCACCAGATTATACTAAAGTAAACAAAATGAGTCATACGCTCGCAAGGTGTGCCGTTTTCTTGTAAGCTGTGGCTTATTGTTCGACGTAGCATTGCTAAATTGGGTCTAAAAGTGTTTCCACAGTGGATTAACAGCATAATGTGCTCAATGATTAGAATGTTGACTTCACAAAGACTGACTTACAGACTCAATGGCTTAAAGGATGCTGAACGTGAGGGATGGCTCCAGGTGGTTTACTCGCATGCAAACATCCTTGATAAACAAGCCACACCGAAACTGGGCCATTTTTGTTGTCGTTTCGACGTTTGAACTGTAAATGCAGTTCATCACCACTAAACCACACAAAGCCATCTGGATGAGGCACGCAAAAATGTGTGGCCATTCAGCAGTTTACATTTTCGCACCATTTCGGAGTGCTAGCAACAGCTACAGCCAGTTTACTTGGCGTCAAAACCAATTTGACTTCTGTAATGTGGCGGTTTTCAAATAAAAACAATATTCAGTTATTCAATTTAGTCAAAATATTATGTTTGTCAGAAGCAGATTACATTTAATGTATTATTTTATACAAGCTGGATGGATGGATGGATAATATCATACAGTATCAGTAACTCTACACGGGACAAGCGGTTTGCAAAATGGATAGATAATATAATAGATTACATTATAGGACTGAATCATGGATGATGGGTTATATAATACAGTGAAGATTAATACAAAATATCAGCTACTCTATACAAGCAGTTTGCAATATGGGTGGATAATATTACATTTAAATAGTCAATTAGGTAAATGAAAAGTAATTTTCATAGTAGCAATAAAAGCAAATCTCGTCAGTAAAATCCTGTGCAGTTTCTCCACTTCACAATAAAACAACTCAAGTCAGCTGAAAGACTAGCAAATGGACTTCTGTGTAAACTGCTACGGATATAAAGAAGCTAGAACTAATCATAGTGGTTTAAGAGATTTCAGACAGTAAATTCTACGAGTTAAAAACACCGTGCACTTCTACACAGCAAGAGAAGTTTAAAACAGAACAGGAAGACACTTCGTGAGACAGTCAAAATGCAAAACATCAGCTTCGGTTTCCATTCTAAATGTAATCAGTAGCTCATGTCGAAACGCACATGCTGATGATATACTAAAGCCATTTGCATGCTGGTGCCTTATCAGTGGTACGTTGGTTCATGGATGTGTGCAGATTCAAATGAGCATCTGACTTTGCTGTTAGTTTCCTGACGTGCGTGGAGCTTAAATGTTTGCTATGGCGCACCATGTTTTCATCAGTCACCACAGAAACATGCGGTGGCTCCAAGATGCTCTCACGATGTTCACTTTCACAATGAATGACAATTTCTTGAGTGTAACGTGTAGGAACATCTTATTTCAATAGCTTTGAGTGTGGCTGATGGTGCTGCTCACTTCCCATACAGAAACCCAAAGCCGTTGTTGAGGTTAACAGCTTCGTGAGCCGAGGATACTGTTAAACCTCATTCTGTCAAATAGAAAAGGTGAATCTGACGAAACTTTGGATGACTCTTCATAAATGTGGTCTTAATGGAATAGTTTACTCAAAAATTACTCATCATCTACCCCCTTTTGTTGTTACAAACCTCAATGACTGACATCATTCAGTAGAGCGCAAAAAGAGATGTTTCAAAGAACGATCACGCTGCTCTTTAACATTACAATGAAAGTGAATAGGGACTGGGGCTGTCAGCTGCCAAAAAAAAAGCACCAAAAAGCAGTTAATATTTCTTGTGTGCTGTATTGTAAACCTTCTAAAGCTATTCCTTCAGTCAATTTTTTTATGTGGGGAACATACAGCAATTTCAGTGGATATTTAATTAAAAATCTTGCTTGACAGCGAGTCGCCGTTCACTTTCAGTGTATGGAAAATAGCAGCTCTGACGTTCTCTTTAAATTAAACTAAAAAGAGAAAGTCATATGGTTTCAAGTATTATGAGGGTGAGAAAATGTTTAAACACTTTTTCGAGTTGACTGTCCTTTTAAGAAAAACCTCTATAGTGTTAAATACCCATTGCATTATTCAATGGCCTGAGCTCCCAATAAACACTCAAAGAGCAAACAAATTTACAAACATCTCTGAAACGTGAATATTTGTAAAACATAGTTTGGAATCATCTTCCTTCCTCTTCCCACACTCTAACCGCTTCTCAGACATGGAGCGCCTCAGGAGATGCAAAGTACAGACATATTTACATAGTAGATACGGCCAACCGTATCCCCGCTGCTAAGAGACTCTGAAAACAATGTTGTCTACAGCACGCCATCCTAGAAAACTATTTGTTTCTTGATATGTTGCCTCTCATGCGACAGAAACTTGATGTTATGTCCTGTACTAGAGGACAAGGCAGGAAAGGAGGGGTCTCCATCCTGCATCTGAACTATTATACATTACTAAATATAAACTAGCTATCTGGAACATGTGTCAAAACAAATGAAATACTGCTTTGAACAGGGATAAATAATTACAAATGCAGAGTTCATAATCGGTTCCACATTGAGGAACCAGACTTTGATAAAGTGTACACCGTGAACAACAAACTACAGAGAAAACGAGCAGGTTCTCATACTAAGAGGGATTTTTGATTCGGTCACAACTACAACTGGATTACACATGGATAAATCGTAGCTAATAATTGATTCTGTCAAAATTAGGTCAAATAAACACTGGTGTCATTGACTAAACATAACAGCGATTTAACCATGACTGGATCCTTCATCCAAAGTCTTACTTGGATTTAATTACGAGCGGCCCACCCACACGTACAGGCCACCTTAGAAAGATTTTACATTAGTTACCACCACTTCGAAAACCTTGAATGAACTCAGAGTTTTAAATCCCTCTTACCTGGATCTCAAAGCCAAAGGCCTCCTCCTCTTTCTTCATCAGGATCACCGTTTTCCTGAAAGGAAAAACCAAAATAGAAGGGATTCTGTTAATATGCTTCTGCACAGAGACGTCTTAGTAAAGTGTCGTTCTGAATGGTTTGGTCTCAATCTATGACCTTGACTGATGTTCAAAGCTTACAGGAACATGGATGATGAAAGACACAGAGGAAACGCATAATCAACCGCATGATACTGCTGTTTGGAGGATACGCCTGTGTGGCGTAATGGAAAAGGTTTCAAAAAAGGACAAAAAAAAAAACAAACAAAAAAAAAAGATTCTGAGATCAGAACAGCTCATTTTCAAACTATATTTTCAGTGAACTTTCGGTTTCATACAGTTATACAGTCTGTGTTTTTACAGTTCTCAATTACATCAGCCTCAGGGCATGAATGACTATCACATAGGTGCATTTTGAACTGGAGATGACTTCTGTTGGGATTACAGTACTAGTTGTCTACAGTAGTCAATGGAGCAATCTCAGGATTCAAACATGTCCATTATGAATGCCATGACATGACAAGAGTCCTGTGTTTCTGAAAGCACTCACACATCATTAAGCAATCATGAATTATGCATACGATTAAGAATAAAAAGATGCATAGAGTGAAGAAAGAAAGATCGCATCTGACCATCTGGCCGATCCTAATCGTGCTCCCTTTTTATTCACAGACTCATTCAGGCCTCACTGCAATCATTCGGTCCTCCAAAAAGGCCATTCTATATAAATCTATAATTGTGGTTGTTTAAGGGTGGATATTTTTATTCCATGACACCTTGGAAAAAGCGTGAATGACTAGGGTCTGACGTTTTCATAACTGTCACAATAAATAGATGTGTTTTTTAAGGAAGTAACAATGACGCATTCAAACACCAATCAAATCAGTGTAGGCGGAGAACAAGTGGTGGCAATCTTACCTTTGTGGTTCTGGAGTGTGTGAAAGGGGCTTCCACTTTTGCAGCCCACCATTCTGTTTAGCAAGATTGAGAGAGATGAAGGGAAAATAAAAGACAACAAGAGAAGAAGAAGAAAATGAGTGTCTGAGACCTTTGGAATATCTGCTCTTGTGCACTTAGAAATCCCCTCCTGATCAACAGGTCTTTTCCCAAAGTCTGAGTTGTAAGCTGTGCAACGTGTTCATTTCATGATTTTTAACAGCTTGGACGACATTGCAGATATAACCTGAAATGCACGTCTGCCTGCCGGTTTCACTTAACATTTTCTATCAGAGTTTTCTCTGGTTTGGATTCTGATCTTATTTTATCTCTAGACTAGGTATACTTATCTCTGAAATTACCAGAAGGAGATCTAAGATGCAGCCAGGATGGAGAAATACAAGTTCTGTCGTGCTACAACAGCACTGATGATCTGGCTGATTACATTGCAAATCCAACCCAAACATAAGAATTCATTCACGTTACACCCGCACTTACAGACGCCCATTCAATCGGCTGTACCTCAACCCCAACAACTTCAGCTTCCCACAAAGTGCACTTTGTGCACGAACCCTCCAAAGCTAGTAAAACGTTGCCTTTCTTTATTTTCATACACTTTGAGAATTGTCATAGGGTCTCCCTCAATGACTTCATTTATTTCCATGTAACTAGAGGGTCCCTCGGGGCCAGTTGGACGGGGTAGCAAAGTTCTTGGCCACACAATACCCTGTTGTGGCCTGGCATTCACGCAAAGTGTAGGAGTCCAGATACAGAGAGCTGTTCATAAACCTACCCTGCCCTACAATCCAAAAGCCTGCCATGTAGTACTCCACTGCCAGTAAGCTTTGTTTATGACTAATTTCTGCAAATTAAAATACAACATTTAAATGCTGCAGGGTAGTTTTGCATAAACCAGCGGTCATGGAGCCATTGTGTTTGACCTTAAAATGGCAAAAATTGCAGTCATTCTGCCCCAATTCAAATAATTGTAATATTTTCCCCACCATCTAAAAGACCGATTTGTACACAGCAACATAGTCTTAAAGGGACAGTCCACCCAAAAATGAAAAGTGTCATCATTTAGCCTACTCACCCTAAGTGACAAAAAAATTGGATTTTATTGACTTTCAATGCAACATTAAACGAATACAGAAAACTGAATCTACAACAAAACAAAAAAACTAAAACTAAATACTAAAATTAAACTAAAACAAAAAACACTAAAACAAAACACGGAGATAGAAGAAGAGTAAAGAGTAATTAAATTACAGTATTGTCATTTCTCGGTGAGCTATCACTTTAATACTATCAGAGTCATAACACATCTTAGATTTTAGATGTATTGATTGCCACCAGACAGTTACCGGGAAATGGTGGGAAATGATATCATATCAGTCCTATTTGAATTTCAAAAGCCATTTCATTACGCAACTGAACTGACTGTAGTAAATTCAGTTTCGCACCACAAAAGTTATAGATAGACAATCTGGAGGGGGCTTTGCTGCCCTGGACACTTGGTCAGGATCCATAAAACGGCTAGGCTGGCCACACAGGAGGTGGACGGGAAAAGAGCAGGCCCAGGATTCAGCAGGGACACATTTGAGTGGTTTAGTTACTCCTGCGTGTGGGTGGTCCAAAGACAACAGGAAACAATTTACACCATGAGTGACCATGAAACACACTTCAGTGTGTCTAAACCCAAGGGCCAGAACTAAGCAGGCTCACATCTGTACGGTCAAAACCCAAGAGACACTGCTTTTGCCAAAGGGGAGTACATTTTAAAGTTGACCAGCATATTAATGCCTCTCTTTGGATTTGGAAAATCTTAGAAGTAACTTTAGACTACACTGTCTATACTATACATGTCTATAAATAAATAAAATAATTATTATTATTACTATTACTAAGAGCAAAAGAGCATTTTCAGAGGTACATAAGTCAATTAAAAAAGAAAAGTTTTTATAATTTATATGAAAATGCCTTTTCTATGTATTATTTGTTAATATAATTATAATAAATGTTTTTATAAAGTTCCTAATGTTATAATGTTAATAATGTCTCTTCTGATAATGAATGGTTGCCAACTTGCTACTTAAAAGAAAAAAAAAAAAAAAAGTTGAGCATACAACCTTTGACCTTGTGAAAATGTAAACAATTAATATAATTAATTATTTTACCACTGAACAGTAGTAAAATTTGTAACAAATGGGTCAATCTCTACTTTTTGTGGCTTGATATTAATTATCGCCTGTGTTGCATGGAAAATAATGATTCAGAGTCATGCATACATGAACAAGTGTAGCCACTTCTAAATTTCTGCATGACTGCTCACACATATACAGTCAAATGAGCTTCTTCAGAGGAACTGTCACATGCTGATGGTCACAGATGCACACTGATGGACAGGTGTGAATAAGCGCAGGTCAAGAAATTCCTTACATGCCAAGCAAAGTGAGACAACTGCTTGAGCCATTCAATCAGGAACATCATCGTCGTCTAATTGACTACCTAACTGAGTATAGCTACCTTAAACAAGTACCATGCAACAGTGGTTGTTAATCCTGGATTATTGCACATTTGGAATGTCTCATACCCGATTCAGAGCATCAAACAATGAGCTGATGATATGGATCAGGTGTGTTAATAAAAGAAACATCCAAAATATCCAGTTCAAGGCTACTCCAAGACCAGGTTTGAGAAACACTGTCCAATAAAGTTACATCCAATAATGGTGGCATATAAAAGTTAATAAGAGAGCTCAGCTTGTGTGCCTTCAAACTAATCAAACTTGAGTGTTGCATGCAACTGCTGGTTCTAATCAAAGCAAACTCATCACAGGACTGTTATTTCTGTGCTTAATTAAGACCAGACAACACAAAACAATATATTCAAGATGTTGATGCACAGTGGGCAGATATAAAGGAGGTAAAAGTGTAATACATCTTTTAAAGATTTGACTCCAGTAGCTGATATTAGAGTGATGAAGTGCGAGTTCAATTTTAACTCTGTAACATGCTGAGGAAATTACAGCTCAATCTTGCTGAAGAAAAAAACGAATGGTTGCTGGTCTTAAGATAGTATATGATTATTCAGGATCAGGATTTTCTAAACGAGTATGTGCATTCAACATCTTGCCATTGTGATAATTTGCCAGTATTGCTCTAAAAACAGCCTAAACCAGTCTAAGATGGTTTGTTGGTCTTATCTTTGTTTGAGATGGTCTCCCAACCTGACTATCTGAAAATTGCATTTAATACTATCCCAAACACCTTTTTGATCATGGATTGGTTGACTAAGACCAGTAAATCATCTTAGGATGGACTTAATTATTATTTTTTTTCTATAGAAGGGAATCAAAAGTAGATAAATATACTCACATGTTCTGAAATTGTATAACTAAATATGTTTATTAATATTTCGCCATGGTATATGTAAACACAGTCATGAATCTCAGGTTTCAAATGAAATGAATCTAACCTTTTTGAAGTTCCTTGGTAGAGTCCCTCCAGAGTAAGCGAGGGTCTTATAACTATAAACCTCAGAGTTTGAGGGTCCACGATCCACAGTCCCACAGCTGTCCGATTTGGAGGACGTAAAGTAGATCTCCCCACTGTCATGACACAGGGACCCGCTGTCCGGTTCGTTTGAGTTCAGCTTCTTTACGCGTCGGAAAGTCATGTTTTTCATAGTCCGCGTGTCACTCAATATGAAAGCAACAGTATATGAAAGAAAGTAGAGCGAGAGATGAAAAGTACTGAGTGTGGGTGAAAAGTCACCCACTCGCCACCAGCCAGCACTCTGACTTGAACAATAATCCCCAGCTCTAGCTCAGTTTCAGCAGCAGCAGCAGCATCTGCGGACAGACTCGTCGCGTTAGAAACGCACATGTGAAGGAAATACTTTGAAAGAGGGCGGGGCCACACAATTGGCGCGATGCGATTGGTCGTCATGCACAGAAGCGATGTTTTGGCAGGAACCAACGTTGAAGACAACTGAAACTGTTTTGCAGTTATAAATATACTTTTGTACGATCATACGTAGCATTATTTAGAAGTATTATCAGGGTTTAAATACAAAAGCACTAAGCCTATAGTTGTATGTGTTCGACTGCCATGGTCAACAAAGTTTGTACCAGTGAGGGTAAGATTGACTCATTTCGGCGAATCGGTTCTTCAAAACAACAACGGCTTCGAAAATAAATTATTAACCATACGATGTATGACTTTTAAACATTTATTATTATTGTTGTTGTTGTTGTTGTTGTTGTTAGTATTATTATTTAAGCTAATTTGAATTGCCACTAATATTAGTCAATCCTGAACTTTATTTATTTTCTGTATTGTGGATTGTTGAACATTAAATAAAATGCCAATTTATAGGTTTTGTATGTGAGCTGATAAAACCTGAATAAACATATTTCAGGTACATTCGCTATATTTCTAGTGTTTGGATATATTGTCAAACCATTTAGCGGTTCGCTGACTCAATGAATCAACATGTTGTCGTTTTGTGAACCGACTCTTTAAAAAGATTCTAAAGAACAATTCATCAACGATTCAGAATCTGACAACGTTAGCGCATGTCATGGTGAAAGTATACCGAATCTTGAGATTAAATCAGACATAATAAAGAATTAGACCACTATTCTCATATGCTGATGCAACTGTTGCAACATTTTATGTAAAACAATTGAGCTAAGTTTAATATTGATATGTATTAATATCTGGGTTATCATGAGTTATCACATACGAGTTTGGAAGAAAGTATATAAAAAATAATTATGATACACTAACTTTTAAAATAATTTCAGTAACCTAGAAATGGCATGAGAAAATGAATCTTGAACCCTACGTCTGAGCAGGCTCGTGTAAAATTAGTCAAACTGATAGCGCCCTCTAGTGCTTTTATGCTGTAAACGCCTTATGAGTTTTGATGCAAATTATGGCATTAAGAAACCTTTACGAAAAACAAAGAGATACACTGCAAATAATTTAACACTGAAATGTTTATTCAGACAAATTCACAAAATTAAGAGATCCTCCACATTCTCAGGAGCCACGTAAATTTATAAGCCTGCCAGAGTGCCATAAATGTGCAATCTAAAACCTTTAGGATTTTACTCATCGAGTTATCTGGAAATACAATGGTTGAGTAAATGTATGAAATGTTGCAAAATCAGTTTAACACAACTGACTCGATAAATTCTTAATACAATGAAAATAACCTATGAAAAATAGTTAACATACTGTTGGTTTCATCTCGATATTTTATCTAAACATTACACCTACTATTTTAGGTGTTTACATTAACAGCAAATAAATTAGATATCTCATAAAGCTCTTCAGATTTTAATTTGCTAAAGCTAGTCATTGTTCTGGTAAAGATCACAGTGGCAACCTGTTTAGCCTGGAGTAATCTGACATTCATGATTAGGAAATTAGTGAAAGTAGCTCAGAAAAAATCTAAAGGAATAACTAAAAGCAGTGTGCAGATTTAGCGAACATCTATCTCTAATATTTAAACCACCTATACAGCAAAGTCACTGCACATCAAACCTTGATTCATAAACTGGATGCTTTGGAGTGATGCATATTTTTATGTATATCTACATAGCCTTAAAACAAATATCCAACCTATTTACTTGGAATGACCTGTGCACATGATATGTGTGTCACAGCAAAAATGCATGAGCTACTGTTTGAGAGCACTACATGTCTTTAAAGAGAGCATATTTGATGTTAAGATGGTCTAGCGAAGAGTTTGTACCTCACGTAAGGGGTAATCTCATAAAAACACACAAGGATTTATATAAGAGATAAAACCTTATTAAGCATTTGCTGCAAAATTAACATCCACTTTACACTGTCATTATCTTCAGAGTCCTTGTTAATGCACACAGAGTTTCGAAGCGAACTGAATCATCCTCGAGCGCAGGTAAACTCTATTTCAGGTTGAAAAAGCCAGATTTGACTTGAGGGCCCATCAGCATACTGGCTTGGTTTTTGTGCGTGATGTGAATCTGAGAAAGCACAATAAAAAACAGAGAGATAAAACACCACATTAAGTTAAATCTCATTTAATGCAGACCTGTTTTCTAGTTAACACTGAAATAAAAGGAATTGTTCACTAAAAAATAAGTTTATATCAAAACTGTAGATGTGTTTGCTTCGAAACAGATTTGGAATAATTTAGAATTGTTTTTATCAGACTCTCATTCTGATGGCATCCATTCACACCAGTAATGCAAAAATTTCCCCAAATCTGTTCCGATGAACAAACTAAATCTACATCTTGGATGACATTTTATGGTTGAATTCATTTTTGAGCATATTTTTTTAACAAATCCTTATCATTCACTAAAAATTAGGCGATAAAATGTTGATGTTGACTTATGATATCTAAACACTGTTTATGGAGTTTAGAAGGAGATTTGTAAACACAAAGTGTAATAAGACTTGACTTGGTCAAATGATTCACACACAAATGATGAACACACAAAGCTTTTGGCTCATTACTACTACAGTGTAACCAGCAGAAAGTGCAACTAAACAAATCAGTGTATAAATCTGAATCTTTTTAGTAAATAGATTCAAAAGAGTTACCTGGATGAATCAAAGTGAAATGCGTTATGGTGGACACTTACAGTACAAGGTGGCTGCATCCACGGTTCTCCATCAATCTGCATGGGCAAAGGCTTCTTTGTCCTATAAATGAGTGTATGTTTTTGAATAAAACAATTAGGTACATTTTTAGGAACAAAAATAACCAGTGAATCATTTAATGGGCAATTGCTTGGGTGACTGACTAAGCACACGTTCACATTATTTGACTCAATAGTGGTTGACAGGGTGTTACAGACTAAACTGAACATCCCCATTTAATGACAAAAGAATTAATGAGATGTAATTTAAATATTTTATGTTTGAAAAAGAGAAACAGAAGAGTATGCAAATGCATGTATACTAGACCGTTGAACATGCCTGAGCATGTCATGACAGGTTTGTGCCTGTATGAGCTTGTTTAAGAACATAAGCGTCTGTCTCACCTGATGGTAATCTGAGAGGTTTTGGCCAGTCGGACTGCGCTCTTTAGCCCTGTGTATATCTGTCCCATCTCAATGGCTCCTTCCAATCCCACCAGCTCCACTCGTTTGTCGCTCATGTCTGTTTAGAGACAGTCTGTTGAGTGTTTCAGATAATCTTCATATTAAAAGTTTCTCCTTGCATTGAAGGAAACGTACCTTGTGGGCTCACTTTTAAGACTTCGGGGTCTACTATGACTTCAGGCAAGTCCTGCTCCGCTCTGTCACTTTTTTTGGCTTCGCCCCACAGGTTAGAGCCGCCGTGCATGCTGGGAATGTTGAGGACGGCGATGCCTTCCAGAGAAAGATTACTGAGATCCAACTGGGTCCCGCAACACTGGATAAGGCCAGACAGAGGCTCTGGGGTCAGTTCTGTTATGTTTTTCATATTCAAAATGATTTCTAGCTGAATGCTTCTAACGTGCGTAAGCAGATTTTTAAGTAATGAATTGCATTTGCTTCATATTCTGAATGAATGCCCCTGATCTGGTAGATTGAAATGTTCCTGGCTTGAGCTCTGATACAGACGACTAATACCAGAAGCAGGTTAATAACAGGTGTTAGCACTCGAATGCCCTCACTGTGCTCATGCTTTTAAGCCGATGCCTTTTGATGGGCTTTCAACACGAGGAAAGAAGGAGCAAGGGTAGCTGGAATGATCAATAACCTCTTTGAACTTAGATAGGAGTATGATCCTTTGTTGTAAGGTGTTTTTTCTTACCTCAATGGTTAGACACTCCTTGAGTTTTTTACAAGATGCGGAGATGGTCTCGGACGTGGCAAATTCAAAATACCACAGTTTGTTCTTCATTCTGTAAGAAAGTATGCATGCATGAAAACGAAGCCAGAAACCTGCTTGCAGATCATTTTCTTGATGGTTCGTATGATTTATGTTTTTGATAATTAAATTGAATGTTAGGCGTACAACAACAACAAAACTATTACATACATACACTATAGTTTGAAGTCAGTTAGATTTAAAAAAATAAACTTTTTGAAAGAAGCTCACCAAGGCTGCAAATATTTGATAAAAAATACAGTGAAAACAGTAAAATTGTGAAATATCATTACAATGTTAAATAACCATTTTCAATTTGTATACGTTTTAAAATATAATGAATTCCTTTGATGCAAAGCTGAATTTTCTGCAGCCATTACTCCAGTCTTGATTGTCACATGATCCTTCACAAATCATTCTGATATGCTGATTTGATCCTCTGATAGCATTTCTTTTTATTATAATTTTTTTTTTGGCAGGATTCTTGATAAATTGAAAGATCAAAAAACAGTATTTGTCATTTGTTTGATTGAGGTATCTTTTGAAACAATGTACAATTTCCTGCTCTCACTTTCAATAAATTTTAATGGTGAATTAATTTAATAAAAAATTAATTAGATTAAAATAAATAAAAATAATAATAATAGTAATATTATGTTTGCGGTTATAATGATCTTTATTTCAGTTATAACTGAACCTTATATATATTTTTTTTTTAAGAAAAGCACTCGATTTCATTTAAACAACCTACATTTATGATGGTTTTCATTCAAGTTGAAAAATAATTGTAATGAATAAATTAAAATTTATTGAATGTTTCCTACAAATAACTGACATCAAATCCACTGTTCTGCTGTGCATTGCAATGAACATTAGACATACACCCAGTTTATAAACATCACATAATTATAAAACATATATAATATTTATTTATTTAATTAATATATATTTTTTAATTGTAAATAAATACGTATTGATCTTAGTTTGTAACATGCCCACCTGCTGTTAAACTTCTGAGGGTGTTTCTCTCTCATGGTGTGGAAGCGGTGAGCAATGGAGGCGTCCTGTTCCACAAACAATCAATACAGTGAGAATGATAAATATACTAGGAGTTAAATAACAAAGTTTTTCAAATAACATTATATTGGCAGAGAAACTGAAAATGAGAAGATTGAAACTACATCAAAGTGAATATAATCGAGGTAATGTTTCAGATGAATGCAGTACTGAATGTGTCATACCACTCCAATGGAGAAGTAGTTGTTGATGATTTCGTAGGGCACAGGGTCTCCTCTCTCCTTACTGTCCTCCAGGGTCACCTGTATGCTCCAGCGATCCATCGGAACCACGGAACTGCTCTCAATGTCCTTCAGGATCCGGCCCAGATCCATTCCATCATAACCTATAACATTATAACAGTGTAAAAGACTGGATATATACATAAAAGCACATGTTCAAGTTTCAAGTTCAGCTTTTGCCCTCACCTCCTCCCCATCGAAGACAGCGTGCAAGATCATTTCCTGTGCCAAGAGGAAGCACGGCCACCGGGGGGCGCACTGGCAGGTTGGCTTTATCTTTATGAGGAATTGGAAAGAACGTTTGTGAAAGTGAAATAAGAGCTAACCATACATATACTCTTCGGCTTTTGCTTTGAGCATAACACAATGTATGTTTGATTTAGTTTCCAACCTATAGCGTCAAGGATCCAGCCAACTGTGCCGTCACCTCCACAAACTAATATTCTATAGTCCGGCAGATCTCTGAAGAAACACAACCTGGTTTGGAAATAAAAGGCCATATGTTTTTACAAGCTTCTGTTAAAGTATTAAACCCAATATATCACTACCCACATCTATGAAATGCAAAATGTGGATCATACACCATGTGTTTTTCAATCTTAATCCATTTTTAATAGAACTGTTGTCCACAAGTTCCGTCAAGTGGATCCAGGGCATGAAAAAGACATACAGATGCTGAAATGGTAGTGAAATCCTTACCCTGGTCCTGGTCCACCGTTTGAAAGGTTATAAACCTGCCGAGGATTCAACAAGTACTGGAATTTCCGAAGGATTCTGTAAGAATGTGAGTAAAAATTATGATTTATAGTCATATCTAAGACACAGGCAATTAGACAAAAGCTGATAGATGGACGGATGGATTGAAGGAAGTGTTCACACCTTTCCCCTTGTTTACCGCCACTTTTAGGATTCACAAACACCAAGAGAGGATGAGTGTCAGGGATTGGGTTTATCTGTTTGGGTACAGAAAGTTGTGTGTCAGTTTCATTCAGTATCTCTCGTCTCTGCCTGAGAAAGCTGAAACAGTCCAGGCTGTGTCTTACCTGTAGTACCTGTCCATCGGGTGTAGTGTTGTGGTCACTGTCGTCACTTGCAAATGAGCAGCCATTCTTTATGCAGTTCGTCCTCTCCTAGGTGAGGAAACAAAGAACAGAAGATATAATTCATCTGTGCTTTTGTCTTCTATATAAGCAGACCTCTAATCTTTCAACCATTTAAACCATCTAATCAAGTAGTTTTGAGTTTCTTTTAATCCATCTCATAAACATCTTATATACAATTATTAAATATAAGATAATAAAAGTGTACATGTCAGCTTATATTTGAGTGTATTCTGCTGTATACTACAGATGCAAATCCTGAGACTTGAATAAATGGAATTAAGGAGGTCTTCCAAAGGGACTTTAATTTGCATTACCTTGATGACGGGATAAATGGCCCACGGTGGTAAGATATGATCTCTGAAAGGGCCACAGTCACATTCAAAGGGTTCCTGGGTTGCACACTCATCATGTCTCTAAAATATGACGTAAAAAATCATGTAATGAAAATGACAAACTGACCTGCTTCATTTGTGATATTTGATAATTGCATTTCTTTTTCTTTTTTGTATTATATCAAGATTTTCAACAGCTGTAAATTGGAGCTTTTCAGAAAGTCTCAGTCTCACCATGGTGTGACACCAGACACATCGTTTCCCAGTGAGGCCATGCAAGCTCTTTATCTTCTTCTGACACCGGTCACACTTCCCAGAATCACAGTTTCCACTCACCCAGTCATGGGCTGCAATCTGCATGCAAACAAATTAGATTTCCAGTGTCCACTTAATGGCGGTACTAAAGAAAAAAGCTAATAGAAGATGCTTAAAGTGGGCTCTGATTGCCCTGGGCCCAATAAGTCAGATATACAACAGAATATTGATATTTTTTAGTACATGTATACATTATAAAAAATATAAACATATAGAGGTGGCATTTAATAGCATTTCTTTTTACATTATTACACTTATTATGTCATGCAATTCTGTGATGGGATTTATCTGTATTGGTTTTAAATTTAATTAATAAAACAAAATTAATAAAACAAATAATTAATAAAATAAAAAAAAAAGTTTTTCTTACCCCTGTCTCTTTCTTTGACTTCACATATGTGCGGGTGCACGGAGCCGGGTTTTTATTTGCACACCGGCCGTGGACTGTGTATTTGCAGCCTGTGTATAATAGCAAATGATTGTGACACCTGAACCGAATCAGAACTAAACATACGGGTTTGCAAAGTTATGAATACCCATATAGCTAGGTAGGTAAACCACAATATATGTTAGCATTCTGGATTTCTGGAATATATCTTGAAAAGTTTAGCATCTTAATGGCTTAAATGAAACATTTCATTAGCATTTCTGGAAATTCTGATTACATTTGCAAAGCAATCTGTGTTCCTCTCGTGTAAATTACCCAGAATTCCACTCACAAGTGCAGCAGAGGCCCTGTTTGCGCAGCCCCAGAAGCATATTCTGACAGACGTTGCAGTACACAGGCTTGTTGAAATGTTTCATCCTCCACAGATGCTGGCCGTCTCTTTGGGTCATCTTGGGAAAACAGTAAAAACATCATGTTAGAAAGCATCTTTTTTTCTTTAGAATCTGATTCTGTAAAATGTAACATCATTCAATATATGTTCCAATGAAGCCAAGAATCACATCCCTGTAATCTGCCTCTAACCAGAGTGTTACATGAAGTAAAACAAAGTAAAAAAGGTAAAGAAACAGATATATAGCCTCATAACAAAAGAACACAAGTTCAGATTATTGTCTTAAAGTTCATAATTCACTCACTCTCATGCCAGGAACAATTTATTCACACATGACTGGGAATTTCGCATTAGGATAAAAGAAATCCAATTTTTTGCGAAGGGGTTCAGGTTATCCGTGTAAAAATTTGCATTGACAAACAAAAATCTCCTTGGTTTGTAAGTGACTTCTGTGTGTACTGAGCTTCGTATATCACTATATGATCAACTATTTACACAATAAATTCTGCTAATGTGCTAATTCACCACAATTCATGAACGATGTGTGATTCATGAACAAATCAGTATGATTTTTCAACTGGATCAAATTGTTCAATTAAAAGATTGGCTCATTCATTCACAGTTTTGGTTGGTAACTTCAACTCACTGACTCAGTTACAGTTTAATGGAGGGAAAGTTTAGCAGTGAATCATCACACAATGATATTGTATGACTTAAAATATATCAGCGGAATCACTTGAACCTTTGGGTGTTTTTTTTGCCATTTTTGAATCTTTAAAAAACTCTCCGGCCTCTGTTGTAATAGGGAAAAACATGCGTGAAGATTCAATGGTCCTGTGCTGCACACAACTAATAACAGCAAACGGGTTTGAAACAACATAATTTCTGACATAATTTTTCGTTTTGGACAAAGACCTTTAATATGTAAGATGAAATATACTCATCTGTTAAAGAAACAGATGACGACACCAGCGTAAATAAAATACTAATCAGTGGAAAGTGTTTTTGAACCACTCTTAGTGACTCACAAGAGTGTCGTTTTCTTGGTTATTTCACATTGCTTCTTTATCTTACACCTACTGGCCATTCTTTATGAATTCAGCGGCCGGCTGGAGGTGGTTAGGGTGGGGTGAGGACACTGACTCACGCAGTCACATCAGAGAATTAGTAATAATTCAGAATATTATTGGTTTGGATGACTCAGGCTGGAACTTCAGGGGGCCGAACAGGAGGTCAGAAACTGTAGCCCACACAGCCATGCTGTAACTGGGCCTGATGGCTCAGCATAGCCCCCTCGTGCCAGTTGGGCAGGTGGAAATAGCACACAGGGAAGTCCCTGGCTTTGATACATGGTTAAGCATAACCATGATACAAAACTCTGACTCACAAATGCAAGACATGAATGTAAGTTTAGGCTAAATTGAACTCATGTGATTAAAATAATCTACATTGACGGCACAAACTACATTTGCTGTAATAGACTGTGACCGCCGGTCGAAACAACAAACGTCTTGCAGTTGTAAATTCTGCACTGACTTTGGCTATGCGGTTTAACTGTGAACCATGCCTAATAGTGCTAAATGTACATTTCTTGTGTGAAAGTGGCACTGGCTTAGCATTTAAAGGTTGTAATTTGCTTTACATTATATGTAGCTGTAATTAGTCATGGAAAAAAGTTGCTGTTAACTCTGTGGCTTGTCTCCAGGTCATGCACTAGCACAGTTTGGACAGACACAAGAGTTTTAGGAGTTTAGATAGCTTATGTTCCCTCTCTGGAGGAGTGTGAACCCAGCTACTGCTCTAGTGTTACTTGCAGGATGCTAGCTTGAGGAAGCTGCCAAGTGGCTTGTGTGAACAGATGCATGTCAGGGATGTTCAGAACACATACCTTCTTCAGATGCATGCTTATTTTAATGAGATGTCATGTAAAGTAGATCTTATGAATGACGTGCTAATGAGATGCAAGGGATATATGGTTTGCAAAAATTCACAAGTCTATTTGCATCTTACTGCTGGTATATACATGCCTCCTGGTAGTGAACCACAACAGACACAAAATTTACAGTAATCGAATATCTATTCGGGTTTACCACTGAAAAAATTCTTAAAGTTTTGAATCTGGTTCACCCATCATGACTATACCCGCAAAAATGTGTGGACACTTGAGCACCACATCCATGTGTGCTTTTTAAAAATAAAAATGCAAAATAATACTAAAATAAAATGAAAATGAAACAAATAAAAATGTACATAAATAATAATTATATATACATGTAATGAAATAAAATAATAATGTGAAATCATTTTTATATGATGATAAAATAAAATTGTAAAATGCATCCAACGTAAAATTAAAATAAAACAATACGACAAAAAAATAATATATATATATAAACACAAATTAATTGATGAAACAAAATAGTACTATACTTTTGGTTGTACTTATAAGGATGTGTGTGCGTGCAAGTATGTGTTAGAAGTGTAACTGTTACTTGTGCTAGTGCAGCGTCAGCAGGCTTTTGGTATGCTATATCGAGGTTGAGCCAGAGGACAGAGCACAAAAATACATACATCTACTAAATTGTAATGTTTTCTTTTTACTTCTGAGCAGTGTAATCTGAGGTACTGTCTTGTACGCTCCAAAAATAGCAGCTCTCTGACATTGCATCTGAAACTGAGAATCTATGCTTGTGTTTTCCTACCTTAAGTCCCAGTAAAACCAGCAGCGGGACGTTGTTCATCCCCCCTTCCACCCATTCCTGTAATGACACCGTTCCACTGCTATCTGCGTCAATCGCTGTCATCATATCCTTCAGCACCTGAGAACAAGCACATTGTGCCATGAGAAATTACATGCTTTTGTATTAATGTGTTTCTGTTGTAACCTGTATATAATGTAATTAAGTAATCACTTCATTTGAATCAGGAGGAGCAACATTATGCAAACAATCTTTTCAGATTCATTTTTTCCCTTTCTTATTTTATCCCATGGCAAGTTGATTCATGCTAAATGATGAGAAATGTCTTTTCAGAAAGGTGTGGTTAAGACGGAAAATAACTTGACAAACACATTTCGCATTTCGCGTCTTCCCTGCAAATATTACATGCACGCACGCACACACAAGCACACACACAAACAAAACACAACTCACAGGCCTCAGTTCGGACACATCCCAACCGAGGTAATCTGCTGCATGCATCATCTGGGCAATAATGCGGTCCACTTCCTGTTTTTCAGAAACATTAATGGTTATAGATATTACCGAAAGATGTAATTTGAGTATGATGATTTAGTTGTTACATAATGAAGAATTGGAAGTAGATTATATTTCAGGCTAAGACCACCCACCGAACTGTCCAGGACACCATTGCCATCTCTGTCATAGAGCCTGAACGCAACTGTGAAGGGAAAAACATGGAGACATATTGCAAAGATGGCAACAATCATTACAGATATTTGAAGTGGCAAAAAATTTTGATTTACATTCAAGTTTGTCCCTGGGCTGCCCGTCTTCCAGAAGAGAGAAATAACAGGACACATCCTTCAGAAAGACTTCCCCTTAGAAAGAAAACAAACAAGTTTCATTGTTTGAAACATTGCTTTTTTTTTTTTTTTATAGTTATAGTTATTTTAAAAGAATAAACCCTAACTTTGCAGGGTTTGTTGTTGTTGTTTTTAGTTAACTTTAATTGAACTCAAAAATTACCTTTAAAAAATAAAAATAAAATATTAATTAAAGGGTTCAAATAAATAAATATGATTGACAATAATGTAACTAAATTTGTTGATTTATTTACAGATTTGCTTATACATTGGACCTATACATGTAAACTATCATTCAAACATTTTGGAGTCAGTAATATGTTTAGATATTTCTAAAAGCAGTCTCTTGTCCAAAGCTACATTTATTTGGTCAAAAATACAGCAAAAAAGGAAACATTATTACAATCTAAAATAATTATTTTTAAAATGCATGTGGCGTAAGCCATTACACTTAACGACAGGATTCTTTCATGAACAGAAAGTTTAAAACAACAGCATTTATTTGCCATACAGTTAGACATAGATCATTATAAATGTCAAAATATTGTTTTTGAATGGTAGTGCATGTATGTATGTGTATATACACATATACATATACAAGCATATACATGACCCACTGTTTTCATCTGATTTTGCTGACTCTGAGTTCTGGAAGGATCTGAACAGCCGCTTGCACAGAACCGTTGGGAAGTCCTCCACCTCCAAATATGTCTTCAGGAAGAGGCGGAAACCTTCCTCATCAATGCACTAAAGACAAACCATTTTGCTTTAAAGACTGCTACTCATTCAAGGAACACAAAATACACACACAAACAAACATATGGAATATATCATTGGGCTTTTTAATAACATCTATTTTGGTGATCATTCAGAAAGCACACATTACTGGAAACTAATAAAGTCATAAAATTATCTGGAACCTTCTCAAGGGGACGTAACAGAGATCCAATTAGATTCTGCACTATAAACCTAATCCTAGTTCTACTAACAGGGCCTGCTGTTCCTGTCCTAGTTTTTAAAAGAGTTAATAAGAGAAAAAAAGCTCAGCAAGTTGTATTCAAACTTCAAAAGCCTCAGGATACTGCCGTTCTATCTGGAGTAAAAAGAGGGAAAACCGAGATATGAGATGTAACAGTCAAATACTCCCCCCATACTAACATCCATAAGACTTCCATGACATCATTTGTTGTTTATTTTGCTTTATGCACCCAACACAAGCAAAATATAAAGCATAGAGTGAGATAAACACAAAAATGACTGAAATACAACCCTTGAAGCGTTGATTTACAGTGTTTGAGAGCCAAGTCAGCACACAGTCAGCTGAAAAACTAGTGCACAGATCAGGTATACGGACTAAATCTTTGCAACATGAGCATGTCTGAATAGCAAATCTTTTAAGAGCTTCAATCCCACGACCTCAAAGCAAGCTCTTTTCATTTTACACTGAACTCCCTGTTGTTTGACTATTACAATAGTTTTTTTAATGGAACAGTTTATCAAAACTTACTGAAATCTAATATATATCATTATAAATTTTAATATATATATCAGTTGTATACGTATTTTATGTTTTGCATCATATTTAATACATCAGGCTTTTGTGATCGAATTCTGATTGTGATGTAAACCAATAAGATCTTTAAACAGTATAACAGACTACTGCATAAATATCAGTTGGGAAGAGCTTATTTATGTACAAATAAACATTCTTCAAAAGCCTGTTGTATTATTTTTATATTTACATTTTAACATGATCTAAAAAACAATAAATAAATAGTGCTATTTGTATATTTTATTAACCTTATAAAAATCATCTCATGTGGACAGGCTTTTTACTTTTTGATAAAATATGAAATATTGTGCTGAAATATAAAATATAAACAGCATATATTCTCACTATTGACTGGTTGCTTATTATCATGCCTATTAATTACATATTGGCTTTTTATTAGTACTTAAAAAGCACATATTCTGCATTACCATTTTCTACATCCCTAATCTTCCCAACTACTTTACTAACTTAATAGCATAAATTAGAATAAGCAGCAAATTAGGAGTGTATTGATGCAAAAGTCGTAGTTAATGATTTGTTGTAGACCTTAAAGTTTGACCAAAATATAAAATATAATACGGAAGGCATGTAGACGATTGTACACATCAGCTTTTCAGCAAAGTTTTGATAATTTTATGGGCCTTAGAAATTCATATCTCCAATTTGATAAAGTAGGCTTTATATGGTTAAATCATGCAGCTTGCTGAAGAAATGTGCTCTTAGACAATTTTTTCCTGCAAGATGATAAAAAAGGTTGAAAAAATAACTACTTGGGGACCAGCTGTTTTGGCACGGGTAACCAGAATACCCTAGTAAATGTGTAGCAATGCTCTAAAAAAGCAGGAAAAAAATGTCCTGGCAACCACCCACTACAGCTTCACGTAATTGCAGTGAGTTTTTGTGTGGGACACACTGCTAAAATCGGTACATGGCACTCACTGACTAAGCAGGTACACGTTACATGAATCGTCCAGCGAATAAGCTAAGATATGCTTAACCAGACGTGAAGTGATTCACATTACAGAGATGGATGGATCTGTTCATGGGTAATTGGACTAAGATGCTGTAAAAGCAGAGTGCTGACAGTTGGCCCCTGGCAGTCTGTTCACTCACCTCTCCATGTCTGTACTTGGCTAACCTGCCATCTGCATTGAATTCCTTTAACACATCTTTTACTTTTAGACTGCAGTCTGCAAAGAAATAGACAGGGCGAGTGGGAGGAAGCAAAGAAAGAGAGAAAAAAAGACAAGATGACATTTTGGCAGAAAGAACCACAGTCATAACACCTTTTAATGAACTGTATGCATCTGCATCAACTCATAAAAACAGACTTGGCAAGAACTCCATACACACTTAGGGCAAGCATTTACTATACCTTACTGTATAAACATCCAACAATCATGCATAAGACACATGGATGGAGCAACCAAGGGGTCAAGGTTTGGATGCTTAGCATGACCCTGCTGGTCAGATACTGCAATTACAGGAAGAGAAAAATATCTTTCTCCATTGATGGCCATTCAGAATAAGGGGACCATATATCCTCTTATTTGTGGACATGTCCTGGCTGGGATTTCTGAATTGCCTAAAATGTCCAGGTTTTGGCTTTGTTTTACTATTGATGTGCTCTCTCCAGTCCTCATATGTTACAAACCCGATTCCAAAAAAGTTGGGACACTGTAAAAATTTGTAAGTAAAAAAGGAATGGAATAATTTACTAATCTCATAAACGTATATTTTATTAACAATAGAATATAGATAACATAACAAATGTTGAAAGTGAGACATTTTAAAATGTCATGCCAAATATTGGCTCATTTTGGATTTCATGAGAGCTACAGATTCCCAAAAAGTTGGGACAGGTAGCAATAAGAGGCCAGAAAAGTTAAATGTACATATAAGGAACAGCTGGAGGACCAATTTGCAACTTGTTAGGTCACTTGGCAACATGATTGGGTATAAAAAGAGCCTCTCAGAGTGGCAGTGTCTCTCAGAAGTCAAGATGGGCAGAGGATCACCAATTCCCCCTATGCTGTGTCGAAAAAATAGTGAAGCAATATCAGAAAGGAGTTTGATGTTATCATCATCTACAGTGCATAATATCATCCAAAGATTCAGAGAATCTGGAACAATCTCTGTGCATAAGGGTCAAGGCCGGAAAACCATACTGGATGCCCCTGATCTTCGGGCCCTTAGACGGCACTGCATCACATACAGGAATGCTACTGTAATGGAAATCACAACATGGGCTCAGGAAATACTTCCAGAAAACATTGTTAGTGAACACAATCCTCCGTGCATTTTTTAAGTTCTTTTTGTAAAACTGGTACGCCATGTCATCCGGACTAAAGAGGACGAGGTCAACCCAAGTTGTTATCAGCGCTCAGTTCAGAAGCCTGCATGAGAGCGTGTGGCATGGGCAGCTTACACATCTGGAAAAGCACCATCAATGCTGAAAGGTATATCCAAGTTCTAGAACAACATGTGCTCCCATCCAGACGTTGTCTCTTTCAGGGAAGACCTTGCATTTTCCAACATGACAATGCCAGACCACATACTGCATTAATTACAACATCATGGCTGCGTAGAAGGATCCAGGTACTGAAATGGCCAGGCTGCAGTCCAGATCTTTTACCCATAGAAAACATTTGCCACATCATAAAGAGGAAGATGCGACGAAGAAGACCTAAGACAGTAGTGCAACTAGAAGCCTGTATTAGACAAGAATGGGACAACATTCCTATTCCTAAACCTGAGACACTTGTCTCCTCAGTCCCCAGACGTTTGCAGACTGTTATAAAAAGAAGAGGGGATTCCACACAGTGGTAAACATGGCCTTGTCCCAACTTTTTTGAGATGGTGTTGATGCCATGAAAATTTTAAATCAACTTATTTTTCCTTTAAAATGATACATTTTCTCAGTTTAAACTTTTTCTCAGTGTCCCAACTTTTTTGGAATTGGGTTTGTATAAGATTGCAGTTTTGCATTGCTTTGACTGTTTTCTGTAAATCCAACCTTCTTGCCATGATTGGCCAGTAATGAATAATGGCTGCATGATGTTGGTCAAACTGTTTTTCAGTTATTGTCTTCAGGAAGAATGACATTTTAAGCAATTTACAAATCCTAGCCAGGACATGGATTTATAATGGCCCTATGTATTTTGAAAAACATTTTTTCAATTGCAAAAAAAAAGTGTATTTTTTTATTTTAATACTTAATTTAAATCCTAAATATATTATAGTATACACTTTACCAGTTCACAATTCATTCTGAAGTGATTTTAAAGAATGAAATGGATCAATATCCATGAAGAAACACCTGGAATATTTTATTTACATTTACACTTAAGTATTTACCAGATAATGCTTTTATACAAATCGTTAAAGCATGTTTGCCCAAGATATATATTATATATATATGTATACACTGTGTACATGTTTTACTTTTGTGTGCAAAATTTGTGTTTTCTCTTGAACTGAACCCATGATCAAATGAAGCACAGAAAAACTTATTTCTAAAAAAGTGCTAGTTTTTCATTCTAAAAGCTTGTAATGTCGCTTAATATTATGCAAATATTTGTAATTTTAAAATTTGAAACATTTATATCAAACATTTAGAAAGAAATGCAACTAGTAGAAAAACAACCGGAACATTCTTGTAAGATGTTCTCTAATATTTTTTATTTATTTACATCAAATCCTTTCTTACAGTGAAGTAATAATGATCATTGTGCAATACTACTGAATAAGAGAGAATAAGAGTGATAACATGGTGTCCTTATTACACGCTACATGTACTAATATTATAGTAATAACAGTAAATTAAGCATAATTATATGCAAACAACCTTAAACCAAACCCTATTCCTACCCCTAAACCTATATTAAGTACATGTAGTTAATTAATATTAGTCAGTACTTAATTGTAAAATTACACAGTAACACCTTAAAATAAAGTGTAACCAGAAAAATACATTTTCATAATCACTTTCATAATCAGATCAATTTAGTGACTTTATCAAAATCTAAATGAAATCAATCAGTCAGTCTTTCACAACACTAGCTGCCCGTGTATAAAATACTTCAGCAAATGCATGCATGTAAAACTAAGTAAACTGGGCTCACAGATGTCTTGGATGCACACGACTGGCATGTTTTTGAGACCCTGAGAATAAAGTGTCATTTTGCACTTTAAGGACTGAGAGTGAGTCATGGTTTGTAATGAGGCCGAGTGTTTAGTGAGAGTGGGAGGGATGTGTGGGCATCACAGACTTACAGTCAATGTACTGCTGAAGCTGGATGAAGTCTACCGGCCTCAGCTCTCTGTCATCCGACTCGCCCGGGCCTGACATCACGCCAGAGCCTCTGAATAACACTGAAAGAGGTTGGTGAGAGGAAAAAACACAAATGAAAGCCACATCCATCTTCACTTTTCATGCATTAAGATGTTTCCATGCACTTAAAGTGAAAGGAAAACCCCTAATATAACCAAATGCCATTAAGATACGGATGATGAGAGAAAAGCTTTAGGCCTAGACCCAATTATGCAAATACAAAGCATGTACATTGTTGTCATTCTCGTAAATGCTTTTAAATAACAGAAAAAATGAATCACTGTTGCATTTCTGTGTGAATATTCTAATACTATGTGATAATAAAACAGTCCGCGGAGAACCGTTTTATAAAAGAAACAAGTTATTTCTTTCCCTTTCTCATGTACAAAATGTTGTTTATTCTTTCAGGCTGAGCAAGGACAATGTGTCTGAATAATTTGCTATTCATGCATGAACAGAAAAATATGCCCAGTGTAGTCACACACCATACAAGAATTCTGCATATAGATAAAGAAAGAATTACAAATTCTGGATGCTGCACGGATTGAAATTACAGCATATATTTCTATACACTACTGTTGTAAAAAAAAAAAAAAAAATCACACACACACACAGTTTAGAGTCTGTAAGATTTACATTTGCGATTTACATTTGCATTACATTACAGTTGTTACATAATATTAATAATAGAATCAGTTTCAAATAAATGTTGTACTTTCTATTCACCAAAGAAATATGAAAAAGATGCATCATGGTTACTATATTGTAATAACAAGGAATGTTTCCTGAGCATCGAATCAGCATATTAGCACGATTTCTGAAGGATCAAGTGACACTAATGATGCTCGAAATTCAGCTTCGCATAACAGGAATACATTACATTCTAAAATATATTCAAATAGAAAACTGTTATTATAAATTTAAATAATATTACACAACATTACTGTTTTACCGTATTTTTGACCAAAACAAATGCAGCCTGGGTGAGCATAAGAGATTTCTTTCAAAAACGTTAAACATTTTTTATTGTTTTATTAAATATAATAATTTATTTACAATGTAAACGTTCTCATTTCTGTATTAAAAATACAAAAACTGGTTAAGACACTATTATGTATGCCAATCTGGCTATGAAAACAGCATGTCACATCATCAATCATCCATCACTGACGTCACTGCAACTTACTGAAGAAACCAAAACTATGCTAGCATAAACCCCAACTCTGCCCATAGGTCACATGACTAACAAAAAGGTTGGGTTTCCATTGAAAAGAATCATCTTGTGTTCTGTGTATGAGACACCAGTGGAAAGCTGATAAGAGACATATCTCATATTCACATATTTCTATTTTATTTGCTAAAAGAATACAACTATGCACAACATTAAAAAACATATTCACTGTCAGCTGACAAGATTGAGTATATGTGTGTGTGTGTGTGTGTTATATAGAATCTTCATGTTTCTGGGTCTCATCTGTAACGGAAAATGGATCAGCACTCTCATTAAGAAAAAGGCAGTCTAGGGAGATCAGTTTGCTTGTCCCAGGCTAAAGTTTTTGTTCCTGTGCACATTCTTTAAGGTATCTTCAAACTTTCTAACAAACTTTCTAAGTCCGTACACCCACTCCTCTCATGTGATGTGAGCTGACAAAGGGTCACACCGTTCTCAGTTAATTCCCTCAAAAGGTTAGTGTCGTTGCCTAGGAACTTTGTTTGTGTGGCCTATTATTCCGTGTATATGTGGGTGGGTGTTTGTGTGTGTGTGTGTGTGAGAAAGAGAGAGAGAAAGTTGGGAAAACCGAAGCTATACTTTTCTGTCAACACCGGAAGCTTTGACATGACTGCATGACAGACGATTTTAAACACACTGCAATCAGATCAATCAATTTGAAATGATAGAAGAAACATATGCTTTAAATGTCTCACTTATGCACTTTTAAATCAGGTCAAGGGAAAATTTGAGGTTCTCAAACAAATAATCATTTGACTAGCATGTTTGCAAATTAAACGACCATTGAGTCACATGTGAAATTAAACTACACATTTTTTAAATCAGATTTTTGCAGAATTATATTCAAATTGATTTATCTCATGGAGAAATGTCATGACTATTAATATACTGAGCTGAAAAAAATATGCATATATAATGATTAGTGTAAATTAGATGAAATAAGTACCCCCCCCCCACACACACAATTTTTTGGGACAAATATCATTCTAATTACTGTAATACAATAAAAAAAAATATTTCTGATAAGAAAACCATTAAGTAAAATCAGTATGAATTAAATTCTGTACCAATGTATTTTTGTGATGAACACTACTTATATAATTATATTTCAATATGCTATAGACAATTAGGAGATTAGTTTAATTGTCACGAAAATAATGTCACAATGCAAAATCTCTTAGTTGACCAGGCATTGTTTTCTTTATATGAAATATAATTATAATATGTAATATAATATATAACTATAAATATAATATGTATTTTTTGTAGGGCTGTAAATAGATTTTAAAAAATTAATCTGGATTAATCACACCGTTTTTGTCATGAAATTAAGCAGAACACAAGACAATTTGTCTTGTTTAACACTTCTTATTTATCTTGTTTTTTTTTTAGTCTTACATGTTTGGCATCAATTCTGACAGTTTTTCATGATGTCCAACCAAGTGACCATAAGCATAAAACGAAGAGGATAATCATATTTGATACTGCAGTCTTGCTTCACACCGGTTTTAACAGTCAGTTGCTGCTGACTGCAGGTCTTGGTCTCTCTCCCGCTTTCTGTCTCTGTCTTTGTGAAACTGAGTGTTTGGGTTGAGCACAGAAGCGTGGTAATTTGATTCTGGGCTTCCTCATCACTTATTTGCATGCACAGCTCTCTGTTTTATGGAGGGAGACAAATCTCTGCTTCACCAAACACTTAGTCCAGTAAAACACAGAGCTAAGGCTCTTTGTGGCTCAGCTCAAAGTACACCATTTTTGAGACCATCCACAAAAACAAGATGCAAACCATAACATCACAGCTTCCTGTCATTTCTACAATAAAGATGCACATTCATTCATGCCAATGTGTCTATTAGCCCAGGTGGATCATTTGTTTTTGTTTTTTCCATTATAGATGAGGATTCAAATGGATATCATTATTGATTACAGGTTTCTCAGGTTTTTTTTTTTTTGTAATGAATGCCCAGACAACCAATATTTAATAAATGTATATTAATAAACTCAAATGATGTCCTTTATTTAGCAGTATAACATGCTGTATAATGTACAGTCAGCTGCTCCTTATCACAAAATAAATATATGTGAAGCTGTATATTACTGTTTGCTCTACTATTCTAACATTAAACTTAACAGTCTCGACAAGTGCATGAGAGTCATGTGCATCTTTAGATGGTAATCTTTGTCATCCTAACCCATGCAGGTACAAATGTCAGCAGAATTACAGAAATGCCAGTAACATTAAGGAAGTAGTGGGTGTTTGTAGTAGTTAGTTTCATGTTGCTGAGAGATTCCACTGTTTTGTGCATTGTGGCATGCTTCTCTCTACCTGTATTTGTAACTTGTTAGCTGGCAGTGCACTTAAATAGTCCTGCAGTGTGACAGTGTTCAATTATTCCATGTACACTCCTTTTTAAAGAATTTAAAGAATGCTGTATAAATTAGCGCTGCAATCTCTGTTTACAGGTAAAGTAACTACTAAAAAAACATGCAACATGACTGTTACATAAGGCCAACAAACTCAATTACCGCAGTAATCACCCAGCCGTTATCACTCTCACCTATTAAGTTGCATTTCCAACCCACTTGACTAGAAAAGCTGGACTTAGAACACAACATTGAGTAGATAGAGGTGCGGTGAGTAATTTTCATCCAAGATAAAAAACTGAGGTTACAAGCCTGTTCTAGTGATCTAATATTAGCTGTTCACATATCGTTTGTCTTTACCTTTTGAAACTATTTTTAGGAACAATACTTTCTAAAGCTTTGTGTTGTTTGTACAAGCTGTCGCCTCGTGTCAAGTCAAACTGCCGCTTTTTATCTGCAAGAGTTTATATATTTAAGTGTTTTCCTCTTCCTTTTCCAGAGGAATATCTGACTGCTCAAAGTTTGCTAACTCGAGATACCTAATAAAGACCTTTCCTTGTAGTTTTCCATTCAAATATATATATATATAGCTTATATTCATATAAATACAAATATTATATTAATAAATGAAAAAAATTAATATGAAAGAAAATATTGATTTTAGACATACTGAGAAGTTTGAAAAAGAAATTTTCAAGTCATTAGATTGCAAAAATAAGATGGCATAAAATAAATATTATTATTGTTGTATTTATAATCATTTGTATTGTTGTAGTTCAATGGTTTAGATAAAGTCAAAATTATATATATATATATATATATATATATATATATATATATATATATATATATATATATATATATATATATATAGCTTATATTCATATAAATACAAATATTATATTAATAAATGAAAAAAATTTATATGAAAGAAAATATCGATTTTAGACATACTGAGAAGTTTGAAAAAGAAATTTTCAAGTAATTAGATTGCAAAAATAAGATGGTATAAAATAAATATTATTATTGTTGTATTTATAATCATTTGTATTGTTGTAGTTCAATGGTTTAGATATTATTGTCAAAATTATATATATATATATATATATATATATATATATATATATAGCTTATATTCATATAAATACAAATATTATATTAATAAATGAAAAAAATTAATATGAAAGAAAATATCGATTTTAGACATACAGAGAAGTTTGAAAAAGAAATTTTCAAGTCATTAGATTGCAAAAATAAGATGGTATAAAATAAATATTATTATTGTTGTATTTATAATCATTTGTATTGTTGTAGTTCAATGGTTTAGATATTATTGTCAAAATTATATATATATATATATATATATATATATATATATATATATATATATACACACACACACACACACATATATATATATATAAACTGACATCAGTATTGGTTGTGACCAAAAAATATAATTATATTTATTTCCATCATGGGTTCCCCTTCTGGCTCTGATGTAAAATGTTCATTTTGCTGGTTATGAGCTGCCCTTAATTAGATTAAGTCAAATCAAATCAAATAATTTCAGCTTTTCTAAGGAAACACAATGTACATCTGGTCAGTAAGAAGGATTGTCAATCCTGGTGGCTCTGGAAAGAGTTTCCCCATCAGCTGTGCTGCCTCAGACCGTTGCCAGGGGTTACTGACAGGACTAGAATGAGGGAGGGAGGAGGGGAGAGACAGATGAAGTGGAGGAAACCCGGGCAGCAGTCGCGGGTCTTCCCCTGCTGGCCCGCTCCACCCACGCATGCTTCTCAGTACACACAACCTTCAAACAGACTGCTTTGCATTCCACCTGCTGATGTAAGGGTGAATCATTCACCTCAACAAAAGCAGATGATTTTTGTCTTTTTGGGGAGGAGTAGCATGCATTTATCCAACTCATACATCTCAGGCATGATATACTGTAAGCAACAACTGGAAAAGTGGAAATAATGGATTCCCGCCCCACCCGAGTGGCTCAAGGTCATTTTTGTGCACTAAATGAGAAAAAGACTCATTTAAACATTGCAAAACAAATGGCAGGCAAAGTTCAAGACATGCCATTAAAAAGGCCGCAAATTGTAAAGCAGTACGAGTCACACCTCATCTGAGAACAGCTGGGGCTTCGTGTCGCTCAGCTCCTTTCTTGTGTTGCATTTCAATGAAAATAAAAAAGCATCACTATGTAAGTTGTGGCAGGATGAGTTTTTTTTGTGAAAGCAAAGGGCCCTCAGTGGCGCGCAGGAAACCCTTTCAAAGTCACTCACTACCCGCAGGCATGCCTGTGCTTGCACAGCAGCCGTGCACGTCGTCCTCCTCCAGCCTGCTGCGCGGTCTGTGCAAAGGCACACGCTTGAGGAGACACATGTTAGAAACGTACTTACACCCACACGGAGAGAGCAGTACAGACAGCAGACTCACAGCAACTGTTGCGCTAGTCTCCTTCCTACACAGAGCAATATCAAGAGTCGAAGTCACGGACTAAGCCATTTAGATTTCATTACCGTGATCATCAGAGGGCATGAGAAATCATAGACAGTCTGCAGCTGAAATGGACATGTAATTATATCATTTATGGATATAATTGTTACATTTATGCAGCCTAAACTACACCGAAACACTTCACAAAAAACAACCACTAGAAAACTATTATCTCCACAAGAATCATTGCACATTGAACACGATCAGGGCTGAGATTTGATTGTTTTTCCCCTGATAAAAATAGCAATTTAAAATGCATTAAAAATAATCTCCAGGTGTGGCAAGAAATGTTGTAATTATGACATAAAATATAATTACCAATTACACTTTTTATTTAATTATTTTATTTAATGATCATAATAACAATTGTTATTATTATTAAATATTATATACAAATATTATTTAAAATAAGTACACTAAAAATGGATTCCAGGGTTCACACTGCACGTGGTTGCGGACCGTCAATGCGTTCCATGAGCATTGAATAGAGGTTGCACCTTTCTTTGTGTAAACATTTGAGCTGTGTTACGCAAATCTTCCACAGTGACGTAAATATGTGGGGGCGTGTTCAAATGTGGTGTTTTAGGAAGGTGTGGATGAGTCTTAACTTTTATAAATAATATCTCTGTAGGTTTGAGACTTCAGTCTTTTTTCATTTTTGAATCATTTTTAATTGTTAATTCATTAAAGAGCCAGTAAGATGAAAATTCTGAGCTTCCTATCACTGTTTATAAATCCTGTACATTAGGTTTAAATCCATCCAAGGTTAAAAAACATTGTAATTTTGTCAAAATATCATTTTAAAATTACCTCAATTCTCAGAGATCCCCAAACGGTTCGCGCGAAGCTGTTCAAAAGATTCAGTTTCCTTAAACCCCACCTTTCGGTAGCATACTGTGTTCTGATTGGTCAACTAACATTGGTAGCATACTGTGTTCTGATTGGTCAACTAACATTGGTAGCATACTGTGTTCTGATTGGTCAACTAACATTGGTAGCATACTGTGTTCTGATTGGTCAGTTTTGATTGGTTGTTCCGCACACACCTCCACTGTAAACTATGCGTTAGCATCTGTTTGGGGTGAATTATGTCTTATTCCTCTCATCGCGAAGCAAACAGTAAAATAAAAAATTTGAACAGTCTCGCTGCTTTTTCTTCTGTGTGGGTGTATTCAAGCCGCACGCTTCAGTTTGAATCTGAATAGCGTGTTCAGCGCGGGGGCGTGGTCACAGATATAACGAAGGGAGACATGAAAAACAGACATCACGTTGTTTTCATATGGATTACTTTATCACAGAATATCTGTTTTCGGCAGCACTTGTTTAGTTTTAAAGTAGACATGTCAAGCTTTCTATAGATATCTCTCTCATGTCTCTTCGTTGAGTATTCACGGAGTTACACTTCATTTTACATGACGTGTTTGTACATGACGATCAGCGCAGAGAAAGGCTGCAGACAGCACACATACTGATAAGACGCTCAGGAGAAAACAAACACATAACTTCATAATCATACTTTGCATTGTGATTCAGAGATGCTCGTTATTCTAAGTAAGGTTGGTAATGAACCCTCTTTTATACTCCCTCTTTGTATATTTTGTACCCACCGAGATTAGAAAAGCAGTCATCAGTGAAATGTTGTGAACACAACAAGGATTTGTTGTACTGCTCTGGTATTGTGGTAAAAATGAATTTTAGCCATTGGTTCTTCTGACCTTCATCCTTTTGCAGTGAAAATAAAACAAACTTGCCTTTACAATTAAAAACACTCTGTCTCCTCGACATGATGCTCTCACACCAACCAGAGCGTCTGTGTGTGTGGGGGGGGGGGGTTTGGGGGGTGGCAGGTCAGAGTTCCGTTTCTCTCAAGACGGTAGGCGGAGATTATTATGCAAAGTGTTCCTAGTGACGTACATAGAGATGGGCAAAAGATTTGAAATCTATAACGACTCGTTTCAGCGATTCAGAGTCGACTCCTTACTTAAGAAGCCAATAACTTTATAAATCGTGCACTTTTTGGTTTAATTACTTTGCACATTGTTTACACTGATGGACAGCTACATCATACACTGTAATACAGGTAATTTTTGATTTCCCATCTGTGTGGCTCTTTAAATGACTAATTGACTGAACAATGAATCACTTTTTGTTATTGTAAAACAAAAGTGATTTTCATTAAGAAATAGGAACCAAAACTGTGATGTGCTTTTTTTATTAGTACATTTGTGAGACTTGATTTGATTTGGCTGTTTCATGTCCTCATTTTTTGTCTGCAGCCGTATTTTCTTATACATCTGTACCCTTCTGATATACAACTATTCTGTAAAAGCCAAAGAAGACAGTGGTGTTTTACTGACCACTGAATTGAAATATGAGAATACACAAGCTGTTTGGATCAGCAATATCCAGTTTATGTTCTCTCAATCTTTTTAAAGATTAATAAGTCCTTACTATTTGCCTTGTTAAAAGTGAGGAAATCTGTGGTGAAGCGAATATTGACCCACATTCCATTCACAAAGCTATACCTTCATCTGTTTCTGTTGCATAAACATGGTTAGATCATGATCGACCTTTGGGAAATGTGGGCTTTTCTTGAGTCCAGTTTTCACTGCTTGGCTTGGAGTTATAAAAGCAGGAGATTACTGGGAAGACAGTAAACCAACCCTGTGATTTTCTAGCCAAGCCCATGAGGCTAGAGATTCCTCAGAGAATGAGTTACCATTATCAGGTAAGCTAAGCCAAGAGATCCAGAGAGAATGCGGGACTAAATTAGAACATTTAATTTCTTCAGGGACATCCACAAATTTAGTATAGGCTTTCAAATGAGTCATAGTTACAAAACCGCAAACTAAAATATAAGCATGTTGCACTGAGATGGATACGTTTTGTTCACATCAGCAGAAAAAAGAGTGGAAAAACAAGAACGACTATATAAGTAATATGGCAAAAAGGTGTAAATGCAGGGGAACTGAAAGAACACGTGAAAACCCTTTGCTTCAACTGTCTTGGCGCATGTCATGACCGGAACTATGTGACAAAATGCTTCCAGTCTGTTATAAATATGATGTCTGTCGAATTGGAAGAGTTGAAATCTCCTGGTGATGAAACAGGATGAACTTAAATTACATAACCAGCTCACAGTAAACATAAGGATGCTGAAATGAATATTTACGTAAACTCTGTTTTACTAAAACAGTCTAGATCAATGCAGGCATTTAGACAGTCAGCAACCTAGAGAAGAGATAACAGTAAAATAAACAATTCAAGAGAAAGAATCCAAAGAATGCGACAAGTACTTAATCAGATGTGATAATTGTGTCAAATAGCACAATGATACATAAGAAGCAAAAAAGGTAGAAATATTCAGTGTCATGGTACACTGCTGAATAAAACATCTTAAACCAGGTTTCTTTGACAGTTATGAGGTGATATGGGGAACCTTTTGAGAACCATGCCTTTGTATTATTAAACAGTGAAACACTTCCAAAAAACAACATTTATTTATTTTCTAGCATCTTTTAACTCACGATCCACAGTCTATGCAAATAGTTCAGTGAAAGAACAAAACATTTGACAACAACCCGAGTCAACAACTTCGAAATAAAGAGCAGAACCACGCTGTTAATGCAGTTAATTGCTACAATTCGGATGAGTTAACAAGCATTTATTTGTAACGGAATGCAAAAAACAACTCTACTGCACTATTCACCGCGATACTACTAGGCTACTGACTTAACAGTCTGAAACAAAAAGCAAACAGTAGTCCGATTCCCTAATAAATGACTCATGTGAGTCGGTTCCTTTTAATGAATCATAAACATACAGCGCGATTAATGCAGACTGCCTGTCAAAAGAATGAATCGTCTGAACCAATACTTTTAGTAAATCAAAAGCACTTACGAATCAGGAGCATTGTGCAGTACATTTAATGAACCGCAACTAAATGATTTCATCATCATGATGTGTTAAACATCACGATTTATTGACTGTTATGACAACTGATTTTGAGATACACATATTGAATTTATTTTATAAAAAATTAAGAACTCATTGAAATATGTTATTCATCACATTTTGTTGGTTTAGTATTTGTATTTAATATTTAGAGCCAGTTATCGGACTGTATTTTTGCTGGCTCTGGATAAGTCTGTGAAAAAAAAGCCATTAAAAGTCTACGTAACAATACCTTTCGAGATAATATTTTATTACATTTATTAAACACAGAAACCTGGGATCATCTTAGAATTTCCTAACAATTGTTGAGGGCAATAACTCTAATAAGGATCTTTAAAAAGACATTTCATCGTCAAAGTACTAAAAAAGAAAGGAATTCAAATTGGAACCGTTATGGAACCGAACTCGTGAAGATGAATCGAACTTAGAATCATTACATTTCAAACGATTCCCATCGTTAACTAGAATACATTCTGGGCATCGATACAAACGTTCGAACACGCTTTTTGGACCATCAGAGGTTTTGAGACACAACCGTATGTGTCTCTACCGTAAGAGGTCGTGCATAAAAACTAAATGCGACAGTACAAAATCACTGTTACTGTTTAAAGCGTTGACGTTAACTCACCTTAATATCTTGTGGTCTGCAGCACCCGGTTAGTGATTCTGTCTTATCTTTAAAACAGACGCCAAGAGCAAAATCGCCAGTGTCAGATGCACTTCGAAAACTGCTTCAGCACTTAGAAGATGAATAAATCGCGACGGGGCAGAACCAGCTTCGTCTGTGAGAAAGCGTTCCGCTGTGTTTGTCCGGTGGAGAACTGACAGTGAAGTGAACACGCCTAACTGTGAGTGACACTCCCATAGAGTCACAGCACCGCCCGCACTCATGTGTCTGAGCTGAGTGATGCACTTTGATCAGATGCTGTGTGCGTGTGTGTGTGTGTGAACTGCTTCTCATCGAGCACTAACTCTAGGGATAGATAGAGAGAGAGACAGACAGACAGACAGATAGATAGATAGATAGTAGCCTATATGCACTTATTACATTTTAGTTACACGTGGACAATCAATAGGGTGGTGTGTCATATAAACTATTAAAAGTGTCATTGTCAGATGACATCATTTTCAGTATGATGTTTGGCATCTGAGTGATTGTATTTATATCTGTAATTTTAGATTGAGCAAAGGTTATCACATAATTAAACCGCAATATATTTGATTGCCAAATGCCTGATTAACTGATACAGGAATTTGTGGTTCGAGATTGTAAAAGGTCCAATCAAATCCTTACTTTTTTGAAAGGGATTAAGGACCATTTCCTTTATTAGGGAGACATGAATCAAAACTGTTTAACTGGTTTTTATCAGAATGAAATCCTAACTAGATGGATGGATGGATAGATAAAAAGAAGGAATGATGAGAAAACAGATACAGTATGTATAGATATACAGACAGGTCTGGAACTATTCAAGCACAGTTTTTGAGCTTTTTCTTTTATACACCACTACAATGAATTTTAAATAAAACAATCAAGATGTGGTTGAAGTGCTCAGAGGTTCCACAAAATTATGACATTTACCATTTAAGAGTTAAAGCCATTTTAAGCAAAGTTCCTCCATATTCAGGGGATCAATAGTATTTGGACAGTTGACTAAGAAGAGGTTAATTGACCAGGTGCCGTCCATTCCTCATTACTTCAAGACAAAATCAGCTGATAAAAGATATGAAGTCCAAGGAGATATCGATGAAAGTGAAGGAGGCCAAGCTTGAGAATTAATCCAAGATTAACTTGTACCAAACTGATGGGAAGTGAAAGGTATGGTGAAAGAAAAGAACAGCTCATGAACCGAAGCACACCACATCAAGTGTCAAACATGGGTATGCACGTATGGCTGCCAGTGGAACGGTCTCACTGGTGTTTATAGATGATGGAACTGCTGACAGAAGTAGCAGAATGAATTCTGAGGTCTTTAAGGAGTTACTCTCTCTGCTCACATTCAGCCAAATGCTAAAAAACTGATAGGACACAGCTTCACAGTGCAGATGGATAATGACCCTACATACTGGGAAAGGAGCTCAAGACTATTTGAATAAAATGTATTTTAAATATTCTTCAATGGCCAAGTCAGTTGCTTGATCTCAATCCAATAGAGCAATGGTCTTCGAACTAATTCTACAAGCACCTAACATTTTGTATGTCTTAATCAGACATACCCATTTCAGGTCTTGCGGTCTCTATTAATGTGCTGATGAGTTAAATCGGGCGTGATAGATAAGGGAGCTACAGAAAATGTGCAGTGCTGGGGTTACTCGCTGGACCGGTTTGAAAACCACTGCGAATAGAGCTTCCCAAACCTGTCCTGGAGGCCCCTCTGCCCTGCACCTTTAGTATGTCTCCCTTATCTAACACACCTGATTCCCTTCATCAGCTCCTTAGTAGAGACTGCAAGAACTAATTTGGGTGTGTCTGATTAGGGAGATATACAAAATGTGCAGGACATGGGAACCACTGGAATAGAGCTTGCTTTTTTGTTACTGAAGACAAGACTGAAGGCATAAAGACCCACAAACAAGCCCCTGAAAATGGAGGTGCTTTGCCTAACATGGCTGTAAAATCCTTAATGGTAAAGGTCATCTTTGTGGAACCTCTTAAAATAAAGTTAAAAGTCTGCACTTTGATCACATCTTGATTGTTTTACTTCAAATCCATTGAAGTGGAAAACTCAAGTCAGTATCCGAATACCTCCAGACCTGCCTGTACTTACTGTATGAGCAATACACTAACCGTAATAAAATATTATTACCAACAGGGTGAGAAGTTAGTGTATTTCGTGTGGAGCAGGGGCTGGTAATGAGAGCTGCTGGAAAAACAATGTGACATTCCTATCCTCACTGGTACTATAATGGGTTGGATTAAAATGACTACATTGTCTGCATTAGTGGCTAGAGGCTTGTGAAAGAAAATACCAACAACAGGAGGATTATTCCTGCTTGCATGTGAATATGTATGCTGTTTGGCCTCAAAACATGCACGGAACAGAGATCAGCAGATAGAAGTGACTACATAGTCACCAAATAACAACAAAAACAGTTAATTCAGCTCAAAATGATGGTATATGGCAACAGAAATACTTTAAAACTCAAACGACTGCTCATTTTGACTGCAAGCTAAATTGCACTTTAGTGACATTCTGTGGTAGAAAAGAGGAAAAACAGCAAAAGCATGAGGAAGTAAGCTCTTTATTCTGGTTAGCATTGCATGCTTTTGCTGTCTAAAACAGCTGATGTAAACATGACCGACAAGATGTTCCTGCTACCATGTTAACACTAAAAACAAAGACACCAGTGTCGTATTGCAAAATCATTGATATTTATTCATATTCTGTCAGTAACCCACAGCACAAAAGCAAGAATAATAAAAAAAACAAAAAAAAAAACAGAAGAATGCCACATCCACGGACAATGCTGCAGCAGGAAACACGAGCTCTTAGAACGTTTCATCCCTGTTATCAGATGATAAAACCTGAGAGTCAACAAAGTCTTGCGTGTCCAGTAAAAGATGACAAATGTGAACTTATATCTTTATGAATGATACGGAAGGTGATCAGATCCATCAGAACCAAGAAGTGAAACACACTGGGTCATGTTTCATCTCTCCAGCTTCAGGGTGCGATTGTGAGTCGATGTGCAGGGAAACCATGTGACACATTACACAGCGATCATGCAGTGAAGCATCCAATGAAATGTGATAAGGCAAAGTTCACAGACATTTCTCCCCAATTCACACACAGACCTGGCTGAATATTGCAGAGTAAAACATTCTCGGTCCTTAGTTTTCAGCTCATTGAACAACATTTGCAAAAAAGCTACTGTAAACAACACAGTGAGCATTCAGTCTATGTAACACTGAAGCAGATGACACACAGTAGATCCGAAGGTACATTTCAGAATTGCTGAACTTACATTATTGGTGTCTGCGCAATGACAACAACAACAAAAAAAGCAAGCACGATGTGCATACAACACAATAAAACACTTTGGTTGCAGAGACAACTATCGTACAGCACAAATAAAACTGATTCTTAAATCAATTATATACAACGTAGGTACATAAAATACACAAAATAAATTCTTATCCACTTATCCAGGAGTCAACTGCACAATATACACAAACATTCAACCATTCCATCTCTCTTTATTATTTGAAATTCATTAAGAGGTACTGTGGAAAAATTAAAAAAAAAAAAAAAAAAAGGTTCTGATGTAAACCATTATGGTAAAAAGGTCCAGATAGGGTTGAGCATCTGCAGGAGATCCCACAGGCATCATGTTTTACATCAGGGGCTAGTTGGTCATTTTTCCTCAATGTTTTTATACTTCATATTGATTCATAAGCTTTTCATCCATCATTTATGGGTTGGCATATGGTTTAACTACTAGACTAAAAACCCTGATGTCATAAGCCCATCTTAAAGAAGAAAAATCTGGTTCTGATTTATAATAGTGTAATAGCCAGTAATGCCAGTAGAAAATTTAATAAAGAGTGGATTAAAAGTTATCAAATCTGCTGTTGATTTCTGTCATATATATCCTTTCATCACTCTCTCCAACAAACATCTTCACAAAACGAGATTCATGACATCTTGTTTTTCCAATCACCACACAGTGCAAACACCAAGCGGAGTTCTTCATCTAGCATACTTTAATCATAGCTCTATTGAGAAAAGAAATAAAGATCGAGATCCATGGTAGTTAAAACACTCTACTCTAAATAGCAAACTGAGATGAAGACCAAAATGTCCACTACTCCATTAGAACAAAAACAGATAGCATATGTTGTCTATATTTCTTTATCATCTGTATTTACAAGAATCTTCAATTGTCTCAAGCTGCGAGTAACACATTTGCTCTCAAGAGGGAAATAAATGTTAAAGGGGAAATTAGACATCACTTCAGATCCTTTTGATTTCATTGTTAATGTTAAAACATATGTGTACCATCGTCCCTGATAATGTTTCAAGGTTTTTGTCATTAGGGTGCACTTTTTGAAAAATGTCTGTTTAAGGCAAAGAGAACAGGGAATGTTGGAGGTCCACATGCGGAGAGCTTTCTCTGCCTGTGTCTTTCCATAAAATTTGAGGTAACGACTGCTGAAGAGGTCTTGATATTTTAAGTGGGATGAATTTTTTTAGAGGGGGGAATCAATTCAGTCTCTGTAAACCCCTTTCTGCTTTTCATCACTGGCACTCACCTATGTACAGTCTATAAGATCTCCTCAACGCCATGAGCGAAGATCATAACCAACCCCGGCTCCAGAATCATATCTTCGCCCATGTGCTGGTTCTCACAGGCCATCACCACCACGGCCTGCTTGCCCGGAATGCGCTTGGCCACATAGTTTTCATAATATCGGCGGTTCATCTGCCGTGTCTCCAGCGTGGCCAAGCCTTGGGGCCAGTTACGCTCGTGGGCGTTCTCGATGAGGTCATTAACGATCGACAACGGGCATCCACTGTCTATGAGCG